>NW_018164444.1:25306838-25319989 GCF_001263595.1 Phalaenopsis equestris | reverse complement strand
ATATATATATAACAGAAAGGAGTTGCTCATGGCTCCCTACATGTTAGCTTAAGAAGGATTACAAAAGAGGGTGGAAAGATAGTACCCCTACAAAACAATCCTATAGACCCACAACCCCACATAAAACATCACAAGTAGTGTAAGAGAAGGAAATGAAAAGGAAGAGAAAAAGGCCTCTAAATAATAAAGGTCAACAATCAAGAAAGAGACCCAAAAATTAAAAATAAAAGATCTCCAACAAAGCAGCTATCTCTTGAGTGTATTGTGACCAACAATTGTGAAATGGGGGACATCTATCAGATCTCCATGCAGTAGGAAAAGTAGTGGAGGAGGCGGGGAGGTAGAGACAGAGACAGTATTTGAGTTGAGTCCAAATCTAGCTAACCAATGTGTAGGTTTGTTTCCTTCCCTATAGATAAATGTAAAGTTGACACTGAGTTGGGAGGTGAGCACCAATGTGTATGATGCCAAAGAGGTTGTTCCTCAGAATCCAGAAGATTAGTCACCATAGTAGAGTCAACTCCACCCATAGGTGACTCCATCTAGCCTAAGTAGCCAGTTTTAGTGCCCAATACACAACAATTAATTCAGTCTCAATAGCATCAACATCCAAAATAGGGGTATGGAAGTATAGTAGACATTGTCCAAGGTGGTTTCTAAAATTTCCTCCCACACCAGCACCCATTTCAGTGAAGCTTCCATCTGTATTGATTTTGACAGTGTGAGACATAGGAGGTTTCCATATTACCTTACAAAATTGAAGAGGAATTACACTCTCAGTGGGATAGGAATTGGAGATATTGGTGAATCTTTTATATTTTATCATTTTATGTAGGTAAACTACACAGTTTCTCACCACTTGAGCAGCATTAGAGGGAATACCTTCAAATTTAGCATTGTTTCTAGACATCCAAAGGAACCAGGCCTCTATGAAAGGAAAAGAGCATAGTTGAGAGCATGCCAGTTTTTCCAGCAGGTAGTGAGGTTGGCCCAATCAAGATTAGTGACATTTAGATTCAAGTGTTGAAGGATCTGACTCCAGACTTTTTGGGCAAAGCTGCATTCAAAGTAAAGGTGAGGCAATGATTCCTCCTTCAGTAAGTATAACCAATATCTAGAAGGGCTTCTCAATCCTTTGAGCTTGAGAATGTCATCAGTTGGCAAGAAGTTTTTAAAGGTTCTCCAGCAAAAAAGGACATTGAGGGAGAAAGAAATTTATTCCAGACAATTTCTCCCCAATTCACCTGCTCTCAGCAATAGATTTTGAAATATACAGCTTTAGTAAGACTTTTATTTGCATAAGCTTGCCAAATGGGTTTATTAAATTTATTTCTGTCAAAATGCAGTTTAGCAATTTAATTGGCTGAGGGTTCCTGAAGGATAGTAGAGAGCTTTAGAAGTGACCAATTGTTGCCCTCCCAACAGTCAACAACTTTAAGTTGAGGATTGAGGATAGTAGAATAAGGTGTCAACCAGTTCTTGGGACACCAGTGATCAAGCCAGAAACTAATGTCCCTTTTACCTAAGTCCCATATGAATAATTCTTCAGCAATGTGTCTGATCTTGAGCATACTCACCCAAATTTTAGAGTCCCCCAATATTCTGACAACAAGAGAAGGGTGTTGGTCTTTACAGTATTTACCCCACATGAATTTTTCCCACAAGGAGGATTGAGCTCTGAACTTAATGCAGATCTTGCATAGATTAACTTGAAGTAGATGGTGCAGTCCTTTGAAACTAATACCCCTGTTGACCTCACTTTTAGTTGAGGTTTAGTTTTTTCCTCTTTAGTAGCCTAGGGTCTAGCCATATGACTTTCCTGTTGATTATTCCGAGAGAACTAGAAAAGGAGCCCTCAAGTTTAGAAATTCTACACTTCTCTTTGCTCAACTTGAAGTTTCACATATTGTTCTTAACCTATAGCACTTAGTAGGTGGGGTCACTGTGAGGGAGCTCAAGGAGAGTCCCCCTAGGACTGATTGACCTTAAGGTTGACTTTGGGTATTGGTCTGGAACTAGTTCACTCACCTACACTCACTCTCACCTACACTCAATTTCACCCACAATCACTCACAACCCTAAACCTAAAATTTGTTGACTTTGACCCTTGATCTGGTCCCCTAAACCCACTAGCCCTAGGCTAGGGTTTAGCTAAGACCAATACATAGAGAATCCAAATGGGGTTTCCATTGGTTCATAGCTCACATAGGGTGGTTGGCACCCCAATTCTACCTAAAATATCCAACTTGGCCTTTTGCCCCAAAATCCCCCAAATTACCTAGATACCCTTGGAGCCCTAAAAATTTGGCCAAAATTCCCAAATTCACCTAAAATATCAAAATTTGTTCAAAAATCATTTAAAACCATTTAGAGATACCCAAATTACCCAAAACCACCAAAAAATGCCAAATTTACCAAAATACCTAAAAAAATTGCCAAAATTATAAAATACCCTTGTCACCCCAAATTTTCCCAAAATCTCCAAAATCACTTCAAATATTTCTAAAACCAATTTGGACCCTCCAATTGAATCCAATATGACAATTTTGACCAAAACCCCCAAATTGCCTTTAAAGGCCCAACTTCCCCAAATTTACCCCAAATGTCCATTAATTTGGTCCCAATTTACCCCAATTTCAATCCTAAACTCAAATTCACCTTTCATATGACCAACCTAAGCCAAATCTAAGCTTAATTAGCCCATGATTTGAGCCCAATTTTGATCTAAGTCAAGCCCCCAATTTTGGCCCTATGACTTAATCCCACCAAATTGAGCCCCATAGCCTACTCAATTTGCCACAATTTATGTTGAAAACTCTTCATAACAGTCCTACACATCAAAATTGACCTTCAATTGGCCTTTGTGAAGCCTCAATTGTATTAAATTTTAACCCAAGTCCAAAAATCCCAAAATTTGCCTTAAATTGGCTATGTCCCCAAATTCCACCAAATTGATTGCCCTAACCCAAAAATTGACACCCAATTTATGTTTAAAACTCTTCATGATGTTCCTATAGACCATTTTCAATAATTAATTTGGACTTATCCCAACCTTAGCCCAACCTAGACCCAAGTCTAGCCCAACATGCCCAAATTGACCAAAATCCCAAAATCCTTCAAATTGAGGTTCCAATTGAACTCAAAATCACTTCAATCCTTCACCAAAAATCTTCATAACAATCATATACACAATGTTGATCAATCAATTGGGCTCAAAGTCATGGCTAGCCAAACCCAAACCCAACCTTTGGCCATTTGGACCCACATTGGACTCATGCACAAAAATTGACCTGACCATGTCAAATTGATCAAGGCAAGACTTCTACAACCAACTTTTGGGTCGTAGTAACCAAGCTAGACCCACTTAGCCCACCCTAGATGAGCCATGGACCAAAAGTCTCCTAAATCAAGGGATTTGTTTCCTAAATTGCTTAAGCCAAAGATATCTTTGCAAAAACCTATCACCAGCTCAAATTAATTGTTGTGACAGATTCCTCTAAGGTTCCTGAGCCACCTAAGCACCTCCCTTGCCATGGCTAGCCACCCTAGTCGCCAGAGGAGCCAAAATTGAGACCCCCCATGCCTAAGTTCAAACCTACTTTCACCCATCCAATGTGTGTAGCTTTGATTGTCTTGAAGCCCTCCACCTAAGCTCCACATTGCACCCAAATGAAGGTCATGATAGCCACCTTAAGCTGTTTTACTTAAACCCCTCTTCCATGGCTAAAATGAGACAAGAAATATTTTCTTGAGGGAACCCTGTTTAAACTGTATCCAGAGCTCCTCCAAAACTACACAACCCCATTGCAACCATTCTTTGGCCATCTTCCCTATCACTTGAGCTCAATTTTTGAGCTCAAAATCAAAGCAAAATTTGGCCATCCTCAAGACTCTCTTATACCACAAATTGATTTGCTCTTGAGCTTCATCAGAGTAAGAGAGGAAGATCCCCATCAAAATCCCCCTCTGTTGAGCTTTCTAACAAATCCTTAGACCAAGGCCGCTCCACCCTTTGATCGAACTCATACTTGGAGCCTTCACCAGAGAAAATAAACACATCTACAAGGTTCATCAAACTCCACTAAAGCTTCCACAAGCACCCAATCGAGGCCTCACCTCTTGGGCAAAGGTATAGCTCACTAACCCTAATTATGGCTCGGTTTGGACCTTTATGAAGAAAACTTGCAATTCATAGTTATGTAAGCGTATAGATGTACTCGTCTTAAAGTCGGACGGTCAACAAGTTTTGGCTATCAGAGACGATGATGAAGATTTGTCTGATCGAGCGTGTATCGGATAGACTGACGAGATCGAGCTGGACAGAGCCTTCGTGCGTGAACAGTGGGACGCGTGGCCATCGAGTCGAATGGCGGTGCCAAACCAAAAAATGACGCGTGGCACTTCGGAGAAGATGAGGATGACGCGGCGCGTGATTGGGATAAATAGAAAATTAAAGCTTTTTCTTAATTAAATAAATAACAGTTCTTTAAAGATTCATAACTTTTCATAGAAAAATCATAAAATTAAAAGAAAAATAACTTCTTGCTCAGTGAATAGAGGAGAAAAATGTGGATTAAAAATAAAAATTATTCTCTAAACATATGATTTTATATTAATTAAATACCCTCTAAGGTATTTTAACTCTCCATGACTAAGGAGCGTTCACCATGGCTTAAGACTTTTAGGGTTTATTCCTCATCATAGAGGGGATGTTCTCTGATTTTTCCAAGGTCAGAGGGCATCTCTATGCTCCTAACCCTAATTTTTAAGCCAATGTGACCGTTTTGGCTTATTTTAATTATATAAATTAAAATATCACTTAGAAAATTATAAGAACAATTTTAGTAGGTATCTTGTGGTTAGAAAAGTTTAAGAAAAATGTTGTGATGCTTTGAATCATTTTGTAAATTTCTATACTTAGTTAAATGTGAATACTTTATCTAAATTTATGTAAATTAGATACATATAAAAAATTAACAAAATCAACTCCACATTGTTCATAAAAATTATATCTACCCACTCTAAAAATTTCAAAATTATTTGGCTTAGTGTAAGCACTAAAGTGGGTTTTCTAAGAAACCTTGTATTTTGTAAAAAAAAAATTATAAGTTAAAGACATTTGGAAAAATTGTAAAAAGTGGTTTTCTGAGTTCCTTATGAACAGAGGTACTTAGAAAAAATAAAAATCACTTTTAATAAAAAACTTAATTTTTGGGCCTCATTTTGAATTTTAAATAATTAAAAAAAACTAAAAATTCCAAAAATAAAAAAATATTTCAAAATGTTCCTAACTATTCTCTGATTACTTGGGACTCATTAAAATATTTTTTTTTCTAATTTTCCTAAGTTCAAAGTAAATTTTAAAAAGCTTAAAAATGAATTTTCTTTATTTTCTCTCTAAAATAATTATAATAAATGAATTAAAAATAAAAAAAATACAAAAGTTCATTCTCTGTGTTTTCTTAACTCATAGAAGTCTAAGAAAAATATAAAAATAATTTTTTGAATTAAAACAATATTTTTTACTTAAATAATCGTGAAAATTAAGCCAAATTAAAATAATAATAATAAAAATTTATTTCATAAAAAATCATCAAATTTTACCCAAGTATTTCTCTGACCTAAAGAAACCCTTAATAAATTTCTCATAAATAAAAGCTTTATTTTGAGAAGTTAAATAAGTCACCTTTTGAAAATCTTATTTTCTTAATTCAAATAAATAACCAAATTAAATTAAAATTTTAAGAAATCCACATTTTCTCCTCTAATACTTTAATTACCTTCAAGTCCTCAAAGTCATTTGAGTTGTGTTTAGTGAGTTATGAGGTGAGGTGCCCCAAGGGCAAAACAATCACTTTAGACTTTGGTGCTTTAATCAAAATTTAGGGTTAACCAAAGGAAAAATTGGTGATTCTAATTTTAATAAACATGATTTGATGATTGAAATATAATGGAACTAAAAGGTAGAAACTCGCTCACCACTCTTGCACAACATCAACAAAATCATAATTTTCATAATCTTCATGATTTGGAAGTCAATTAAGATCAAATGATTCTTAAGTAAGGGGCTTAAACTAGGCAGGATGATAATTTACTTTTCTTAAGCCCAAAGTTGAGGATGATTTAATTACTTGAAATTACTTGATAAGAATACAATACAATCACTTAAATTAAAATTTTTGTTACATCCCATTTCACCTGTCATGATTACCAAGGCTTGGTAGTGACCTAGGTTTGATTCCTAAATTCAAGTTGATTGGATTTAGAAAAAGATATGATTGGTGATTAAAACCCTTAAACACTACAAGACTAACCTTAATTGCGGGCACCACAATCTTAAAGACTTATCTCAGGGGCACTCACTCACATAACTCTTAAACAAAACATCAACTGACCAATCATCAATTAAACAAAACATCAACTGACCAATCGAGTATCCTATCCTTAGGATAATTAAATTAAAAGTTTCACTGAGCAAAGGGGTAATCACACTTTAACCTTGGATGATTATTGGGACACACCTTGAATATTTTGAAATCTATTGGACATTCTGAAGAACAAATTGGACTTGCCATATTTTGTCCTAGAATCATTGACTAGGATCTTCCGAGATTCAACAAAATCATAGCTTGGGGTTTGATAGCTAAACCTTCATCTACTCTGACAACCTAAATTTTCTTGCAATATTTTATACATGCTTTGCAAGTACTGACCTTTCAGGTGGTGGAACGAGAAGACTCGTCATGTATGCTTTTACAGTTTATAGTACCGTCTTTTCTTGTACTTTCCACACTGTATTTTTATGCTTACAAAAATTACATGTTAAACAACGATGTCGCCCTGCATGAAAACCAAAACTGCTAGGATAGCTACAAAACCAAAACCAAAACTAAAACTAAATCAATCAAGATAAAATTCACTGCCACAACCTTTAAAATATAAGAAAACTCAAAATTTAATCACAAACATCACAAAACAACAACTGCAACTAAATTAAGACGTCTCTATCGAATGATCGGGAATCCCTCAAAGGAGGTAACCTACGGTTGCTAATGAGGCTTCCCACGGTCTAAATGAAATTATGGAACTCATTAAGTTGAGTTTAGTAAATTCATTTGGACTAAGTGAATCTAATAGAAAATAGTGGTACCAGAATAAAGGAACCGTAGGATCCTAACCGATGTCACTTTAATCAACTTTAACATGCCCTCATAAAATTTAAACCCATAAAATTTGAAGAACTACAACCATAGGGCCAACTGATTTGACACCATAACCTGACACACTAGAAAACTTAAACTCATCATGACGAGGAGCTTGCAACTAGCATGGTGGGCATCACGACCATCTTCAACAGTAAAACATGACTTCCCTAGCTAAAATAATTTTCTTCTTTAGAATTAAACTACCAAGCCACAGGACATCGAGGTTTTTTGCTTATGCAACATAAATCCTCAACTCATCTTTAGGCCTTTGCACAACTCTGTTGTACAATATAAGCCCTAACACGTCTTAGGATTTCGAGATTGTCGTTTGTCACGACCTAAATCCTCACATCTTCCAGGCTATTTGTGTGATCATTTCACACAAATGTAAGCCCTAAACTAATAAAATTGGCAGGATGAAACACTCAAATAATTTCTCCTCAAAACTGAAGCCAAATCATAGGATAACTTGGGAAGTCACTGAGGTTCTCCTCCGGATCTATCAAAACCCCCTAGTTCTTCCTCCTTCGGATTCAACAATAAATGTTCCAAATTTGAGTCATTCCGCTTTCACACCTCTTTGTCCAATTTCGTTGAAATGTCCTATCCTTTTGACCTCTTTGAAGATAGCATTTTCTGATTTTTATCGAGAGTTTTCTTAGGTGACTTCAGTCATTTAAGATGTAATTAACTATAGGGACTTGTCCTTATAGGAAGTTTGTGCAAACCCAGCTTAATATAAATCATATTTAATTCTTCATATTAAATAGGGGAACTTGTCGACAAAAAAAAAAAATTCACAGACCAAACGGATGTCATATATTTCTTTGTTTATTTGATCGAGCATCATCCTTAAGTCTTTATATTTATCCTTTGGGTTAAATACAAGATTGAAGGTATAGCGCTCTTTCATTTAAACTATGAAAAATATGGGGTCAGTTTGATTTCAAATTTTTTTAAACTTATATATATATATATTTTGTTTAGTTGATCGAGCATCATCCTTAAGTCTTTATATTTATCCTTTGGGTTAAATACAAGATTGAAGGTATAGCGCTCTTTCATTTAAACTATGAAAAATATGGGGTCAGTTTGATTTCAAATTTTTTTAAACTTATATATAAATTAAAATTAAACGCCTTTCCAATGCGGGGGATGAGATTTCAATTCCGGTGGCTGACAGCTTCCGACGGGCAACTCCTCAACCAAAAATAGTGCCCCCAGCCATAAATGGTTTAGCTGCCTTATGCCAAGATACCTAATGCATTCGCTGTCTTTAACTAGACCACGAGAACCTGTTAAAGCCCTCTCCATCTGAAGTTGAGTACTTTTCTTTAGGTTGGTCATCTAGAGGATGTAAGATGAGAAGTTAGTGAGGATACTTTTGAGCAATGTGATTCTACCACCATTAGAGAGGAAGGACTGAGTCTAACCAAAGAGATAGGAAGTAATCTTATTAAGGACTTCATCAAATTGGATTTGTTTAGATCTGCCATTGAGGAGGAGAACTTTAAGTTATTTGATAGGGAGTTGAGTACAGGAGAAACCAGTATAATTTGAAGCCCACTGTTTACAATTGTGGGAAGAATTTTTTATTAAAAATCATATGGCACTTATCAGAACTGAAAGTCATCCCTGAGTGTAATTGAAACAAATGGAGGCTCTGAAAAACTTCTTAATAACATTCTTATGAGTACTGGAGAAGACCATGATATCATCAGCATACAGGAGGTGAGATATGGTTGTATTAGATCTGTGGTGGTACCTAGAGCAACATTGGGTTAGATGGGATTCATCCAAAATTCTGGACAGGTAGTCTATTGCAAGGATGAAAATGGTAGGGGACAATGGATTCCCTTGCTTCAAGCCTCTTGTAGCAGTGAAGGACCCCCAAGCAAGCTTGCCCATTGATAAGGAGGAGTGTTCATTATTAAGAAGCCATCTGTGAATAAGGTTACAGAACCAGGTTGGAAACCTCTAGCTAAAAGAATGTTCAGGATAAAGTCCCAATTAATGGTATCATAAGCCCTCTTGATGTCCAGCTTGTAAATAAGATTACTTCCTCTATAAGGCTTGTCCAATTCTAGGAGAAATTCTTGGGCGAGCAAAGTATTATCAATAATGGACCTACCTTTAATAAAGACAGTCTGATAGTGTTTGATCGGTGTGTCAAGGTGGGGTTAGAGTCTAGTTACAATAATTTTGCTGATAATTTTGCTTAGAACGGTGGTAAGGCAGATGGGCTTGTAATGATCCCAGGTTTTTTGAATTTCTGATTTAGGTACTAGGACAAAGTTGGATGCATAGAAATGATAAGGGAGGTTGTGACCTTGGAAGAAACAGTATACTACAACAATAACATCAGTTTTGATGATTTTCCAGGATTTTTTATAGAAATCTGTAGTGAATCCATCAGGCTCTGCAGTCTTAGAATTGTCAATAGTCTTTAATGCCACCCAGTTTTCCTTTTCATCAGGGAGATCAGTGAGTCTATGATTTTTGGTGTAGATCAGCTTTTCAGAGAAGTGGTGCCTGTCAATTGGGGGCCTGGTAGTTGGGACTTGATTCAGTAAATTTTGATAATAAGTAGTGGTATCCCTGACAATTGCAGTTTTGTCATGAAGCCATATCCCCTCAGCATTTTGAATAGAGCGTATTATATTACACTTCCTTTTGTATTTAATATATGCATGATAGAATTTGGTGTTTCTATCCCCTTCAGTAAAGATATTAAAGGAAGCATTTTGTTTCAAGAACTGATGCTGGTATTCAATAGCAGTAAGTAGGTTATTCTGTGCAGTTAGATGTGCTTTTTCCTCCACAGTCCCATTTTGAGCTCCCAATTCAAGCCTTTTTACTTTTTTCTCAGTTGAGGCCACATTTTTTAGAACATCACCAAAAGCTTCCCAACTCCATTTCCTAAGAGCCTGCCCAGTTTTTACTTGCAGCAGACTAAGTTTGACCAGGGGCTCAAGATGGGAGACACCTTTCCAATGGTTAGAAACAATTCTAAGGAATGAGAGATGTGTGGACCACATGTTAAGATGTCTAAAAGGGGGAGGGGAAGGGGGCTGTTTAGAGGAAAAAGGGGAAGTGATGGTGATATGGAGAGGCCTATGATCAGAGCCAGCAATGTTAAGATGGGTTACAAATGTGAGTAGGAAGTGGGAGAACCAAAGGTCATTAACTAGAATCTTATCAAGTATTTCCCAAAGGTGTCCCCTTTTGCAGGTGAAAGCACGTCCCTTGAATCCCAGGTCAAACATTCCAACAAGATTGATACTATCACTGAAAGTGGTCATTTTGGATAAGTTAGGAACCCTGCCCCCAGACTTTCCTGTAGATGAGGTAATATAATTGAAGTCCCCCCTAGCATCCAGGGTGAGGTCATCTGTTCACTGATATTATGAAGGCAGGTCCAAAGCTCTCTTCTGTCTTCCTTAGTACAACCTGCATAGATGAGGAAAGCAAAACTCAAGTGGCCATTTATTAGGAAGAAGAGATGAACAAATTATTGATGATCCATCAAGATGTTCCACCTGATTTCTTTTCTATAGAAGATCCAAATTTTATTATTGATATTAGCAAAGTGAGAGAAACCAGAAAACTTCTTGATGAGCTTTTAGGGGTGTTTATGAACCATATGTTCAAAAATGGCTATGCACCAAAGCTTGTATTTATAATTGAGATGTAAGAGTCTTTTAAGAGAAAGGGGGTGAGCCACTCCCCTGATATTCCAGCATAAGAGATTAATCATTAATTGGGGGGAGGTGGAGGGATGGCTGTGATCTGGATCTAGTTCTTCCTCTAGAGGTTTTAGAGGTGGAACCAGTCTTAACACTAGCTATGCCTTCTATCCTCATTGAAGCTGACCCTTTTTGGAGTTTCTGTAGTTCTCTAACTTGTTTTTTCTTTTTCCTTGTTGTTTGGATTTGCCAGTCCTCTTCCAATGTCTGGTGCGAAGCAGCAATGTTGTTTTCCTCAGGTACATTTATAGAGATAGTTGTATGGGTGGGGCACCCCACATCCTCACAATCAAGGCTGGGGGATGTAGTAGTAACAATGATAGTAACAATGATCACCTCATTAAATCACCTCATTAACTTCTTTCCTCAAAAGAATTTCTAGTGATTCAACTGTTGGAATAGTGGAAGGAGAGTTAGACAGACCTCCTAAAGGGTCCCCAAGGGAAGTGATAACAGTATTCAGTGGGGAGGTTCCTTCAGCAATAAGGTTAGGCAACTAATTATCAGTTACAGGAACAAACTCCTTAGGATTGTTATTGGAATTCCTTCTGGGTGGGGGAAAGAGCCTATAGAATCTCTCCATAGTGTTTCCAAACATTTTACAATGTTGACAATAGCAAGGTTTTTGCTCAGCAACAATCTCCTTCCAGAAGCCTTTTGTTTCAGATCCTATCCAGATCCTCTTTAGTTTTGGGAGGGTGATATCCCTTTCAATACGGATTCTAGCTATAGCAGGTCTTGCTTTATTATAAGCGGGGGTATCCACCTTCAGATGCATACCTAATGCCCTACCAATGTTAAATAGAGCAGTTAGTTTGAAAAAGGGGTGGGGAAGGCCTGACAACTTGTACCATAGAGGTACCAAAGGAGGTTCCTTACTTGGATCAAAGTATGAAGTCCATTTTTGAATTTTCATAGTGGTGCCTGCAATCAATATGGATTGGTTGGCAAAAATCCTGACATAATCTTCTTCCATAGAGAGTTGGATTAGTAGATGTCTTCCATCAAGTAACCTAATCCTCCAGGCCCCAATAAACTCGAGGGAATCAATGAAATTTCTAACAAGTTGCATTTTGGGGGTTCCAACTAGAATTTGTCTACTAGTGCGAACTTTACTTCTTCTTGGAGGGAGGAAATTTCCAGGTTAGAAAAATAAATGGCAGGTTCACCATCTTTTGAGTTAAGTGGATGAAGACAAGGGCAAGAACCCTTGACAGCTGCTGTATCATGGAAGGCTTGGCGGAACACTAGTTTATCAAGGTCTTGTAAAGTGTCAGTGGCTTTAACCAGTACACCTGCCTAAGTAGCCTTAGTCCACTGAGCATCATTGAACACATCTATTGGTGTAGCCATAAGAGAAAAGGCTAGCAAAAAAACCAAAGTTGGAGAAATAAACACTAAAGAGGTGACCAGGCACCACCACTTTAATAACCAGAAATCAGCAGAAGACCACAACTTCAATGGAATAGTAACACATTCAAAAAAAATCCAAGCCCGGGAAAGCTAAAGAGGTAGAGACCATCTATGCCTTACCCTAGCAAACACCAAACTTGGAAAGAAAAACCACCAAAGAAGTGGCTAGGCAAGAAGATCACCTCTTTAGTAACCAGAAAAATAGCAGGAAACCTCAGTTTCAATAGAACGGCAACACATTCAAAACTCCAAGCCTGGGAAAGTTCAAGCAAGGAAAGTAGCCACCAAAGGGCTGACCGAGCAAAGAAGAGAACCCAGTAGATCTCTACTTTAGCTCCACACTCCAACCATCTCTAGCAGCTCCTCATCCCGCCAGAAACCCTAGTAGAGCTCCTTCTCCAGCCGCCACCATCGTGTATATATATATATATCACTTCTTAAACTCTATTTCTTGGGTTTGATTCACAGACATACGTGGATTCAACATCAAAAAAGATAAGTGAGCATGGATCATGCCATAGATAAGATGAGGAATATCACACAAAGAAGAAAAGCTCAATAGAGACACTACTAACTTGAAGTGCATTGATGAGTTTGTGCAACAATAAATCCAAGAGTTGAAGAACGATATGATGGATGCCCCAAATGGGAATTGGCTCGAGGATAGGAGAATAAATTTTGAGTGGAAGGTCCGACACGTAGTAGACGAAGGGTATACTTATAGTTATGCATGAACAAAAATTTGAGGTTATTATTGTACACAAAAACATATATATATATATATATA
>NW_018164444.1:25303344-25306828 GCF_001263595.1 Phalaenopsis equestris | reverse complement strand
GGAAGATATTATATATATATATACCATGAACCTTGTTACTTTCAATTAATGCTTTCTCTGGTACTGTTCCTAATCCTTCAGATATTTCAACATGTGGTCAACTCATCCAGATTTTCTTCATATCATATTAGCAAATTGGAAAGATGTCTCTCATCCTAATCCTCTAGTCAAACTGTGGTTCCTGTAGAAGAGGATCAACAAAATGCTTAGGCATTGGAACTGGGACACTTTTGGAGATGTCTATAAGTTAGTGGATTAGGCTGAGCAAGACCTGATCCAACTAGAAAATTCTAACAATGTGGATGAAGCCTCTATCTTTGCAGCTAATCAGAAGGTCCTTAGTGCTACTACTTGGCTTAAGAGTTTTCTCAAACAAAAGGCTGCCATCTGTAGATTCATTGATGGTGACTGGAATACCAATTATTACCATGCTTGCATCAAATATAGGAGGAAGTGTAGTGTGATGCTGATTCTTCGGTATAGAAGTAAAATGCAATGTATGCAATTATATGCTTACTTTCCTTAATAGTTATTCTTAATTTGCGACAAAGATAAACACATGATCCTAAGCAGAAGCTAGGTAAGTTTTTCACTATTAAACAAATAAGAATATAATTATAATATTTAAATATGGGATACTACCAAGTATACATATCGTTATCAAGTAATGTGACATGCCTAAAAATGTTTGATTTACCATATACATTTTATGCTTAATTTTAATGATATTGCACTTTAAAGGAAGATATTTTGCATGTTTTTAGTTTCAGGTACAAGAAATGGGTTTTTGGAGAAAAAGAAATAAAAACGGTGCAATTTGGAGCAAAAACGAGCAAGAAATATAATTTTGTCCTATCACCATTTGATAAGTCATTCGATATTTAATCTCTTTTACACTTCTTGCATATTTTTGAATGAGATTACACTTTAAAGGAATGTTGTTTTCATGTTTATTATGTAGGGCTATCTGTTATGAACACAACGCAACTGAAATGGGGCGAAACAGAGCTAAAACGGAGCGAAACGGTGGAGCTGCGCAGAAATCTCGCAAACGGCGCCCTCGAGCTCACCGACGGTGAGATTTTCCTGATAAGACTGAAAAATGATAGAAAAGCTCGCCGACGGCGCCCTCGAAGATTCTGGACCGACTATTGGTGGTTATGGGCCCAAATTCAACGTATTTGGACGCTTTTTGAAAGGATTCTTGTGGAAACTCTTCAAACTTTGTCCCTACACTTTAAAACAACAAATTTAGGTTAGAAAAAGGGTTTTTTGTGAGAGGAATGTTAGGAAAAGTGTGAAGAAAGTTTAGGGTTTTTAGAATAGGAGTAGAAATGTAGATTTCTACCCTTTTGGAGAGATTGGAGAGGAGATTTTGAGAGAATTTGTAAGGAGATGTTCTAGCATTGCATGGATCGGCGGGAGACTTTGTGGGAGAGATATTCGTCTTTCTTTTAAAAGGAAAAAATTAAGTATTTTGTTCTTCATTATCTTTTGATTTTTGTAAACAATTATCTAGTGAATTTGCTTTGGTTAAATGAAGTTTCCATTGTGTTTTCTTCGTGCTTTGTGATGGGCTTCTCTTACACTTTCTTCTTCTTTGGAAATAGTGGCATAAGAAGATTATGTCATTATTTTCACTTTACTTTTCTTTTTAAATGAGCAGAATTCATGTTTAGGATTTTGGGATGCTTGTTAGAAGAAGATTTAATTATAAATGTGATTGTTTTTACTTGTACTTCATTTACATTATAACAAGGGCCTGTTGTAGTGTTAAAATTTATTGTAATTTCATTAATCCGAAAGGGGGTGTAATTCTCAACAAAGTGGAACCACATTCAAATTCTATGCATGGTGACATTCATGGGAGTTGAGTGCAAATAAATAAAGAAATATACTTTGATGGGCGTATAATTGGAGATTTTAGGCTGACAGACTAAAATTTTCAATTTGGTCCTAGGGTTTGGAAACTGAAGCAGAGATGTTAGCCCTCAGGCTAGGGGAATGTGGGAGCTCCGAAGTGAGAGCCGGTATCCTCCCAGCCTAGCCATGGATTCAGTAAACAGATTAGCCAATGATTTTCTATAACACTGAATTAGGGTAGAGAATTAAAATTGCTCCTATTTGGCATATACAATATTTAATGTATCTCATTCCTTTACAGTATCCAACTCACTATATAAGAATAGTTGTTTTGAAAATCTTAAAATTCTTTAAACCAATTCATCCAGAAAGGGTTATCTTTAGAATTTAATATTTACATTTAGGAGTAGTTACTATCCTTATATTTAAAATTCGCATTTAGGAGTAGTTGCTAGATAAAAAACCATTTTAATTGACATTCCAAACTAAGGACTAATAGTATTAAACTGGAATTTTACTGAGGACATCTTTCCTCACTTCCTCGTGGGATCAATAAAAACGAGACTCCACAAGATTCCTATATTACTTGAGCGATACGTATACTTGCATTTGAAATTGTGACTTTGCAAAATCAGCAAAATCATTATAAATAATTATAAATATATAAATCTGGGTTCATAAATTTTTGCATATTAAGTTGCATCAAGTTTTTGGCATCGTTGTCGGGGATTTAAATCTTCTAGTAGTGGTGTCAAATTCTTGTATTTTTTTGTATATAAAAAAGTCGCTGTCAAGTTTTTGGCATCGTTGCCGGGGAAAATTCGGTAAGAACTTTAGGAGAATTTTAGTTGAAGTAATTAGGCTTAAACTTGGAAAACTATAGTGTCATAAAAAACTATTTTTGTGTGAAAAGTATTTTTATATGAAAAAGTGTTGAAAAAAAGAATTGTTTTTATGAAAAATAAGGTGTTCGTGAAAATATTTTGTTGTGTTGGATATATTTCATCTGTTATTTAGTTTATTGTTAATGTATTGTTTGTTGTGTTGCGTATGCGAAACAAAGGATACTGCATGACTTGTGCCTTATGATCCTGAGTTTGAAAAAAAATAAAAATATAAAAATACAGAAAGAACTCAAAAAATTAGAAATGGAAATGAAAAACTTTCAAGATAATAACTTGGAAAATCATCAGAAAATCATCAGGGATTAAGTAAATCCTACGACAGATGAAATTCATTCAAGTATACAAACCCCTGTCAGATGAAATTCACAGATGAAATTCACTCAAGTATACAAAACCCTGTCGTAGAGCTGATTCGTTTGAAATAAATCCTGAGATTATCCAACAGGTGCAGAACAATCAGTTTGGGGGAACTCCTTCTGAGGATCCCTATTTACACTTATCTTATTTTCTAGAACTTTGTGCTACATTTTGTTATAACGGCATGTCAGACTATGCTGTCAGACTAAGGCTTTTTCCTTTCTCACTAAGGGATAATGCTAAAATGTGGTTATACTCATTAGCACCTGGCTCTATTAAAAATTGGGAGGAGTTAACTCAGAAATTCCTAACTAAGTATTTTCCACCTTCAAAGACTACTAAACATAGAAATTCTCATT
>NW_018164444.1:25298595-25302963 GCF_001263595.1 Phalaenopsis equestris | reverse complement strand
CATATGATTGATTCTAACTTATCATATGAGACTTTAAATACCATAAACAACCCATATTCTAACTTTTACAACCCAGGTTGGAAGAGCCATCCTAATTTTAACTGGTGTCATACTACTTGGGGTGGAAACGAACAATGGGAAAATAATCATGCAAATCTTAATGGGAGTTGGAATAATCAAGGGAACACAAACTATAGACCTTCATATTCACCGGACTCTAACAATGATAAACAATTTGAGGATAAGAAGCTGCAAATGGAAAACCAATTGCAAAGTAAAAATGTTGTGATTAAGAACATAAAGAATCAACTGGGACAAATTGCTAATTCACTTAGCAATAGACCCCAAGGAACACTTCGTAGCAACATTGAGATCAACCCTAAAGAGAACACTAATGAACAAGTAGAAGCTGTCCAATTAAAAAGTGGAAGAGAGATAGAGGATGTGGTTAGAAAAGAGAAAAATGTTGGGAGAGAAACAAAGGAAACTAAAAGACCCGAAGAACATGTTTCTAAGGATCTGGAAAAATTAATATCTCTAAATAAAATCAGTTTGGAAAGTCCACCACCTCCATTTCCTCAAAGACTTAGAAAACATGAGTTAGATAAAAAATTTTCAAAGTTCATGGACATACCTAAGAAGTTAACGATAAAAATTCCTTTCGCTGAAACTTTAAAACAGATGCCAAGTTATGCAAAATTTATGAAGGAGATATTAAACAAGAAAAAAAAATTTTGGGATTATGAGACAGTTGCACTAAGTGAGGAGTGCAGCGCTACACTTCAGAAAAATTTTCCTTGGAAACTTAGAGATCATTGTAGCTTTACAATTCCTTGTGTAATTGGAAAAAGATTATGTGGAAATGCTTTATGTGATTTAGGATCGAGCATTAATGTGATGCCTATATCTATATTTAGAACATTAGGTTTAACCAGTATTTCTCCCACTACTGTAACCCTTCTGTTAGTTGATCGATCTATTATTTATCCAAAAGGAGTTATAGAAGACGTGCTTGTTAAAGTGGATAAATTTATCTTTCCTATGGACTTTATTGTATTAGATATGGAGGAAAAACAGATGAGATTGAAATGGAATTTCATGATAAGTCTAAAATTTTGTTTAAAGAATATTGTATGTATGTTCAAGTGAGGTGTGAAATGATGGACGTTACCAAAAATAGTAAACTCTTAATTCCATATGTTGAAAAATCTCATGAACTCAAAATGAATATACCCCATATAATTTTAAAGCCTACATATATAGGGAATTCATCTACGCCACCAGTCCTTACATCTTCATATTTGACTCAATCAAAAGATGAACCTAAATTGAATGATCAAATTAGTAAAAGATCTCCTATGAAAGAGTTTTTCAAAGTCACTGAATGGCATATTTCGTGGTATATAGATAAAATGAATGAGATTATGATGCTGGGGCAGATTATTAATGCAATTAACAATTACCCCCCCAGAGGCTGAACAAATATTTAGAAGGGAATTTGAGGATATGTTTCAGAAGAACTTTGAGTTGAGAGATGAGGATAATGATAATGAAAGACCAATGGTAGAAATTCTTGAAGAATTAGAAGATAACTTGAAAGAGAAGAGTAACGTAGAAGAATTTGATCCAGTATCTGAATTATCTAGAGAAAATCTGATCCAAATTTTGGGAGATCATGGAGTAGCTTATAAAGATCCATTTCCTATAAAATTTAAGGATGATATTAATATAAAAATTGAGAAAATTACTAGAAAAATATTGGATCTACAAAGGAATACAAGGAACAAGGATATGAATGAATCTGAAAAGGAAGAATTGAAAGAAAAATTTAAATTTGAGGACTTTGTAGGAATCCCTTGATCTGGAAAAGATTGGGTGATTGATCAAGGATTACTTAATTAGAATTTTGATCCAGGTGGAATCATTTGTCTGGCTAGCGATGTTAAACCAAGTGCCTTATGGGAGGCAACCCATAGTTATCAATGTGGTTTGATTTAGTATGCTTAAGAGTCGTGATTGTTAGTGTTGTATTGTGTTTTCTTTAGTGTGGATTGATCAGTCTAATTGATTATTGGTAAATATTTGGATTCTTAGTGGTTTGATTTGCTTTTTATGTGTCATGAGGGAGGTGATTTCTTAACTTCTTATTATGGTTATACTTGTATGTTCTATTGTAGTAGTTGGATTGATGAGTTCACTACAACTCGGGTCTAACCCAGGCTTGAGTTTTAGAAGAGACATTATGAATTTCACAACGATAGTTCCATCTCAATCTTGTTACTTCCTTTCTTGGACTTTATTTTCATTTGATAGGAGTCACGAACCTATTTGATGAGTAACTTATGGATGATTTTACACTGTACTCATAACTGCTAGAGGTGCTTAATTATTGGGATATGGTGATGTCTGGTGTTGGTGCTCGAGAACCATTATATCAGGGATAATCTTATCTTCAGGATTAGAATCTATAAAATCATTTATAAGCACCCAATATATTTGTGTAGGGATTCCGTTAGAAATTGGAAGTAAGTTAGTGAGATGTGATGAGATGGAGGAAGAATTGACCTCATTTATCTTGTTTGTGTGTTTGTGTTTGTGTTACAATTTATAGGAATTGAAGAGAATTTTTATATTTTAATGCTGATACATGTTATGCTAGTTAGAACTTTGTCTATTTAATTTCATTCTGACAGTTTAGTTTAGATTTACTTTCTACTACATGTTTTCTATCCTAATAAATAATTGTAGATGTTTTTTATAGAAATTTGTGGTGGATAGAATTTCTAAACTGTTTTTTTTAAAATACAAGTTTGGGGGAAAATAAAATTTTCTTTTGAAAATAACTAAACTAAATTTTATTTATCCTTAATTAACTATATTTTCAAAATTAATGTAACATGACCTTGGAATTGGAGTTTAACTTCAAATGACTATATTTATGTTTATAAATATTATGGTAAATTTAGGTAAAAGTTTTTAATAATGAAGATTAATTCTAAATTTAAAGATATTTGGTATGAAAGGATAAGATTATGTTTTTCTATTTAAAGTAAAGGAAATGTATTTTTGAAGTATTAAGAATTTTAGAGTTTCATGTAAGAAGAAAAGAATGAAAATTTATGAAAAATCATAAACTAATATGAATTTATAAAGTGAAGAAAGGTAAGGAGTTTTGACTTCAAGAAAAAGATAGTGAAGTTCAAAATTATTAAAGGCTATCCAGATATAGAAATCCTCACTTTAAAAAAAAAGAAAAAAAAAGAAAAAAAAGAAAAAAAAAGTTAAAAAAAATAAAGAAAAAGAAAAGAAAAAAGCGTGAGGAGATGCTTATCAAAAATTAGCTTCACATGAATCAACTTAAGGAAAAGACTTAATTACAATTTCTAAACTTGTATTGGAGTATTAGTAGCATTACTAGTAAAGTTTTTATGAAGTTCTTTTTCATATGAATGTTCTAAATATCCTTGATATAACAAATTGCAATTTTTCTTGAAATTAATAGAAATTCAGAAATCTTAAAATTGATTACTAAGTATTCTTAAACTTAGAGTTTGAATCTAAGTTATTAAGAGTTTTTCTTAAATTTTACTATTTTATTTACTTAACTAAAGTATAGAAGTTTATAAGTTAATCTCTATCCTAAGTCATATTTTTATGTAGTAAAAGGGTTAATTGAGGACAAGTAACACTTAAGTTTGGGGGTGTTGACACACCTAACAAATGCTTGATTTTTCATATACATTTTATGCTTAATTTCAATGATATTTCTCTTCAAAGGAAGGTATTTTGCATGTTTTTGGTTTCCGATACAAGAAATGGACTTTTGAAGAAAAAGAAACAAAAATGGTGAAATTTGGAGCAAAGTGTAATTTTGGACCAAAAACGAGCAAGAAATGAAATTTTGCCCTGTCACCTTTTGACTTACACTTCTTGCATATTTTTGAATGAGATTACACTTTAAAAGAATGTTGTTTTCATTTTTATTTTCTAGGGCTATCTGTTAGGAACACAACACAACTGAAATGGGGCGAAATGGAGCTAAAACAGAGCAAAATGGTGGAGCTGCGCAGAAATCTCACCGACGGCCTCCCTCAAGCTCGCCGACGGCTCCCTCAAGCTCGCCAACGGCGAGATTTTCCTGAGCAGACCAAAAAATGATAGAAAAGCTCGTCAACGGCGCCCTCGAGCCCGCCGACAGCGCCCGGGAAGATTTTGAACCGACTATTGGCGGTTATGTGCCCAGATTCAATGTATTTGGACGCTTTTTGAAAGGATTCTTGTGGCAACTCTACAAACTTCGTCCCTACTCTTTAAAAGAAAGAATTTAGGTTATAAAAGTGGCGGGTTTTTTGGGTTTTTTTTTGGGGG
>NW_018164444.1:25289428-25297509 GCF_001263595.1 Phalaenopsis equestris | reverse complement strand
CTGTGGGATCGATAAACGGGACTCCACTAGAGCCCTGTATTACTTGAGCGATACGTATACTTGTGTTTGAAATTGTTACGTTACAAAATCATTATAAATATATAAATATGGGTTCATAAATTCTTACATATTAAAAGTTGTTGCATTAAGTTTTTGGCGTCGTTGTCGGGGATTTAAATCTTCTAGCAGAGGTATCAAATTCTTGTATTTTTAAGCATATATAAAGTCGGTATATAAAAAAGTCGCTATCATAATGTAGGACTTTTTTATTAAGCCCCAAATTTGAAACTCATGGGGAAAACTGACAATATGCACTTTATAAAATTAGAAAGTTTAGCCTACTAAGCAAAATATTCTTACTTAAACTTAAGATGCTATAATAGGATTGAAAATTCAATTCTTTTTGTAATTTTTGGATTTATGAAAATAAAGTAAGCAACTAATTATATTAACTAAATATTTGTAAGATGAAGGAAATATAAATAAACTATCTTTTTTCTTATATGAATCAGTAATAAGTATAGAAATTCTAATGTGGAAGTAAGCTAAATGTGTTGTGGCAAATAAGAGCAATAATATTCATTACCCTTACTAGAGATGCTAGAAATAACATTAGCTAATATATAATTTGAATATTCTTGAAGATTGGTTACGTGGGGAAGTACTAGCTCTCACTCTAGAGTTCCCTCTTCACTCTTCACCCGGGGGCTAACATCTTGCATCAAAACCTAAACCTATAAATCAAATTGGGGGCTTTAGCCTTTCACTCTAAAGTCCACTAATTCTACACCCATAAAAAGTTTATTTCCCTATTTATTTGCACTCAACCCCATGAACTACATTCTCATTCATAAAATAAATATGTGATTCTAATCATTTTTTTATTGAGGTAATACCATCTCGGATCTTACATGTTCTCACAACAGGTATTAACATATTAATTGGCCAAATAAAGAAGTAAATGAAGTGCAAGGTTTCAAAAAATCACTACTTCTTCTAACATTGAAGTCTAATAATTCACACAACTTCCTTTAAATACTTAATTACTTATCATTTTAAGGAAAAAGATAAATAAAATTACTCAGAATCCATAGAGAAAACACAATCACACGTGTGTTTAAATCCATAGAGGAAACACAACCATTCAGAATCTATAGAGAATCAATCTCCTTAAGGTCAGACAAGACGCTAAAATTATTTTCATATGGGATTTTGGGCAAGGCAATATCAACTTCTGGTTGGATAAATGGTGTCCTAATGAAATATTGCAACCTCTTCATCAAAATTTCAACTTTGATGTAAGGGTCGCCGATTGTTGGGAGGGAAGCAACTGGTCAACTACTTTGTTTTACACATTAGTGACACCCTCTTCTGCTAAAACTATATCTAAGTTACCCATTAATGTTACAAGAAAGGATTCCATAGCTACCTCTATGAGTAAATTTCAATACTTAACCCAAGCAATCTATGCTAAATTGTATCAATGGGTCTCTAATCTTTAGGCTGACTGCCTTTGGAGCAAATTTCTCACTCCTTCTATGTCTTTCCTGGGTTAGAGATTGTTCCACCATTTTTTGCATATTAATGACATCCTTAAAATCAAAGGGCTGAGAAGTCCCTCCAAGTGCTATCTATGTGTGCAGAGAGAAGAATCTTCTGTTCATCTCCTTTTTCAGTGCCCTTATTCCTAAATTGTTTGGAAGAAATTCCTTAATTGCTTAACCATTGAAACAATTTTATTGGATTGGAATCACTTAACTCTTTTTTGGAAAAGTTGGGTTAAGGTAAAGTTGGGCTCTATCATCCTTTTTTTATGCTATATATTTTTTTAATCTGTGAATGACTAGTACAATAGACTCAAAAGGAAAGGTCCCCAGTCGAGAAACCAACATACATAGTGACTCACACCCAAAATGGTGACCTGACCCCAGAAAAATTAGCCATACAATAGACAGGGAAAGAAAAAAAAAAGGAAAGAAAAGGAAAGCTATTATATATATATATTTACAATTCAAGGAGATAATCTCGGTTCCTCAAAAAAGTTAATACAAGAAAAACCTATAAAAAATGATCAACATATTGAGGAACCCTCTCCAACAAAGAAAAATCAAAGTATACTAACATTACAAGTATAAACCCCCAAAATAACTAACAGAAATTGAATATGAGGAGTACAACAGCTGTGGAGGAACAATAGAAATCCCAATGAACTTTAGGATGTAGAACCCATCATTCAGGTCTGCAATCTAAGGTAAGGTATTTGAAGTTTGCCCCCCTTTAGTAACAGATGGAGGGGGAGGGAAGGGGAAGTGGAGACCTCAGCATGATTGGAGTTAGCACCCTCCAAAGCCAGAATATTAGCAGGTCTATTAGCTTCCCTATAAACAAAGGAGAATTGTATCTTAATCTCAAGAATAAGGTTCTTTATCCTGTGAATCCACTGGTTTATGTGCCAAGGGGGAGAAGAGTTATCAGTCATCAGCTCCACCAGGAGGGAAGAGTCCACTTCAGCTATAACTCACTTCCACTTATTTCTCATGGCAAATTTTAGAGCCCAGTAAAGGGCAGCAGCTTCAGTTTTCAGGGTATCTACAACAATATAGGGTGCCTTGAAATAAAGCAAAGTATTTCCTGTGTGATCTCTAAAGATCCCCCCAATGCCAGCTTTTTTGTTGGTGAAACTTCCATTAGTGTTGATTTTAATGAAAGGATGGAGGGCTTCTCTTATCTAACCTTGATGACCTTAATCTGTTGCAGTTCAATATTAGGCAAGTCCTTCAAGATCTTAGGGAATTTCTTCCAAATTATCAGCTTGTTTAAATATGCCAGACAGTTAGACACCGCAGAAGCAGTATTTGTCCCAATGTCATCATGCTTCACCTTATTCCTGGCATTCCAAAGGAACCAAGCAACAATGAAGGGAAGTGGCATAAGGTTTATCTCTTGCCAGTCATTTAAACAGTCTTTGATGTTAACCTAGCCAACATTAATCAGATTAAGATTAATGTTATAGGTCAGCATGTTCCAAACCTCCCTTGCAAATCTGCACCTGAAAAAAGAGATGGTCACTGGATTCCTGATCAAGTTTGCAGAGGTGACATCTTGAAGGGCCTTTCAATCCTTTCAGTTTCAGTATATCATATGTAGGAATTAATTCATTTAGGAATCTCCATGAAAAAAATAGCATTGAAGGTGTTAAGTATTTCTGGCAAGAGAAAATATTCCACTGGTAGTAGTCCCATCTGAATAAGTTATTCTGAATGTCCTTTGCAAGGCTTGACCTGGTCCTATTAATGAGATGTAGCTGATCTTTTTTATTTCTATCAAATTGGATTTTTGAAATGATTCTAGCAGAGGAATCCTTCAGAAGGTTTTTCAAAGTATCCTCAGACCAAACAGTGCCACTCCAACAGTCTTTAACCTGTAAATCCTCCTCCTTTTCTTCCTGCAGAGGCTCCATGTGTTCAATAGGGCACAATTTATCCTTCCAAAAATTGATTTCTCCATGGCCCACCTCCCAAATGAGAAGTTTGTCAATATCTTCCCGAACCTTAAGCATCTGGATCCAGGTCCTAGAGTCACCCAGTTTCTTAGTTACTTCCCCAAGATGATCAAATTTGCAGTATTTGGCCTGCGCAGTATTTGGCCTGCATGAACTTAGCCCATAAACTTTCATTTTATCTAAAATTAATCTAAATTTTACACATACTGATTTGTCGCATATGGTGTAGGCCTTTAAAGCCCAAACCTCCAGCTTCATATGGTCTAGCCACTCTTTGCCAACTTGCCCAGGCCATTTGTTTTATGTTACCAGCGTAAATGAACCTGTTGAAGGTTCTTTCCAGAATCAAGGTGGTACTTCTTTTCATTGTTGACACTTGTAGGGCATAAAGAGGGATAGAGGTGAGAATGCTCTTAAGTAGGGTTATCCTTCCACCATTTGAGAAGTAAGAGTTGGACCACCCCTGGAGGGTGGAATTAATCTCGTCAATAACCTCATTAAATTGAGTCTGTTTGGTTCTTCCTCTAACCAGTTGAGTGCCCAGATATTTGAAGGGAATGCTCATGTTTGAGAACCCAGTGAACTATAACATCCACTGCCTGAGTGGTAATGGAACTCTCTTGCTGACCAGGATCTGACATTTATCCTTGTTAATTTTCAGCCCTGAAACCTGTTGAAATTCTTGCAAGCAATTATGTAGGTACTTGGTAGCTGACTTAGTGGTCCTAGTAAAATTGAAAATATCATCAGCATAAATAAGATGACTAATGTCCATCTTAGCTCTATTATGATAAGCATTGAAACTTTTTCTCTTTACTTTTATTGAAACTTTTTCTCTTTTCTTGGCAATCAATGAGTCTGGATAAGTAATACAAAACCAGTATGAAAATAGTAGGAGAAAGATGATCCCCTTGTTTAAGCCCTCTAGCAGCTTTAAATAAACCATGAGCTTTCCCATTGATGAAAAATAATTAGCATTGGCCTCCAGCCATCTTTTAATGATCTGACAGAACTCCCTGTAAAAACCTCTAGCCTCTAAGCATTCGATAATGAAATCCCAGTTCACCATATCATAAGCCTTCTTCAAGTCTAGCTTATAAATCACATTACCCCCTCTACAAGGTTTCTCCAAATCCTGTAAAAGTTCCCGAGCCAGTAATATGTTGTCCCCATGTTTCTCCCTTTCACAAATGCTGCTTGGTTGATGCTTATCAACTGAGGTAATGCTTGCTGAAGTCTGCTCACCATAATTTTGCTTACAATCTTACTTATGACATTAGTAAGGCTCAGAGTTCTGAAATGGCTCCAGTTGTCTTTAATAGAAGTCTTAGGAATAAACACAATAGAGGAAGCACTGAAATAATTTGGGAGAGAGTGAACTTTGAAGAAATGTTAAGTAGCTTGAATTACCTCCACCTTGATAAGGCTTTTTTATAGAAATCTGAAATTTGCAGTAAACCCATCAGGGCCTGCAGATTTAGAGCTATCAATGGAATGTAAAGCTCTTTGAATCTCTTCCTCCTCAGGTTTGTCAGTCAGGTTCATTCTAGCAGTGTACTGATTGCTTTCAAAAAACAAATTGCTATCAATATGATCTCTTTCAGTGTTGTTTCTATTCATGAGATTCTGGCAGTACAATACAGCACTTTCAGCAATCTCCTCCTCCTTTCTGAGCCAAGTTCCATTCTAATCCTTAATACAATGAATAGTGTTGCACTTTCTTTGGTATTTAATGCTGGCATGATAAAATTTTGTATTTTTATCCCCTTCAGTAAATTTAGTTTTAGCAGCCTTTTGCTTGAGGAATTGGTCTTGCCAGTTCACTGCAGTTAGTAGTCTATCATTAGCCTCTAAAAGAGCAGCTTCATCAGTCTTCCCTTTGTTGTGCTCCTCCTCCAGATCAAGCAGCTCCTTTTCAGCCTTTTCCACAACCTTCAGTAAATCCCCAAAGGTATGCCAACTCCACTATTTGAGAGCTTTGCCCACCTTCTTTTGCTTTTACCACAGATTAATGAAAGGGTCAGCGTGAATATCATTCTTTCAATTGTCTTTGACAATCTGCAAGAAGTTCTTATGCTGAGACCAAACATTCAAGTACCTAAAAGCACTCTTCTGACAAATACTTTTTGGGCCAATGGTGATCAACAAAGGCCTATGATATGATCCAGTTAGGCTTAGGTGAGTGATAGAAGTCTGCAAGAAATTTTGAATCCAGTTGTCATTAGCAAAGACTCTATCCAGCCTTTCACACATATCCTTCCTCCTCTAAGTGAAAGCAGGGCCACAATAACCAAGATCAAATAAGCCAATTTTTTGAATATTATCATTGAATGTGGATATAGTGACAGGATTAGGAGTTCTACCCCCCTTCTTTTCAGCAGGTGAGGAAATGCAATTAAAATCCCCTCCCACAATCCATGCTTTATCAATAGAACATTGGATATTCTGAAGGGTCTCCCACAGTTCAGTTCTTGCAGTTTTGGAACTTCCTGCATAAAAAAAGGAAGCAAAGCCTTCCATGACATCAGTACTAATGTTCATATGCAGAACTTGAGTGTGATTCAATAAAATGGAACACTTCATTTCTTTCCTGCAGAAAACCCAAATTTTGTTGTTGAGATTAGTAAGCAAGTTGAATCCAGGGAATACTTTGGCAATTTTCATAGTGTTTAGATGAACCATAGGTTCCAGAACGGCTATACACCAAAATTTTTTTTTTATTTAGGTATTTGAGTTATTTTAAGGATAAGGGGTGAGCAATCCCCCTTATTCTCCAACACAACATATTAATCATGGGGAAGGGGGATGGATGTAGTGTTGGGATCTAGATCAAGTCCTCCCCCTTGGTTTGTTAAGACTTTCTTTTCTTTGGTTGCTTGGATCTTCATTTATTAGTAACTCCTTTTCCTTCTCCTATTTTAGTTCTTCTGGTTTGGAATTCCTTTTTTTTCTAGTTTTTTGAATCTGCAATTCTGATTCCAATTCTTTGTTCATTTCTGCAACCATAACTTTAGTAGAGGAAACCACATCTACTCTATCCACAGGATTCCTTGTGTTCCTAGGAGACTGAATTAAATCCCTCAAGGGGACTTAAATTGGGAGGTGACCACTTACAGTTCTACCTGTCTCCATTTCCTCACCAACTGTTACCCTCTCTTCAGCTAAAGGGGTAACAAAAGGCTGGTCCTTAAAAGTATTCTGAATAGCTAGTGAAATATTTGTCTCTTCTGTCCCTTCCACAGTGGAAATCTGCTGGTGAACTTCTTTGTTGCTGTCTCTCAGAAGATTGTTGTTTTCAGCATTCAACTCCAACTGAGGGTGATTTATATGCCTTCTATTAGGAGGATTAAGCCTGTAGCATTTCTCCCTAGTGTGACCAAACATTTTTCAATGTTGGCAATAATAGGGTCTTTGCTCCATGACTACTTTCTGCCAAAAACCCTTCATGGTGTCTCCAATCCATATCCTCTTTACTTCAGGTAGGGTAACATCCCTCTCCACCAGAATTCTTGCATGGCTGGCGTAGCTTTATTATAAGTGGCAACATCCACCTTTAAAGGTGTGCCTAAAGTACATCCAATATTAAAAAATGCATTAAATTTAAATAGAAGCAATGGAAATTTTGGTAGCTTAAACCAACTTGGCATAGTGGGGGGTTCCTGTGAGGGGTCATACTCAGGAGTCCATTTTAAAATCTTCATTTCTGCACCTGCAATAGTGATGGATTGTTTAGCAAAGATTCTTGCATAGTCCTCTTCCTTTGTCAACTGGATAAGGAGATGCCTGCCATCCAGCAGACCTAGCTTCCAGTCAAAAATTTTCAAAGAATCAAAATATTTCCTCACATGTTCCATCTTTGGGTGTCCCATACTAAATTTTCTAATTAGTGTGAACTGAACGTCCAAGTTCAGTTCAGCAAGATCCTGATCTGAGAAATGAGCAGCCCGTTCCCCATCCTTAGATCCCACAGGATGAATGCACAAGGCAGAACCCCTACCTGCAGCAGTGTTATGAAATTCCTGAGGAAACACAAGAAGGTCAAGATCCACCAAGGGGGAAGAAGGTTTTCCTACAACCCCAGCATAAGTGGCTTTTGTCCATTGCAATTTTGTCTCCAAATCAATAGGGGTGGCCATATGAAACCACCAATAGCACCCCACAAGGGTGCAGGACTGGAACCAAACCCAACAAAAAGGAAGCCCTGAGTGAAAATAGAAGACCACTAAGCTCAGCCAAAACTCTCAGCAACCTACAAATCCAGTAAAACCAGCAGTCCCACCAAATAGTAGGACCCAGTTAAGAGAAGCTAGAGAAACAGGTCTAAGATGGAAAGGAAGGCAGAGAATCCGGCACCCAAAACCAATGTAATAGTGACCAAATTTGAAAATTCAGACCCGGGAGAAAAAACACCAGAGAAACAACTCCAAAGAGAGAAGATGCCTTGCAAAGTCCTCCTCCCCTACCCCAAGGAAGGATCTACTCAAGCAACAGTCTCCAAACATCATCTTCTCCGACCAAACCCTAACAAAGCTCCAGCCGCCACTTCGATCTCCCTACATATATATAATGCTGAGACCAA
>NW_018164444.1:25283739-25288768 GCF_001263595.1 Phalaenopsis equestris | reverse complement strand
CTACAGTGAATCTAACTCGACCTTCAGAAGCCAGAATTTTGATAGAAAGGGATATTACTTTACCTTTTTCGGAAGAAATATGGATTGGCACACCATATCAGGGTTTTTGGCAACAAGCAGAACTTGAATAGATACCACTTTATTGTACTCACTGTCGTATGTTTGGACATTCTCCTTCTCAATGTTATCAGTTGCATCCAAATTTAAAATTTAAAACATTTAAAACCTTCAAGTAAAAACGCTTATGGATCTGCCCCACCTCATACATGTCCCTCCTCTGCTCCTGGGTGCATTCCACAAACTATTAAAACACCGGTTGACACGATGCCACCTCCACCTCCCACTACCGGAGACAATACTCTCTCTGTTCTTCCGACTGATATATTGGCAGATGGTTTACTTGGGCCCGAAAATCAGGATAGTATTGAAGCCCCACATCCCTAACATGCTTTAGATGTTGAAGAGACATGCTTACCATCTCTTCAGAATCATAATGTTATTACTGCTAGTCAGGAGCTGAGGGCTCATTCTCTCCTACATGCCCAACAATCTGTTGACCACACTGATCAGATGAGCCAGTCGTCGGATGAGGAATGAAAAAGAAAAAGAAGAATGGAGGCATACCCCAGCTTGGGAACTTAATGGATGATACCCTAGTAACTTCGCTTCGGGAAATGGAACGACACAACAATTTGTTAGCTATCTCCGATCCTAGAACCAGAGGCAGAGGCAAGACCAAGTTGGCTCGTGCCTAGCAGCTTATTTCCTATAAGTTTTGTTTTTCTTTTTCCTTTTTTTTTTGTGTTTTATCTATGTTTCACCCTTTTAGGATGCTAGTGTCTGATGTATCGTATGGGTAAGACACCTTTTTTTGGGTCCTCTCATAAAATCTCTATGTATCTTTTCAATTTCAATAAAATTAGCCCTTGGGTGTTTTAATATATATATATATATATATATATATATGTATGTTAAAATTATTTTAAGATTCATATGTATATAATTGGTTGACCCTCTTAATAGCATTCACATAGGAAAATTATAAGGGGGCCTAATGGTGGGGGACCTATTGGTGGCCAAGGAAATGATGGAGGAGTGGAAAATGGAAAACAACAACAAAATCTTTAACAACCTCAGCAAAGGATGGCCAAATTCTATTAAACATATAAACCAGATTTCAATAGAGTTGGGTAGTAGTGGAAAACATATCATAAACAATGGTAGAATCAATTTTAATAATAAACTTATGAATATGGAAAAAAGTTGCAACCTGCAATGATAATAGTATAGCCCAACATTCAGATTCAAGAGGACAAGAGACACAGATTGATGAGGCAAAATAACATATAACAGTGCCCAAGCAGTCCCTAATAACGCCCCTAACACCAGATGCATTGGCAGTCCAACTGCCATCAATATTTATTTTAAACCAACTGGCGTTAGGGGGCAGCCATCTGAATAATATAGGTCCACCATATCTACCAGTGGCAGAGTGAGGCAGAACAACACCTTAGCATCAGTTAGCAGTAAAGAAATGAGAGAGGATAAAAGATATTGTAAGAGTGGAAGGTGGAGGAGAGCATAAATGCTTAAAACTATTTCTTACAGACCAAATAAACCAAAGCACAGTTAAAAAAAATAAGCCAGCTTTTGTTGAAAGAGGTGATATGAGTGTCAGACCAACAAGTAAGCATCCATGGAGGAAGTAGTAGGCCATTGAACTCTAAAATTCCTCTCAAGCATTGTCCAAACCTCGCCGACAAAAGTGTAGTTATAAAAAAGATGTGTAATTATTTTTCTTCACAATTACAAATGTAGCATTTAGAAGCAAGCCTCAGCGCTTTTAACTTTAATATATCATCCAGTGGCAACATAGAAGAGAAAAGTCTCCACAAGAAAAATGAGATAGAGGAGGAGAAATGATTGTGCCATATTAATTTACCCTAACTCCAAGCAATAAAAGTATGTGACATCTTATAAATCATTTTGGTAATAGAGACTTGTGAGGTTACTTTCCAAAGAGGTTTATCCTTTGTATGTGGAACAATAGGGATTATAGCAATTTGTGCAGCATTTACACCAACCAAACCTATTTATTTAGAAATATCCCAAGAGCCATTAAGCCAAAAATTAGATACTAACATCACATGCTCATGATTCTGAGGAGAAAACACCATTTTATCTCTCAAACCTCATTGTTCATGCCAAAAGGATACATTACCCTCACCAAGATCCCAAAAAATAAAATGATCAGCCACTTGTCTTACTTTTAACATAGATTTCCATACCCGGGAGTCACCAACCCTCCAAGTGACCAAGGAGGGGGAGATGATGAATGCAATAATTCTGATACATGAGTTTAGCCCAAAGTGACTCACCATTTTTGAAGTTAAACCATAATTTACACATATTAATTTCAGCTATATTCTCCAAAATTTTAAAACCCAACCCACTCGCAAAGGTAGGTTTGCAAATCTTAGTCCTGGAAGTCCATATTTTCTGATTCCCTCCTCTAGACCAAAGAAACTTGTTAAAAGTGTGCTGCAAAGTTTTTTGTGTACTCTTTTTAAGGTTAAGTACTTGTAATGCATAAAGTGGATTACTATGGAGCACACTTTTAAGTAAGGTCAGTTGACCGACATTAAAAATAATGACGTTTCTCCAATATGCAATTTTATCTTTAATCTTATCCACCACAACATCTAACTGAATTTGTTTCCTCCTCTCTCTAAGAATAATAACCCCCAAGTATTTAAGTTGGAGAGAATTTGAAGTGCAACTAGTATATGAGCTAGCCCAATCAATGAAGTGAGCATTAACAGCCTTCCCCTAATACAAATGACATTTGGCTTTATTGAACATAAGACTCGCAGTATTTTGAAAAACATCAAGAGTGTGCATGAGGATTTTGATAGTAGGCTTGATGGCTTTTATGAAAAGACTTGCATCATCAGCATAAGCCAAATGGCCAACAAGCAGTTTAGATTTATGATTGTATTACACATAAGGGTGATTCTCATGCAAGGCATTGATCAAATGAAAAAAATAATCAAAAGCTGATATAAATATAGTAAGGTAAAGGGGATCACTTTGTCAAATACCTCTTTGAGCTGAAAAGAAGCCATAAGAATTACCATTGACTAGCACACTGTAATAATTGTTCTTTAACCATCTTTGTATGATGTTGCAGAAGTTAGAATGAAAACCTCTAGCATTTAAAATATTTAAAATAAACTCCCAACTGATATTATCAAAGGCTTTTTTTAAATCTAGTTATATAACCATATTCCCTCCCCTACATTTCCTGCCAGAATCTTCCACCATCTCTTAAGCCAAAAGGATATTATCAATGATCTCTCTGCCTTTAATAAAAGCTGATTGTTATGGTGAAATAATTGTAGCAAGGTGGGGTTGAAGACGAGAAACAAATAGTTTTCTAATAACTTTAGATATAATCAATGTGTGAGAGATGCACCTAAAGTTTTCCCATCTAGACGTATCATTGGATTTATGGATAAGCACAATCAAAGAGGATGAGAAGTATTTACCAAGATTGTCCCCTAAAAAGAAACTTTGAATAACAAGAGTGACCCCTTTCTTATTAATGTCCCAACAATGCACATAAAACTTGGAAGTGAAGCCATCCAGACCTGGTACTTTATTGGAATTGATCTGCTTGAAAGCTGCTAGGATACTATTTTTGGATGGGACATCAGCTAAAGATAATGCTTCAACATAATCCCTCTCTCCATCAAAATAAGCCAGATCAATGGGAAACACCTGCAAGTTGGTATCAAATAAATAAGTAATGTATTGACAACATTATTACCAATTGCATCCTCATCAGTAATCACATTTCCATCCAAGGTTTTAATTTTCATGATAGTGTTCATATTTCTTTGATTCTTAATGGAAGCATGAAAATATTGAGCATTTTGATCAACATTTGTAAAGTAAGTTTCATAAGCTTTTTGTTGCAAGAAATCCTCCTCCAAAGTAATTGCTTCAAGAAGATTTTGAAGAGCCATAGTAACAGCAACTACAAGATGTGGGTTAGAAAGTAGCTCTAGTTTCAATGAATTTACAGTTTTTTTAGCATCAAGTACTTTTGTATGAAGGTTTCCAAAATTCTGAATATTCCACCTCCTCAAAGCGCTAGCCACCTGTTTATGCAATTACCAAAGGATGCACCAAGGGGTACCTGCACCTTTATAATGCCAAACTTGTTGAATCAATTGTAAAAAACTATCATGAGTAGTCTAAACATTGAAATTTTAAGTTTATAGTGAAGTGGTTTGTTCTGAAATCTGAGAGTAAACAAAAATGGATTATGATCATAAGCTGCATGATTCAAGTGATAGACTTTAGAGACAGGGAAATAGCTTAAAAAGTATTGATTGCCAAAAATATCTATCTAGTCTTTGAGAAAGGAACCCTCTATGCCAAGTGAAAGGAGATCCCAAGTAACCTAAGTCAAAGAGCCCAACTTCTGTGATTTTGTCACAAAAGTGATTGATAAGATGTATATCACGCTTTCCACCACCTCTTTTATCATTAGAATTAATAATCATATTAACATATCCTCCTATCGGCACTATTTTTGGTGTGGGGTTTGCCCGTTAAGAAGCTGTCGGTCATCGGAATTGAAATCTCGTTGCCCGCTTTGGAAGGACGTTTTTTTTTAAAAATTTTGGTTTTGAAAAAGATGAAGTCAAACTGACCCCATAATTTTCATAGTTTAAATGAAAGAGCGCTTTACCTCAAATCCTGTATCTATCCCAAAGGATGAACACAAGAATTGAGGGTGAGGCTCGATCAAATAAACTAGAGAAAGTCATGACATCCGTTTGGTCTGCGAAACCAATATATTGGCCGACAAATTTCCCTATTTAATATAAGGAATTAAATAGGGTTTATATTATGCTGGGTTCGGGAAAAGCTTCCTATAAGGGCAAGCCCCTATAGTTAATTACATCTTAGATAACTGAAGTTACCTAAGAATACTCTCGATAAAAATAAAAAAAAATTA
>NW_018164444.1:25267774-25277245 GCF_001263595.1 Phalaenopsis equestris | reverse complement strand
CCAATGGCAGTTAGGTAATTTGGAGGTGCCTATGGGCAAAAGACCAAGTTAGGCATTTCACATAGAATTGGATAGATATCCATTCTAAATGAACCATGGATTAATGTATTGTGAAGATATGGTGTACCCTAGTTCCAAGTCAACACCCAGGGTCAATCCTAAAGCCAAGTAATCCTATAGGGACTCTTCTTGAATTCTCTCATAATGATTTTACCTACTAAATGCTAGAGGTTAAGGTTAATATGTGGAATTTCAAGTTGAGTGAAAAGAAGAGTTTTGAATTTCTAATGGTGAGGGTAGCTTTTCTAGTTTTCTAAGACTAGTCAATAGGAAAATCCTATGGCTAGACCTAGGCTACTGAAGAAGTTTCTAGACCTCAACTAAAAGTGAGGTCAACACCTCCAAAAAAACACGGTTCTATAATTTTCTCTCTCATTTGAAGAAGTTGATTCCAAAGCAGATACTTATCTTGCAAAAGAGAGCTAGCAAAGACAAAAGAAACCCAACCATGAAAGTTAGTTAAAACAAACTACTCATCATCCTCTATAATTTTAAGATGTATATGATGTTTCCAGAAAAGCCATATTTTATTTTTTTTATTGTGAAAATGGTGGTATTTTTTAAAATTCCTAATAATATGACCTCTATTAACTAAAAAAAGAGGTTCCAAAATAGCAAAAATAGAAAGTTTGAGTCCTGCAAAGATGTTTCAAACGATTATGGGATGGAGGGTCAGCCACTCCCCTAACTTTCTAAGTCATAATATTAAACATGATTTCTCAAGCTATCCCTCCTAGAAGATCTAGAATGACTGCCCACTTGAGCACCATCAGAATAATAGCTACCCTCAGGTATAATACTAGCCTCTTGTATATGTAAGAGTTCATTCCTCCTCTTCCCTTTTTTGGTTAGCTTTTTGTATCATCCATTCATTCTCTAGTGCAATGGTAGCTTCCTAAACTAAACTTCCAATATCTATATATAGATTTCCATTGGCCTAATGTGAGCTCTGATTAGAACAACTGATGTTTGGCATTTGTTCATCAAAGGAAACAACATTATCCAGGATTATTGATCCCAAAAATTTTTATATGTCAATGTGATGTATGCGATTATATTCTTAATTTTTCCTTACATATAAATATAATTCTTACTTTGCTAATTCTTACTTTGCAATGTCACCAAAAACATGATCACCAGCAACAGCTAGGCACAAACTTGACTTTGAAACAAATAAAAATATAATTTTTATATTTAAATATGGGATACTATGCAAGTATACGTATGATTATCAAGTAATATAGGACTTTTTGATTAAGCCCCAAATATCAACCCACATGGATAGCTACAATATGCAACTACAAATTAGAAAAAATTAGATAACAAATTCTACTTAGCAAAATATTCTTACTCAAACTCTAGATGCTATAATAGGAATGAAAGTTTGATTTTTTTTGTAATTTTTGATAATTGAAAAAAAGTAAAAAACTAACTAAACTTAACTAGATATTTGTAAGATGAAGGCAATATAAATAAAATATTTTTTTCCTTATCATGAATCAGTGAAAAATATAGGAATTCTGTTGTGGAAGTATTCTAATTGTGTTGTGCCAAATAAGAGCAATAATATTCTTTACCGCTACTAGAGATGCTATAAAAACATTGACAACTTTAAAGTTTGAATAGTCTTGAAGACAGATTAGGTAATGAAGATACTAGCTCTCACTCTAAAGTTCCCTCTTCTCCCTCCACCTGGGAGCTAACATCTCGTATCAAAACCTAAAACTATAAGTCAAATTGGGGCTTTAGACTTCCACTCTAAAATTATCTAATTCTATACCTTTCAAAGTTTATTTCCCTATTTATTTGCACTCAATCATATGAATTGAATTCTTATCCATACTATTTCATGTGATTCATACCATTTTTTGACTGAGACAATATCATCTCGGATCTTACATATTCTCACAATAGGTATTAACATCTTAATTGGCCAATCAAGAAGTAAATGAAGTACAAGGTTTACAATCATCACAACTTCTCTTCTTCCAACATTAAAGAACTTCTTCCAACATTAAAGACTAATACTTCACATAATTGCCATCAAATACTTAATCACCTAACATTTTAAGGAAAAATATAAAGAATACTACTCAAAATTCATGGAGAAAACACAACCACACTTAAGTTTGAAAGAAGAAATCATGCAAACAAACTAAAAGTCTAAATTAAAATCAAATGTAGCACAAAGATAAAAAAAACTTATCTTGAATCCTCTCAACCAAAGTCTTGAAGTTCTTTTGAATCGCTTCCTTCACTTACAATAAGAACTACAACTTAAAATAAAAAGAAAAGTGGCAGTTGTGGCGGTGTTGGCGGCTATGGGCGGTGGCGGCGTCGTGTGGGCGATTGAAATGGTGGGTGGCTCTCTATGGATGATGGCTCTCTTCTCTTCAATCCAAGTCTTCTTTTATAATTTTCCAAAAGGTGCCTTAGTGTCTCTTCAAAATGTGTCTACATTCAATGAATCTTCTAGAAGTTACCTCTTTTCAAAAGCCAACTGAATGAATTTTCGTGTCTATTAACTATTTCCCATTTTTTCACTAAGGGTTGCTTCAAACACCTCTTCAAAAATTCATCCAAATTCATTGGATCATAAAGTAACTACTTCTGGCGCTTAACCACAGGGTACTGGGTGCTTAGGCACGACTCTCTCTATTTCTTTGGCGCATAAGTGCCAGTCCTGGGCACTTAGGTGCCTCAATTCAATTTCACAAATTCTTTATTTTTGCTCCAAATTTGATTCTTTTTCACCCCTTTCACCATTTTTCATCCGATTGATTGTAACTGAAAGAAAAACACACAAATACCTTTCATTAAAGCGCAATATCTCAAAAATAGGTATAAAAATGTATACATAAAGACTATATATTTTAAGTGTATCAAAATCCCCCAAACTTAAAATGTTACTTATCCTCAGGTGACACTCCAATCCTTTAAAAACCAAAATAAGTAGATTATGTAAATGAGTCTCTTTAGGATATTCTAAAATTTTGATTTAGAAATATAGTTGTCCAATTTAAAAAAAAACATTAGTATTTTTAATGTAAAAAAGTCTGAAAATTTGAGTTCCTATCTAGTTAAGAAATATTGTAAATTCTCCAAATATAGAGTTTAGGCTTTTTATCATCTCAACTTTAAAAATTTTATTAAGAATAATTATGCTTACTATATTATATCCTTAAGCTTAAGAGTTTCTCAAGTCTTATACTTTAAACAGATTAGATGTGGAACCAATTTTTGATTATGCGCTAATCCTCAAGCTTCTCCTCCCTTTTTCATCCATTTTTTTAAAGTTTTTTAGGTGAGGATTACTATATCTGGAAAGGCCTTTAATGATTTTGAATTCTACTCCTCCTTTCCTAATGCAAAGTTCTGATATAAATCTTTTTACTTAAAAATATGATAATAGTTTTGAAAATTTTTTTTAATAAAAGAAATTTAAGTATTGAAAATAAAAGTCTAACCCTTCTAAATTTTTCAAAAATATAATTTCTCCTATTAATCATTTATACACTAAAAATTGTTAACTTTAAGTTTTTCTTCATTGTTATGGGTTTTAACTGAATTCTCTTACTTATTTCTATATTCAAAATTTTACTTCACTAATATAACTTCATATACATAATCATTTTTTTTTCAAATCGAAATCAAATTTATTTGTAGTATATTTGAGAACAAATAAACTTCAAGTTTTTAGAAAATTTTTCATCTCCCCCCCCCCCAAACTTAAATTTTAGTAGGATAGAACATTTTAGCATCATATATATATATATATATATATATATATATATAAATATATAGGTAGGAATGAAAACTAAAATTAACATGCTTGTAGGAAATTTTTACTTTTTAAATATACAAGTACAAAAAATAAAAACAGGACTAAAAATTTAATTGATTAAATTTTACTTTAACTTAATATATAGAGATTCATTAGACTTTCATGCAGGGGAGGATAACATAAAAGCAGACAAACACATTAACAGACATTCACAACTTCAACATAAAGAAATATCTGGTAGTAAATTGAAAATTTTGAGCATGACGGTTTTAAGTGAAAGTTAGTAATATTCTAAACCATCCTAAGATTCAGGACTAAGTTCAACACAGACTAAAAAAATACACTAAACAACACGGTTATAACAATTACTACCATAGAAACAAAATATAACTACTCACAAGAACATAAATACATCACAACATTGTCTGACAAAACAAAACACAAAAAAAAATCTAGCAGTCTCAACAAGTTCAAATCAAAATGAAACAACAGTACATTATAACAGTACAACAAAAAGTTCACAACAATACATAAAATCTAAACTACAAAACTCAGTCTAATCTTCTTCCTCCTCATCAACATCACTTTCATCACTACGTCAAATAGTTGTAGGCTCATATGATGGATACTTTGGATATGGAGGGAAAACTACACTCTGGTCACCTTTTAAAAGGTTTTCCATAGATGAGTGGAATTTCTCCTCATAATCACTATGTCTTCTCATATATCCATTCATATGATCTACAAAATTTTCTAAATTCAAGACCTTATCAGCAGTATAGTTGATGTTATTTAACATTCTCTACAATAATTATGACTGTGAATCAGATCCAGAAGTTTGACCTTGTGATGTCAAAGCACGTGAGGAGAAGCATGAGATGTAGAGGCCATGAAGGTGTACAGAAACATTCAATATATTTAGTACATTCATATGTTTTAACCTGTTGATCGTCAGACTCTGATACCATTTTTGGGGCCTTCATTTTCTCAAATTTGATATTAGATAATATTATTTTTTATATTTGTTCCTCTATATTTCTATTTTTAATTTTATCTTCCATTTTAAATAGTTCTTCTCACTCTTCTATCCTTTGGATATTATAAAGTAATCTCCAGTCCATCATGCTTCCTATTGAGAGCATATCCTAATATTATCTTACGTTGTTTCTACCTATTCTAGGGTTTGACTTCAATATCTCCGGTTCATATTATATTTTTCTCCGTGGCTTTCTAGAGAAAATTCAGGCTCAACAAATGATCAATCTCAAACCATCAACATACCACAACTCTATATAATTACTTCAGAGATGCAAAACATATATTTCTTGTGTTTCCTACACTAAGCGTACCTAGAAGAAATAGAAATAAAATAACATAATATTATCATAAACAAACTATAAGAATAAAACATAACAACCTTACATACTTATAACATGCTTACAGACATCCAAGACTTACAGACAACCAAGCGAGAAGATTTTATTTAGTATTTATGGCTAGTACACATATTTTGTTTACAAGGGAGCAAGAAAGAAAAAAAAAAGAAGAGAACTTGCTTATTTTTGCTCTACCCCCAACTTCAGAGAATAGAGCATTATATAGGCCGTGAAAGACTTCCGTAGTCGTCATGGATGACGGTATTTTCAATAATTTGCTTCTACATCTCATTCTTCTCCTCACGTGCTTTGACCATTAGATCTATAACACTTGTAATGGGCTTATTAGATCTAATTACAAGTTATGCTCATGCTTCTTCAACTACACCTGAGATCTGAGGAGAAAAGCACGTGAGGAAGAAGCATGAGATACAGTACCTTTCTCCCCGAATTTTCTAGAGGTGGATGTTATGCTCATGCTTCTCCTCACGTCAATTAGATCTATAAGACCATGAGGGTTCGAGGAAAGCAAGTACCTTACAAGTTATATGTTTTGGTACACCTTCATGGTCTTATTAGATCTAATTGAACTACTAGAAAATCCACCTCTCCAGTCAAAGATCGAGTGATGATGTGAATAAGACTTCACATTAACTTCACATTAACACTTGTAATGGGCTTGAGTGGCTGTAGTATCTCTTATCAGCTATCAAATCTAACACCTGCCTTCTCGCATAATGAAAAGATAGAGGATGTGAATCCCAAACCTGCAGTAGTAACAGCGATGACAGAACTAGTGATAGTATCATAAATCAGAGCTCCAATATCAATGGGCTTGAACTGTTGAATGCAATAGTTCAAGATAGCTCTATATTAGGCCACTTCACTGAGGTGGTTTGTTAGCAGCAGACAAGCAGAAATAAAGTCGTGCCACGCCTTCAATATGGCAACTGACTTTGATGTGGGGAAGTTGTCTCTTCATTCATTAGTTATTTTCAACAATACTCTTCCATCGGTTCATGACGATATACTCTCCCACAACTTTTCCTCATTCGGACCATAGTTTGAAAAAAAACATAATACACTAGGGGCAATTGGTAGAATAGATTTATTACCTTCGAGGAGAAAGGTACTTGCTTTCCTCGAACCATGACTGCATCTTCTTAAGCTTCAGGGAGATTTGCATAGAACTCCTGAACAACAGAAATAACGACCACAACAGAAAAATAGCAAAAATGCTCCCACTTCGGTGAACAATCAAGTCTTCTACTGCTCCACCTGGACTCTTAAAATATCGCTCATGAATCAATTTCCTTGACTCCAGTGCATCTCTATATCTATCCTGAGCTCTCAAACTAACAAACTTGTTTGAATCGAAGTGAGCTTTCCCTTTGCTCCTCTTCATTCTTGGGGCTATTTCTAAAAATCATATAAAATTCACAAAAAATTCTAAATTCAACTCTAAATCATTAAACTCAACTCTTAAAAGCTTAAACTATCATTTCTATGTATTTTCATAGAAATTTCTAAACTTTTCATCATGAATAGTGATTTTCGGTCAAATCCATAATGTGCTCAAAATACATGGAAGTGAAGCTCTTACCTCAAGAAGATCAAATCTAACAATTTTGGCTTGAAACCACCAAGAAATCTTCACTTAAGATGATGCCCTAGCTTTCAAACTCATGAAAACCGAAGGTAGGAGATGAAGTTGGGAAAAAAATGGAGGTTTTCGGCCCAAAATTTCACGTTAAACCTCTCACGAACTAGTTTACGTGAACCGACGCTTAAGCAGGATTGGTTCGGTGCTTAGGCACCTACCTCTTTGGTTAGCCAGTGCTTAAACGTAGAGTCTTGGTGCTTAGACGCTAGTGCACAAATTTTGATATTTTTGGTTTTAAGTGAAATGCATTTCTAGCCTAAGTCAACCGCTCCTAATTGGTCTTATAAATCTTTAATAACTATTTTCTTCCCGTTCAACTCTCCTCTTCCTCAAGATTCACCAATCTTAACTAATTCAATTCAATACAAAATAACACAAAATTTCAAACAAACAAACACTTATATTAATTCACAAACAATTACAAACATTTTCAATACATGATTTCTCAATCCAAATAGTCTTGGATGAGATAGTTCCTAAACACAAACACTAAACAAACATAACATTAAAAACACACAAGAAAACTTAACACTAACAAACACTAAACAAAGAACTTAATCGCACTCTCCTTTTAGTGGAATGAATCATGTCCTATCATGAGCCTCTTCTTGAGCATTTGGAATATCAATCTGATAGAATGGACAGTCGTGAAGAACTCGGTTTGAGTCTTTTTCAATCCATTTTTTTTTCCAAATACATAGCCTTTTTTGCTTCATCAACAAAATTAGTATGGCTAAATTACATCTTAAGTTTCCATCCAATATGCTCCATATGTGCCTTAACTTCCATCACCTTTGCTTCAATTGAAGCCACGTCAGCATCAATTTTAGTGATTTTCCTTGTTATCCCTTCGATACTAACAGTTAGGAAACCGTTATATAACTCTTGTGCACTTTGAATAATGAACTTTTTTCTTCATAGCTTCCTCCTTCTTATTCAAATCACTCTCCCAAGATGACATCTTTCCAAGAACTCTCACTCTTTACTTAGAATTTAGGGTTAAAATTGAAGTGTGTCGAGACTTCTCTTCATACCCTTCTATTTATAAGCTCTAGATCACGCCTAAAACTACTAGACATGTTCTGAGACCACAAACCCACATTTAAACCCACTAAACCATGTTTAAAACTTCTAGAAACATAATTTGGCGCGTTTATTAAACTACCGTGCTTAAGCGCCAAATGTTGGCGCTTAAGTGCCGGTGCTTATTTTAGCACAAGTGAGCTTAAAGCCAAAAACTCACTCTAACATATCTAAGTCATATTTTAAGGTCTTAGAACCATTACTTAATTATTATATATTCAAAATAATACCAAAATTTTTTAAATCAAACACAAAAACATAACATTCAAAATAAATGCACAAATAACTATGGGTTGCTTCCCACAAAGTGCTGCTTCCCACAAAGTGCTTGGAAAGTGCTTGGTTTAATGTCGTTAGCCTGACGTAACTAGTGCTTATTTTGTTTGACCCAACATCATAAGATCATTCAATTTAAGTTGATTCCCTAAAAAGTAGGTTTTCAATTTGTGCCCATTCACTTTGAATTTTTTCTTAGTTTTAGGATCTTTGATATCCACAGCTCCAAAGAGAAACTTTTATCACAACTAATGGGTCTATCCACCTGGACTTAAGTTTGCCAGGAAATAATCTTAAACTTATATTATATAGCAAAACTTGTTACCCTGGCTCAAATTTTTTAGTAAGAATCATCAGATCATGCCACATCTTCATCTTTTCTTTATAAATCTTACACTCTCATAAGATTCATTCCTTATCTCTTCAAGCTCATTTAAATGCAATAGTATTTTCTCACCACCATCCTTTAAATTGTAATTAAATTCTTTAATAGCCCAATATGCTTTATGCTCAAGTTCAATGGGTAAATTACAAGTTTTCCCAAAAGTTAGCCTGTATGGGGACATTCCTATAAGAGTTCTATATGCAGTCTTATAAGCCCACAAAGCATAGTCAAGTTTGACTCACCAATCCATTTTTTTTGGATTCATAGTTTTTTCCAATATTCTTTTAATTTCATGATTAGATAATTCAGCCAAACCAGTAGTATGAGGATGAAAAGCATTAGTAATTCAATGGTTGATATGATTTTTCTTTAATAATTTATCCTTCACTGCATTTCTGAAATGACTTCCCCCGTCAGTTATGATCACTCTCAACATCCCAAATCTATAAAATAGGTTCGTTCTTAAAAACTTTGCAACACTTTGAGCATCATATCAAGGTAAAGCAACGGCTTCTATCCATTTGGATACATGGTCTACTGCTAACAATATATATAAATTTCTGAAAGATGGTAGAAATGGTCCCATGAAATCTAATCCCCAAACATCAAATATCTCCACTTCTAACACATACTTGAGGGGCATCTCATTTCTCCTAGAAATATTGTCTACTTGTTGATATTGATCACAAGTTTTGATATAAATGTTAACATCTCTAATGATTGTAGGCCAATAAAATCCACATTACAAAAATTTGTATGTTGTTTTATCAACACCAAAATGTCCCCCAAAATTGGAATTATGACATTTTTGGATAATTTCATAAGTTTCTTCTAAAGATTTCAT
>NW_018164444.1:25258619-25267713 GCF_001263595.1 Phalaenopsis equestris | reverse complement strand
CTTTTCTTGTTTATATAAACTTGTTTATATAAAAATGGGTCATCCCAAAAATAAATCCTAGCTTCAGATAAAAATTTCCTCTTCTGTTGGTATGTCATTCCATAGGGCATAATATCACTAAAAATGAAGTTCTCAATGTTGGTATACCATGGAACGCACCACTCATTAACAATGAACAATTCTTCATCTGAAAAATGTTCATTAATTTCTTTTTCAAAATAGAGTAGTTTTTCTAATTCAAGCCTAGATGGATGACCAACAATTTGATTCTCAACTCCCTTCCTATCTACTATCTCAAAGTCAAATTCTGCAAAAGAAGAATCCATCTTATCAATCTTGGTTTTGCACCCTTCTTTTCCATTAAATATTTAATAGTTGAATGATCAGTGTGCACAACACATTTAGTTCCATTTAAGTATGATCTGAATTTATCAAAAGCATATACTACTGCTAATAACTCTTTCTCAGTTGTGGTATAATTAATCTGAGCATCATTAAGAGTTCTACTAGCCTAATAGTTTAATTTAAAAATCTTATCATTATTTTTTTCTAAAATAACTCCAATAGCATAATCACTTGCATCATATATTAGTTCAAAGAGTTTTTCGCAATCTAGTGAAACAATAATTAGTGCAGTGACTAATTTTCTTTTAAAAACTCAAAAGCTTTTAGGCACTCCTTATCAAAATTAAAAATTACATCTTTTTTAAGCAAACAGCATAGAGGCTTAGCAATTTTTGAAAAGTTTTTAATATGTCGCCTGTAGAATCCAGCTTATCCTAAAAAAACTCCTAATTTCCTTCACACTTATTGGGTAAGGTAAATTAGCGATCACTTGAATTTTTGTAGGGCCACTTCCATACCATTTTCTGAAATCTGATGTCCTAAAACAATTCCTCATGCTACCATAAATTGACATTTTTCTCAGTTAAGGACTCAATTCATTTCTTCACAGTGCTTAAGAAATTTTGATAAATTTTCTAAACATGATTCAAATGAAGTTCCAAACACTGAAAAATCATCCATAAAAAGTTCAATTCCTTTTTCAATTAAATCACAAAATAAATCACAAAAAATAATTAAATCACAAAAAATAACCATCATACATCTTTGAAATGTACCAAGGGCATTACATTTTTTTAAATTAAAAGAGCAATTTGTGGCTCCTTACGTGTTAATAAAAAAAGGAGGTGACAAAAAAGGGGTGGGAAAGAGCAACCCCACTAAAAATAAAAAGAAATACATGAAGTCCTAGGGGTTTCTCCTTCCGCAATACAACACCACACAAAAAAAGAGAAAAAGAAGAGAAAAAAAGAATTCATTCCCAAAATTACATGTATCCCAACAAAATGTATACCAAACCAAATAAGTATACCCCATATAAACATGTAAAAATAGAGCAACAAAAGGTGTGCGAGTTGTAAAGCCAAAAATACTTCATGCAAAGTATCTGGAGTCTGCACTGAGAGAATCAAAAGAGCAAGGTAACAGTAGCTTGAAACCTGTAAGAAGAACCTGTCTAGAAACTCAAAAGCATCCTGGTGGCAAAGCAATAAGGTAGTTAGCAGTAAAAACCAAGTTGTATATCTGCAGTAGGGAATGTAGAAACCAAGGCATCCCAGGAACCAAAAGACATTGAAATCATAATTTATGAAAGGCAGTGCAAGGAAAATAAGTAACAGGAGCCTTAGGCCTCCAACCAAAGAAGAAAATATAGCACTCAAAATTTTGGAGCCATGGGCCTCGAAAAATTGATGGGGGTTTGTGGTAAAGGGGCAACCAGTGATCATACCGAGTAGAAGCAAATAGCCTAAAAATATACAAAATCCAAAAATCAAATCTTTCCCTGCCAGCTAATAGCCTAAATAGATGCAAAGACACAATAAACAAGCCAAAACCACCTCGCAAATACCCAACAAACATAAAAAAGGAGGCCACCGTAGGTATCTCATTAGAAGGCCAAATTATGTAGCCAGTATTGAGGCAAAATGACTGCTTATATGAAACATAGTAGAAAGAAGTTTTCTCAAGCTTCCAGATCAATACAGAGCAGTTTACTTTGTCTCCATCAATATAATTCTTTAAGCCAAAAGTAACCTTGTCATGGCTAAATAAGCACCACATAAAGTTCTTCATATTGCACCAACAATAAAGAGATAAAAGAAGCTTAACTAAAGCAAAGTAAAGCGTCTGAAATCTCTGAAGCACGATCCCAAGGTTCCCAACCCCCAAGATCTTAAAGTAATTACAAAGTGTATAACTTGGGCAGAGAAACCTATTGAATAAATTCCAGCAACCATAGAAACCAAAAGCCAAATGCCAAACATTTATAAAAAAAAGGCAATCTTTCTCAAAAAATAACAAGAAGGAACCCTTTCTGTAGCCTCCGTATAAAACAACATGGAAAGAATTATGCAAAAAAAAATATAGCAGAAATATGATAGGAATAGAAAATCCCCAAGATTCCTAAAGAATAGACCAAAATACCAGCAACCAAGTAATCCATTGCCAGTAACCATAATCCACAACCACATTAAGGTCGTATAAAGTGGGCATCCAAAATATCACCATGAATTAGTTTATAAAGAGAGGGTGGAGGATTGACTCCAATGATAATACCAATATGCCCATTCTTAGCTAAATAATCTGTAGGAGTGTTACCTTCTCTATGTATAAAAGTAGCAGGGGCATTACATAAACTAAAGGGCATTCTTCTAAAAGCAAAAGTACCATAAGGATTGGTAAAAGTTATTTTCTCTTGATCCTTAGGAGCTATTTGTATTTGGTGATATCCAATATATCCATCCAAAAATTAAAAGTATTTATGCCCAGCTAGTCTATCCAACATTTGATCTAGAAAGGGTAGTGGAAAATGATCTTTCCTAGTGACCAAATTTAATTTTCTATACTCAATGCTTATTCACCACATATTAACTCATTATGTTTATTCATAGTCACAGTCACTCCTCATTTCTTAGGAATGCAATGAATTGGACTAACCCATGCACGATCTAAAATATGACAGATAATTCCAACATCTAACCACTTTAAAATTTCTTTCATAACAAGGTTCAATCTCCATTGAGAATCAGCCTTGGGTTTGCAATTCTCTTCCATATGAATTATATGCATATAAATTGAAGGATTGATTCCTTTAATACCTTTAATAGATTCCTTTAATATCAACAATTGTCCATCCAAAAGCTTTCTTATAATTCTTCAATGTTTTCATTAAAACTCACTTCTTATTCTGTGGTTAATTTTGAGGAAATTATAACCAGTACTGTTGAGTAATCACCTAAAAAATAATATTTAAATGTTCAGGAAGTAACTTCAACTCAACTTTAGGAGGTTTTTCAATCGATGAACAAAAAGATTTATATTTTTTGTCATGTCCAAAACTTCAAACCTTTCTCGAACATAATTTAAACCTTCCTTATAAAATTCTTTAAATTGATCTAATTCCTCTTCTTACTCGTGTTCCATCTCTTTCATTTCAAATTTCTCTTCAAAAGTTGTTTTAAAATGGCATTCACTTAGATATCTTTTTACATCCATTATGTAACATTCATCACTTTTACCTTTTTGCAGGAGACTGCATTGATTTAGAAACATTAAACGTAACTGTTTGATCATTGACGCCCATAGTTAATTCTTCTTTCTGCGCATCTATTATTCTCTTCCTGTAGCTAGGAAAGGTCTCCCAAAATGATAGGGATCTCTTTATCTTCCTCCATATCTAGCGTAATGAAATCAACAGGAAAGATAAATCGATCCACTTTCACTAAAACATCTTCTATAACTCCTTTAGGATGTGTTATTGAACGATCTGCTAACTACACAGTTATAATAGTAGCAGATATTTCTCCTAATCCCAATCTTTTAAACATTGATAATTGAAAATGGTTAATGTTTGCACCTAAATCACATAAAGCTTTCCCATAAAATTTGTCTCTTATTGCACATGAAATTGTGAATCTACTAGTATATTTAAGCTTTTCAGGAAGCTTTTTCTGAATTATAGCACTGCACTCCTCGTGCAGCAGTCTCATTATCTTCAAACTTCTTTTTCCTGTTAAAAATATCCTTCATAAACTTCACATAGCTTGGCATTTGTTGTAAGGCTTTAGCAAATGGAATATTAATTGTAAGGTTCTTAAAATTTTCCAAAAATTTTGAAATTTGTTTATCCAACATTTGTTGAAGGAGCCTCTGATAAATGGAGGTGGTGGTTTTTCCAAGTCAATTTTAAGTGGAGAAATAAGTCTCTATAAACCTTTCGGAGTGTCCTCTTCAGGCTCTTCAATTTTTTTTCTCACTACTCAGTCTCTTTGTGAACTCTACCTTCTAATTCTCTTCCGCTTTTAAGTTGAACGGCTTTTACTTGCTCTTTACTCTAGCCTTTTGGATTTACTTCTGTATTGTTAGGAAGTGTTCCTTGGGGTCTATTACTTAAAAAAAATTTATTTGTCCTAATTGATTCTTAATATTTCTAATTGTAGCTCCTTGACATTGTAACTGATTTCACATTTGTAACACCACTTCTTCTATAGACAACTTTTTCTCCTTGAATTATGGATTATTGTTAAAAAACTGGATTATTGTTAAAACTTGGAGGATAAGTAGGTCTATAATTACTATTCCCTTGGTTTTTTAGTTTCCCAATGGGTTTACTTAATTGTTCCCTCATTGTTGATTATTGCCACCCTAAGTATTATTCCAGTTAAAGTTGGGATGGTTCTTCCAACCTGGGTTATAATAGTTTGAATATGGGTTATTTTGCTTGTTGTTTATGCCATTCAAAGTTTTTAATGATACTTGAGAATCTACCTTTTGGCTTAATGAATTCTCTTCAATCATTGCAATTGGTTGAGAAAAATTCAATCCAAATTGGTCATCCAAATTGGTCTACCAAATTGGTCTAACTTCCTTGAAATTGCTACAACTTGATTTTCTAAGATGGCAAAAGCATCAGTTACATAAACATTGGCTACTTTCTTAAGATTTACCATGTCATAAGGCCTTTGAAAATTATTTGTAGCCATCTCTTTAATTAAAGCATAAGCTTCATTAAATGTTTTTAACATCAATGAACTACCAACAGTGACATCGATAATAGATCTAAGAGATCCAGCTAATCTATTATAAAATGTTTAAATTATTAACCAATCTTGTATAACATGGTATAGACACTTTCTTAAGAGTTACTTAAATCATTCTCATGCTTCATAAATAGATTCTCCTTCAAACTGGAAAAAAGATGTGAAAAAAAGATGTAATATCATTTCTTAATACAATTTCTAAGTTTCACAGTTTTTTCTGGTGGAAAATATTTAGCAAGGAATTTCTGAGCTAAATCAATCCAAGTTCTAATAGATCCAGGTGATAACAAATGTAACAATATCTTAGCTTTATCCCTCAATGAGAAATGAAATAATCTAAGTTTTATAGCATCATCTGATACACTATCATAATTAAATTTAGCGTGCAATTCTAGAAAATTTGCAAGATGTGATAAGATGTAAATTTGGATCTGTAAATTTGGATCTTATGTTGGTGCTCCCTAAACTGATTATTTGATACCATTTGGATAATAGTGGGTTTAAGCTCAAATAAAATGGCCACTACAGTGGATTTTTGAACATTACAATGAAGTTCATCCACCATAGGGTTTGCATAATCTCTTAAAGGTCTAAACTTTTCAGCATTTTGATTATTTTGATTTATCATTTCTCGAAATTTTTGCTTTTTTTAGTATTTTTAAATTTTTAAATTTTTCTAATATTTCTCTATAATTCAGAGTCATAGGACACTAGTCTTGTAGAACCTGAATTACACATACATTACTACAAAAGACATAAAATAAAAACACACAAACAAGAACTTTATGTTAAAATAACACTACAATATTCATATAATAAATCTAGAAGTTTAAATAAGACTTTATAAAAATAGACTTTATAAAAATAGAAAATTGAGACTTTATAAAAATAGAAAATTGCTTTCTAAGAATTTCTTCAAAAATTTTGTATATTTGTTTTTGTTTATCCCGGAAAACGACGCCAAAAACTTGATCCCGAAACTTTTTATATGTCAATGCAATGTATGCGATTATATTTTAAATTTTTCCTTACTTATAATTCTTACTTTGTAACGACACCAAAAATTTGATCTCCAACAATAGCTTGGCACAAACTTGACTTCGAAGCAAATAAGAAAATTTTTTTTATTTAAATATTGGATACTATGCAAGCATATGTATCGTTATCAAGTAATATAAGACTTTTTTATTAAATCCCAAATATTGAACCCACTAGGACAACTACAATATGCAACTTCAAATCAAGAGAAATTAGATAACAAATTCTACTTAGCAAAATATTCTTACTCAAACTCTAGATGCTATAATTGGAATGAAAGTTTGATTTTTTTGTATGATTTTTTTGTAATTTTTGATATTTTTGATAATTGAAAATAAAGTAAACAACTAACTAAACTTAACTAGATATTTATAAGTTGAAGTCAATATAAATAAAATATCTTTTTTCTTATCATGAATCGGTGACAAGTATAGTTATTCTGTTGTGGAAGTATTCTAATTGTTACTAGACATGCTATAAAGAACATTAGCTAATTTAAAGTTTGAATAGTCTTGAAGACAGGTTAGGTAAGGAAGATTCTAGCTCTCACTCAAGAGTTCCCTCTTCTCCCTCCATCTAGAGGCTAACATATCATATCAGAATTCTTATCAAAACCTAAAATTATAAATCAAATTAAGGGCTTTATTCTGTCACTCTAAAGTCCACTAATTCTACACCCTTTAAAGTTTATTTCCCTATTTGATTGCACTCAATCATATGATTTACATTATCATCCATACAATTTCATGTGATACTTATCATATGTTAACTGAGATAATACCATCTTAGACCTTATATGTTATCACAACAGGTATTAACATCTTCATTAGCCAAATTAAGAAGTAAATGAAGTCAATGTTTTAAAATCATCACAACTTCTTCCAACCTTAAAGACTAATACTGCACATAACTTCCATCCAATACTTAATCACTTATCCTTTTAAGGAAAAAGATAAATAAAACTACTCAGAATTCATGGAGAAAACACACCCACACTTAAGTTTGAAAGTAGAAATCATGCAAACAAACAATAAGTCTAAATTAAAACCAAATGTAGTCACAAAGATAAAAAAAATTATCTCAAATCCTCTCCACCAAAGTCTTGAAGTTCCTATGAATCTCTTCCTTCACTTACAATACAAACTACAACTTAAAATAAAAAGAAAAGTGGCAGCGGAGGATGGTGTGTGTGCGGCTGAAATGGTGGTTGGCTCACAATCCAAGTATTCTTTTATAATTTTCCAATACGTGTCTTGGTGTCTCTTTAAAATGCATCCACATTCAATGGATCTTCTAGAAGTTGACTCCTTACAAAAGCCAATTGAATGAATTTTTATGTTCATTAATTATTTCTCATGTTTTCACTAAGGGTTGCTTCAAACACCTCTTCAAAAATTCATTCAAAATCATTGAATCATCAAGTAACTACTTCTGGCGCTTAAGCGCGAGGTACTAGGTGCTTAGGCGTGGCTCCATCTATTTCTTTAGCGCGTAAGTTTCAGTCCTGGGCACTTAGGTGCCTCAGTTCATTTTCACACCTTCTTCATTTTTGCTCCAAATTTGATCCTTTTTACTCTTTTCACCATTTTTCATCCATTTCACCATTTTTCATCCATTTGATTTCATCCATTTGATTATACGTGAAAGAAAGCACATAAATACCTTTCATTAAAGTGCAATATCTTGAAAATATGTATAAAAATATATACATAAAGACTATATTTTAGATGTATTAATTATCACATTTCTTTCATCAGATAAAATTGGGAGAGGAGCAGTTTGTTCTAATAAAAATGGTTGTGGGATAACTGAAGTATCAGTTAAATGAGGGTGAGGAACAATTTGTTCAAAATCAATAGGTGAAGGAATAACTGAATTTGAGACATGGGTTTTGTCATCCGTGGGTGCAACAAGTGGAGCCGCATTAAAAACATTTTGTTGCATGCCTAAGCATTCATCCCCAAGAGTATCATTAGTGATATTAATAATGTTTGCATGTTGTGCCTAGTTTACACCATATTTTAAGTGAGGGTGAAAACGGTAACAAAGAGTAGAGGTGTGACCAAACATACGACAATGGGAGCAATAAGGTGAGTGCCTTTCAATTTCAACCTTTTGGAAGTATCCTTGATGAGCAAAGCCAATCCATATCTCATCAGAGAAAGGAAGGGAAATGCCACGCTCCACCAAGATACGAGCCTCAGAAGGCCTAATTAACAAATAAGTTGGGTCGTCCATGTATAACGGTTTACCATAAGCAGCTGTAAGTGAAAATAACATTTCATGATTAAAGAGATGCAACTTTAAACCTAGAAAATGAATCCAACCTGATATAGAGGGGGCTCCACCTTAGGGGTGAAATCAACTGTCCATTTCAAAATTTTCAGAGGGATATCATCAATTTTAATTAATTGATGAGCAAATAAATGAGTATAGTCCTCATCATTAGATAATTGTATTAGAATATGTTGCCCATCCAGAAGATCTATTTTCCATAAACCCGCTAGTTTTAAGGAGTCAAATTCCTTTCGAATTACAATAAGCTTTGGATTCCTAAAAGGAAATTTCCCAACCAACGCATGCCGACATGAGGAGGAAGCAAGGATATTAGTCTCATCATCAGAAACAAACATAGAAAGCTTACCATTTTTCCTTCCAGTTCTTCTAATGAAACTATATTCACAACTAATACATAAAGCCTCATGAAATGCTTGCGGAAAAAGTCCAATACTGCTGGTATTAGAACAAATATTGCCAATAAGAGCATCTGCAAAGCTGCATTCCATTAGCACTCCATAGAAGGAGCCCTTAAAAACTAGACAGGGAGAGAAGCAAAGTAAGAAAAAGTGAGAAAGGAAAGAATCTCACCAGGTAAAGGCAAAGACTGAAGAAGGAATGCCATCATCGCTAGAGCAAATCCTTACAATCCTAACCACCACTATATATATATATAT
>NW_018164444.1:25216614-25257589 GCF_001263595.1 Phalaenopsis equestris | reverse complement strand
AACTCCAAACTTAATTTACTTTTTGATCTCGCCAATTGAATTGTTAAAATGTGTTGTGAAACATATGATCTGGGAAATGGAGTATTAGTTTTACAATAGAGTAAGGATCAGATTTGATTCCATAAAGGAGAACATCTTTTATGGAATTAAGTGCAAATAAATAGGGAAATATTCTTTGTTGCGTGTAATATTGGAGAACCTTTAGGGTGACAGACTAAAATCTTTAATTCAGTCTTAATTTTTAAAAACTTAAGCAAGAGCTAGCCTTCAGGTGAAGGGAACTGGGAGCTCTGGAGTGGGAGCCGGTATCCTTCTAGCCTAGCCACGGATTTAGGGGATAACCACTGAGATTAGCCAATAATTTTCTATACACTGTATTAGGGTAGAGAATTAAAATTTCTCCTATTTTGCACAATACATATTATGAACATTTATCTTATCTCATTTTACCATATCCTCATTGTAGTGGGAAGGATGCTTTTTCAGATAAGAATCTCCATTACATAAACATAGTTAATAATTAGTATCTACTGTTTTAAATGTTTCATATTTGATTTGATAATAGTTTTGAAATTTAATTTTGAATACATTTCAACAATTGAAATTAGTGTGAAATTAGTGACAGTGATTTGACTTTCTATGAATTTCCTAGCAAATTTGTCATTTCCAATTTAAATCTTCCCCGTAGGATTGATATTTGGGGCTTAAATAGAAAGTCCATTATTACTTGATAACGATATGTATACTTGCGTAGAATTTGAATATTAATTAATTATATTTAATTAAATTTTACACAATCTATCACAACAAAAAAGTCGGATTACATTGCTAGTGCGACTCTTACCAGAATACCAAAGTTTAAAAACTAAGTTATCAATCTCCTAAACCTTGTCTCCAACCCATTTATTTTCTTGAATACATAAGATATTAATCTCTCTATGAATCATTATATCAAGTAACTCCATTAATTTACCATTGAGAGTACCTATATTCCAAGATCATAACCTAATATTAATTTCATTAGTTTTATGAACTAACGTATTTACCCGCATCTCTTTGTAATGTGGGAACCAATGCTTATTTGACATTAAACCCAGGCGTCAGTGTAGCGGCCCTTGCTCACTTTTCACTGTAGCTATACAACACGTTGCTTCCAGGAGATGCCCTAGCACTTACACAAACATCAAAAGGATTCATGTCATGATTTTGTTGGACAATTTTTACATTGGCTGTCAACTACCAAACGCAACCCTCGATTTTTCACATTCGGGCTTGGGACTGGCAATGGCAGTGTTAAATCAAAGCTAAACATGCCAAAATAAAATTGAACTAAAAAAGTTATAACAAGCATGACAAGTATCAGCATGGAAATATATTTTAGTGTTTCTAAGTCCTTTATATTGTTGTAACACAGACACACATGATAAATGAGGTCAATTCATCCCTTAATCATCACATCTCACTATCTTACTTCCAATTTATATCAGAATCACTACATTGATAAAATGGCTACTTTAAATGTTTTTTATAAGGCCTATCCCCATGGATAAGATTATCCCTGATATATTTGCTCGCAAATACCAACCTCAGGCCTCACCATATCTTTTCAAGTATACACCTCTAACAGTTATAAGGGTACTGTGAGATCATCCACATGTTGCACATCAAGTAGGTTAATGACTCCTACCAAATGAAAACAAGGTCATAGAAAGGAAGTAAAAAAAAATGAGATGGAACTTTCACTGACAAAACTCAAGATGTCCCTGGTAAAACTCAAATCTGGCTGAGACCCAAGTCATAGTATAATCATTAATCTAACTACTACAAGAGAACATATAAAAGTCTAGTCATATTAAGAAGTTAAGGAATCACCTCCCTCATGACACACATAAAGATCAAATCAATCCATAAACAATTCAAATCAATCCATAAAAAATTCAAATCAATCCATCAACATCAATCAAACTGATCAATCCACACTAAAGTAAATGCAAAAAACCTCAAACAATATAAATCAAATGCACTGATAACTATGGGTTGCCTCATATAAAGTACTTAGTTTAACGTCGACAACCTTATGAAGGGTTCCTCCTGAGTCAAAATTCCATTTAAGTAATCCTTGATCAATCAATCAATCTTTTCTAGATCGTGAGATTCTTATTAACTCCTTGAAGTTCAATTTTTCTTTTAGCTTTTCCTTTTTATATTGATTCGGATTATTTTTCCTCATGCTTCTTTCTAAATCTAATATTCTTCCAATGATTTTCTCAATTTACATATTAATATCATCCTTATAATTTATAATAAATTGATCCATATATGTAAATTAAAGATCTCTTAAATTTTGGATTAGATTCTCTCTAGATGATTCAGATTTTGGATCAAATTCTACTATGTTATTTTTCTGTCTCAATTTATCTTTTAATTCTTCCCCTTGGGGCTGAGGAAATGGTGGAGATGGTTTTTCTATATTTATATTGGTTGACAAAATAGGTTTCTCTAATTCCATAGGAACTTCTTCCATTTGTCTCTCAATCTCTTTTTTCCTTTTTTTCATAACTCAATGTTTATTTGAACAATATCCTCCAATTCTCTTCCACTTCTTAGTTAGGTAGCTTTCTCTTGACCATCATTCTTCTTCTTAAGATATATCTCAGAGTCACTAAGTAAAATCTCTAGAGGGTAACTGTTAATTGGATTAATAGTCTACCCCAGTTGGTTTTCTATATTCCTAATTGCGGCCCCTTGACTTTCCAGCTAGCTCTCCATTTAAATCACAATCTCTTCTATCAATAGCTCCTTCTCCTCATTTTATGGGTTCAAGTTAAATCCTTAAACAAAATAAAGTCCATCGTTAAAATTACCCTGATTACTCCAATCACATATCTGATTATATTCCAACAACTGGTTCTCCTCTAAAATTGTTATTCCAGTTGAAGTTCAAATGATTTTCCCAGCCTGGGTCACTATAATTAGAATAAGGATGGTAAATCTCATGGCTAGTTTCGAAAGAGTTAGTTTTGATCAATTATCCAAATATTTTTTCTTAATAATTGGGGGTCATCGAGGATAAATTTTTATATACTGATATAACTTTCTCGCAATATCTGCAACCTGAGGAGTTAAAACAGTTAGCATAATAGTTTCATGAAAATTTGCTACCCTCTTGGGGTTTACTCTTTCGAAGCTACTGACATTATAATTCAAATATGAATATTTTTTATATTGTTGATCCACCTTTTTTACCATAAATTCAAGGAGTCTTTTCTAATTCATAATCCTCCTAAAAATTCTCTTCAAATTTGAGTCGTAAAAATTCAGGGTCTGCAGCTCCTGAACTAAGCATACACATTTAAGGACTTAACTAATAAGATTAATATCAAAAATATTTTTGTATTTTGGATTTTTTTAAATAAAAACACAATAATTAAATACACTAGATAATAATACTAATTTCCAAATCTAAGTCTTATAGGTTCAACTAAAATTATCCAAAAGTTCTTACTGTAGCTTTCCTGGAAATGGTGCCAAAAACTTGACCTGACCCACAATTACACACTAATTTAGCTTCTGAAAGATGGACAAAAATTTGACCCAATTTATACTTAGCGACTAGTGTGTAAAATTGTTATGTTATAAAATTAGAATTTTTTTATTGATAGTTTATACAGTAGGAGTATTACGCAAGTATACATATTATTTAAAGTAATATATGGTTTTCTCTTAAGATCCAGAGTATCAATCCCACAGAGAAGCGGGGTAAAAAATTCCTTAAGTTAATTCTAGTATACTACTGTCGGTCATTTTTTTAAAATAATTTAGTTTAATACATATACAATTTGGATTTAATTTTTTAAAAAATAATATTTTGATTTTGAAAAATGAGACCAGAAAGAGCTCATTCATTTAATAGTTTAGATAGTTAAGCACAATACCACAAGTAATAAACCACTCTGAAAGATAAGCACATCACTTGTTAGTAGGCTCGACTATTTAAATTAAGAAATTTATGACATCAATTTAGTCTACGAATTCTTTATGTTACTGATAATTCCCCTATCTAGTATAAAGATAAGATAAGGTTTATTTTACCTGGGTTCCTAATTCCTTATAAGGACAAGCCCCTATAGTTAATTACATCTTAAATGACCAAAGTCACTTAAGAAAACTCTCGATTAAGATCAGGAGTTTCGTCTTCAAGAATTAAAAGTTAAGTTTTCATGGTTAGATAAAGAAAAGTAAAGTGGGACTGGCTCAAAATAGGAACAGCTATATAGGAGTCAATGGAGTGAAAAGTAGGGGATGTCATAGATTTTGAGGCAAACTTCAATGACTTCCCAAACTACCTTATGATTTGGATTTATATTGTTGGAAGGAAAGAGATTATAATGTTTCAATCCTACAATTTATTAGAATTTGGGTCTTATATTTACACGACATACAAAATAACTCTAGAAGGTATGAAGATTTATGTTGTATCAAACAATGACCTCAAAACCCTAGAAAAAGCTTAGGACTTATATTCGCACAATATACGATCTTACAAAAGCTTAAAAAATGATGTATGGATTTACGTCATGCTAGACAAACAAACTTGAATTACTACAGAGATTTACTTGTTTAAGACTATGTAAAAATTCTGTTGAAGATCATCCTTCGCTTCATGTTGTAGTCTTAACCATCATCCGAAGATTGTTCACTACTCGATCGAGTCAACGCCTCATTTTGATAAAAAGGAGAGGAGAGAACTATGTTTAAAATGGTCTATATTCTAAGTCTTTGTTATTTAGTGTGATCTTGTACAAAGTGTTTTGAATTGGTGTTCATTGTTGTCAAAATAATTAAAGAAAGTAGGAGAACTATGTTTAGAATGGTTTAGTCATCCCGACACCGCTATTAATATTGGATTAACTTAGCCTAAACAAGCGGTTAAACTTATTTATCCCGGAGAATTCTCATTAGCAACCGTAGGTTACCTCATCCGAGGGATTCTCGTAAATCTAAAGATTTGTATTATTATTATTATGTTATTATTAATTTATCAAAGTTTTAAAACATTATTTGTAATTAAACAAAAGTTTTGTTATGAAATTTTGAAAAAGTTTTGAAATAAAAAAAAATATGTTGACTATGTGTTATAAGGTCTCAAGCGTAAACATATGTTCTACATTTGCTATCTTAGAGTGTTATATAAACAAGCTAGAAGCATAGTAAGAAAAATAGAAAAATAATAATATTGCATGTATGATAGATCATATGTAGTGAAGTGGAGTAAATAACAAGAGAATAATATTACATATATAAGGAAATATGAAGAGTAAGGTGCAGTAAAAAAAGAAAAGGTGAGTGCATACCTACCAACTCTTATGAAGCTTAAAAGAATTGCAATTAGATAACACAAGTGTATATAAAAGAGTAAGCAAATAGTTGAAATTTAAATATAAAAAAAATTTAAACATGTATCTATTCATAAAAGTTAAGCGATAAGCACATGGAAAATCAGAAAGGGGTATAAGAATTTAGATTGAGGATGGGCTCAACTTTAGACTTTTCATTGTTATAATCCCACAGGCAACCGAGGCATCGAAGTCTATGTACCAATATTGAATATTAGCTACCAGTAAAACAGTCTAAGGTTGGACAATGATACACCAAAATAATGTGCAATTATATGTATTAATTTTATGCTTAAATTTGGTGATATTGCACTTTAAAGAAGTATTTTCATGTTTTGTTGTAGGTATATCGATTTCAGGCATTTGGAGCAAAAAGTAGCAAAATGGAAGAAATTTGGAGCCAAAATAGAGCTTTTCAGCATCTTGGCGCCAAAGGTGCCATTATACAGAGAGATGGAGCCAGATACGCCATTTTACAGAGAAACGGTGCCAGAAGCGCCAAAATTGGCACCAAAGGAGCCAAAATCCAGAGAATAACATGGACATCAATAGGCTAGCTCCCGAACTGGAACAACATGCGTCATAAACAAATTAATATGGAGTAAGGAAGTTAGTGACTATTTTTGAGTGGTTTTAGAAGGTTCCAATCAATTAAAACACCCCATGGAGTGATTCAATGCATCTAGACACTTTGGAAAGGCTCTTGAATGAATAGATATATCTCATGGATGAAGGAACTTGTCTCTTGGTGTGACAAGGCGTGTCGTTCGAAAAAAAAAGTAGGGAATTTTAAATTCTTTTTGAAAGGAAGGATGACCCTAATTAAAAGAGGAGGAGTCTAGAGAAAAAAAAGTGAGTGAGAGGTTTGAAGAGAAGAGGGTCACGTGAGAGAGAAGTCTTGGGAGAAGAGAGGATTTTCTACTAGAGTTGTAAGAGGAGAGGGAAGGTTAGAGATTTCTTCTTCATTACATTTCAAAGAGAAAATTGAGTGTGATTGTAAAGTGAGAAACTACTTAAAGGGAACTTCAAGGGATTTGCTTGAGAAGGAGTGTGATATAAGTTGTGCTCTTTCTTTTCTTTCTTTTGTAAACTTGTTTTTATATATATAATCTATGTTTTTTTTGTATCTTTCTCATGAATTCTGAGTAATTTTTTTTATCTTTCTCCCTACAATAAGATATTGTTTTGTGAAGAATTAACTTTGTTATGCAAGGTTTTAAATGTTAATAAATTGTGATGATTTGAATTTTGATCTTCATTTACCTTTTAATCTATCCAATTGAAATGTTAAAATTTGTTGAGAGACATAAGATTTGAAAATGCTATGCTTTCTACAACAAGGTAAGAGTCACATTCAATTTCATGGATGAAAATGTAGTCCATGGGGTTGCGCGCAAATAAATAAAAAAATAAACTTTGATGGATGCAGAATTGAAGATTTTAATGTGATAGATTAAAATCTCCAAATTGGTCCAATTAGAAACTAAAGAGAGATTGTTAGCTCTCAAGGGAGGGAGAAGAGAGAGCTCTAGAGTGGCAGCCAGTATCCTCTGAACCTAATCACAAATTTAGGAACCTAGATTAGTCAATGTTATTTATGCACTCTCAGAGAGTAAAGAATGGAATTGCTCTTATTTGGCACAATACAATTTTATATGTATTTTAAATGATTTTAATCACTTCACAATCCATAAACTCATTAAAAAAGGGAAGGGTGATTACTTAAATTTGGACTCTTCATTACAAAACTTTGTTTAGTATTTATAAGTTAAATTTTGAAGTTTAGTAAATAGCTTAGTTAACCTAGTTTTTTTTAACTGCATTTCATTTAGCATACAGTAAATTTACTTTAGATTTGTTTTTCATACTTAAGTATTCTAGTTTGAATATTGTGTTTTAGATTATAATTATAAGAATTTCTAACTCCTTGTGTGATCAATACTTAGGACTTCATTAGAGTCGTTTATTACTTGAGCAATACATATACTTGCGTTATTATTACAGTTTGGTAGCTTAAAGATTTTAAAAAATAAAATTATTTTAACTTAATTTATTTTTATTAGGATTGAACTGCATATTTACTATTTATGTTGTCGTGTGTGTATTGTAATATTAGAAGATATTTGCAACGCACCATAAAACCGCGCATCAAGTTTTTGGAGTCGTTGATGGGGAGTAACGACATATTACTATATAATTAAGAACATTTTATTTGAACTGAAAAACTTAGTGTAGTTTAATTAATTATTTTTAAATTTAGTGTATTTGTTTATTTTAATTGCTTATTGTGTTTGTGTATGCGTAGTTTAAGATCGGGTAGTTTAATATGCGTAGTTTAAGATCGGTAGGTTTAGTACCTTACAATTCGGAGTTAGAAAGAACTACTAGAAAAATTCAAAAACAATTAAAAGTGATAGATAATTTGCACAAAATGGCTACAAGCTTAAATAATTCTAGAATTGAAAATGAACATCATCACATACCTTTAAGAGATTATGTTAATCCTACAGCAAATAAAATTCATTTGAGTATACAAAACCCTGTTGTAGCTGCTAATTCATTTGATCTTAAACCTGTTATTATCCAAATGGTACAAAATAATCAGTTTAGGGGAACACGATTGAAGATCCTAATTTAAACATTGCTAGTTTTCTAGAATTGTGTGCTACATTAAAATATGGAGTGTCGAATGATGTCGTCAGACTTAGGATTTTTCCTTTTTCATTAAGGGAAAAAGCTAAGATGTGGTTAAACTCGTTAGCTCCTGGATCTATCAGAACTTAGGGAGACTTATCACAAAATTTTTTATCTAAATATTTCCCACCATAAAAAACTACTAAGCTTAGAGATCATATCACATCTTTTTGTCGGTTTGAAGGAGAACCAATTATGAAGCTTGGAAATGATTTAAAGATCTCCTTAGGAAGTGTCCACACCATGTTTTACCAGATTGGTTAATAATTCAAACAATTTATCATGGATTGGTTGGATCTCTTAGATCTATAATTGACGTTGTTGCTGGTGGATCATTAATGCCAAAGCCATTCGATGAAACATATTCTTTAATTGAAAAGATGGCTACTAATAATTTTTAATGGCCCTCTGAAAGAATAACTCCAGAAAGAGTAGCTAGTATTCATGATTTTGATGCAATATCTATGTTGGCTACTCAAATTGTTGCAATATCAAAGAAGATAGATCGATATGGAATGAATTATTCTCAGACACCTTATGTGCTTGAGGAAAATTCATTGGAACAAATGACAAATTCTCAATCTTTGTATGAGACTTTAAATGCAATAAACAATCGATCTAATAATTCTTATTCTAATTATTATAATCCTGGTTAGAAAAATCACCCAGATTTTAGTTGGAGTAACAATAACTCTAATAATATAAATTTGTAATGGGGAATAATGCTACGAACCCATTGGGAAACTCTAACAATCAGGGAATTCTAACTATAAAACTTATTACCCTTCAGGTTTCAATAGCAATTAGTTGAGTAAGGAGAAGAAATTATCAATGGAAGAATTAATATTGCAAATGGGAGCACAATTACGAAATCAAGGAGCTGCAACTAGAAACATGGAAAATCAGTTGGGATGTATTGCTACTGCACTTAAAATAGGCCTCTAGTAACTTTGCCTAGTAATGTTGAAGTTAATCCTAAAAATAAAAAAAGAGCAAATTAAGGCTATTTAACTGAGAAGTGGAAAAGAATTGGAAACAAAAGTTCAAAAAGAAATTAAATTTGAAGTTGAGAAAGAAAGGGTGGAAAATGAAAAATCTAGAGAAGATTTCATTTTGAGTCAGAATATTCTATCAAACCAATGAAAATTACTGTAGAAAGACCACCACCTCTATTTTTTCAAACATTGTAGTATAACGAAGATAACCAATTTACAAATTTTTTGGAAATATTGAGGAAATTGACAAAAAAACATTCTATTTATTGAAGCCTTGGAACAAATGTCTAGCTATGTGAAGTTTATAAAAGAGATACTTAAAAATAAAGGAAGTTTACAGATAATGAGATAGTTGCTCTGAGTAAGGAGCGCAGCAATATAATTCAGAAAAAGCTCCCTGAAAATCTTAAAGATCTTGGTAGTTTTACTATTCCTTGTGCTATTGGCGAAAGAATATTTGGAAAATCTTTATGTGAATTGGGAGCCGGTATTAACCTTATGCCTCTATCAATTTTCAGAAGGTTGGGTTTAGGAGAAATTTCAACTACTACTGTAACTCTTCTGTTGGTTGATCGTTCGATTAGCTATCTTAAAGGATTTATAGAATATGTTTTGGTAAATGTTAATAAATTTATCTTTCATGTGGATTTTCTTGTATTAGATATAGAAGAAGATAAAGAATTTTTTATCATTTTAGGAAGACCATTTCTTACCACTAGAAGAGCTTTAATAGATGTGCAGAAAGGAGAATTAATGATGAGAGTTTAATGATGAGAAATGATGAGAGTTAGTGATCAAGAAGTTATATTTAATATTGCAAAGTCAATGAGATACCTAGCAAAAGGAAGAGATAATAAATGCTTCATAATGGATATTAACAACTATTTAAGCAATGAATATTTCACAAAAACATTTGAAAAGAAAACTGCAAAAGAATATTTGGAGTACAAGGATGAGGATATAATTCAAGATAAATTTATGGAAGTGAGTAATGAAAAATTAGATTATGTTCAGGAACAATTTGAATTGTTAGTCCTACAGATAATAATAAATCTTTCATTTCTTTGATTATAAAACCTCCTATACTAGAAATGAAAACACTTCCTACACATTTAAAATATGTCTTTTTAGCAGATTTATCCACATTACCTGTTATTGTATCCTCAGAATTAACTGAAGCGCAAGAACAAAAGTTATTGGAAACATTAAGAAGATATAAGAAAGCCTTTAGATGGATGTTAGCTGATATTAAAGAAATCAGTTCTTCGATTTGTATGCACAGAACTTTATTAGAAGAACATCATGAACCAAAATTTGATTCTCAAAGGAGATTAAACCCTATGATGAAAGGAGTTGTAAAGAAAGAGATTTTAAAATGATTAGATGCTGGAATAGTATATCCTATTTCAGACAGTGCTTGGGTGAGTTCAATTCACTGCATTCTTAAGAGAGGGGCTGTGACTGCTATGATAAATGAGAATATTAAATTATTACCAACAAGACAAGTCACTGGATGACGAATCTGCATTGATTATAGAAAATTAAATTCAGTCATCATGAAATATCATTTTTCTTTACCGTTTTATGACCAAATCTTAGATAGGCTAGCTTGGCACAAATATTTTTATTTTTTAGATGGATATTTCGGCTTACAACAAAAATTAAATCAATTACTCCAGAGGATCAAGAGAAAACAGTGTTTACTAGTCCTTATGGTACTTTTGCTTTCTGAAGAATGCCCTATCGTTTATGTAATGCACCTGCGGCATTTTAAAGTTGTATGATATCAATTTTCAGTAATTTAATTGAAAAAGGGATGGAAGCTCTATGGATGATTTTTCTGTGTTTGGAACTTCAGTTGAAATATGTCTAAATCATTTAGAGAACTAAATCATTTAGAGAAAGTTCTAAATCATTTAGAGAAAGTTCTAGAATGATGTGAAAAAATGAATTTAGTATTAAACTAGAGAAAATGTATATTCATGGTTGCAGGAAGAAATGTACTTGGGCATAAAATTTAAAAAAATGGCATGGAAGTAGATCCGAGCAAAATTCAAGTTATAGCTAACTTACCTTTGCCTACTATTGTAAAAGGTGTTAGAAGTTTATTAGGACATGCAGGTTTTTACAAGTGGTATATTAAAGAATTTTAAAAAAATACAAGCTTTTATGCCAACTTTTGGAAAAAGATACAAAATTTGATTTTAATCAAGAGTGCCTTAATGTCTTTGAACATTGAAAGAAAAATTGATCATTGCTCCTATAATTATTTCACCTGATTGGGAGTAACCGTTCAAACTAATGTGTGATGCAAGTGATTATGCACATTGAAAGAAAAATTGATCATTGCTCCTATAATTATTTCACCTGATTGGGAGTAACCGTTCAAACTAATGTGTGATGCAAGTGATTATGCAATTGGAGTTATTTTAGGGTAGAGATATGAAAAAAGTTTTAAAGTTATACACTATGCTAGTAAAACTCTAAATGATGCTCAAATTAATTATAGCACCACTAAAAGAGAATTATTAGTTATTATTTACGCTTTTGATAAGTTATATATAATTGGACCTAAATGTGTTGTGGATAAAGACCACTCTGCTATAAAATATTTGATGCAAAATAAGGATGTGAAACCAAGATTAATTAGACAAGATTAATTAGAATTAGATGGGTACTTCTGATGCAAAAATTTGATTTTGTGGTGGTGGATAGGAAAGAATCTGATAATCAAATAGCTGGACATTTATCTAGGTTGGAAGAGGAAAAAACATTTGATCTTAAAAAAGAAATTAATAAAACTTTTCTAGATGAACAACTTTATGTTATTAAAAAATGGAAAATTTTGTGGTATACTGATATTGTAAATTACATTGTTAGTGTTATTTTACCATATGGATTGATAAAGTAACAAGAGAAGAAATTTATTCACGATGCAAAATTTTACTTTTGGGATGACCCATATTTTTACAAAGAATGCAAAATTTTAGTTATGTGGAGATGTTTGTCTCATAAAAAAATTGAAGAAATTATCCAAAAATATCATGATTAGGAATTTGTGGGTTATTTTGGGATTGGTAGAATTGTTCATAAAATTTTACAATCTGAATTTTAGAATGCAAAATTTTAGTTATGTGGAGATGTTTGTCTCATAAAAAAATTGAAGAAATTATCCAAAAATATCATGATTAGGAATTTGTGGGTTATTTTGGGATTGGTAGAATTGTTCATAAAATTTTACAATCTGAATTTTATTGGCCTACTCTATTTAGAGATGTTAATATATATATCAAAACATGTGATCAGTGTAATTGCAGTGGATTATGTATCAAAGTGGATTGAAGCAATCACTTTACCTTGATGTGCTGCTCGGAGTGTTTCAAAATTTTTAATCAAAAATATTTTTACAGGATATGGAATGCCGAGAATAATCATTAATGATGGAGGATCTCACTTTTAAAACAAACGAATTGAAAAGTTGGTGGAAAAATACAATATTATACATAGGATTACAATTGTTTATCATCCCTAGACTAATGGTCTAGCAGAAGTATCTAATCGTGAAATAAAAAGAATTTTGAAAAAAACTATAAATCCTAATAAAATGAATTGGTCTACTAGATTAGATATTGCATTATGGGCTTATAGGATAGCTTATAGAACATCCATAGGAATGTCCCCATATAGATTAATTTTTGGGAAGACTTGTCACTTACCAATATAATTAGAACATAAAGCTTATTGGGCTATTAAGGAGTTTAATTTTAATTTAAAAGATGCTGGTGAGAAAAGATTATTGCAACTAAATGAGCTTTAAAAAATTAGGAATAAATCTTATGATAATGTTAGGATATATAAAAAAAAGTGAAATAATGGCATGATTGGAAGATAATAAAAAAGGAATTTGAGCCTGGACAGGAAGTTTTATTATACAACACAAGATTGAAATTATTTTCTGGAAATTTGAAGTCTATGCGGACAAGGTCATTCACTATTGTAAAAGTCTATCCTTATGGAGTTGTTAATATTGAAGATCCCAAGACTGGAAAGATATTTAAAGTGAATGGGCACAAACTGAAACCATATTTTGATGGTTAAAGACTAATATTTAAAGATATTGTAATGTTGGGTCACCCAGAGTAAAGACTGGGAATGTCAGGATGACAACATTAAACCGAGTGCTTTGTGGGAGGCAACCCATATTTATCTTTGTTTATGTTGCTTACCTATTTTTATAAGTAGTATTATATATATATATATATGACTTACAAATTTAGAAAATACTTTAAAATATCTTTATTTAACAAATTTTATGGAAGATTTGAGAGTTATTTGGATTTAAAATAAAATGGTGCAAAAATTTGAACTGGCGCCAGTGGCGCCATTTTTTAGAGAGCTGGCACTATAAATTGGTGCCAAAAGCGCTGCGGTTACCCAAATGAATTTTGACGATTCTAAAGGCAATTTTTATTGGGTTTTCTTCCAAGTAACTCCAAAAAATTGAATTTTAAAATTATTAAAGTGTCGAAAATGAATGGGAAGTTACCATTTTTCAAATCTTATGGCTTCCCACTCTAAAGAAACCGCTAGATATGGAATTTTCAACATGAGGAAATTCATCAGTTTCAATACACATAAGTTATATGATTGAGTTCTTGTGAAGAAGAGATTAATCAAAGAACAAGGATTTCTGAATAGAGGATTCAACACACCAAATACTTGAGTGGAGGAGATTATTGCACAGAGATGCTGGGAAGTGCTTTGTTATACTACTGTTGCGGTAATAGTTCCTGTGGTGAAAAATTTTTATGCTAATCTTCATAGAATTAACCAAAGAGTCGTCTATGTTCGAAGCAGGTGGGTATCATTCACTCCTTAAAGAATAAATGATTTTTTCATGATTGAAAGTGTTCCTATTTGTCACTATGCAAACTTTGTCCCTACGAGAGATAACATGAATGAACTCTATCGATTCCTTACTGATGAAGATGCAAATTGGGAGACAAGGGATAATGGACATGTAAGTTTTTCTTCATCATTATTGAATCCTGTATCAAAGACATGACATTTCTTTATTGCATCAAAACTACTTCCTACCATGAAAATCAGTAAAGTGACTAAGTAAAGTGCTATTTTGAATTATTGTATTCAAACCGGAAGACCTATTGATGTGGGTGCTTTAATTGTAAAATATGTTTTGGGTTTGATTATCAACAGATTAACTTATAGGTTGGGACATCCATTTACCATATTCTTATTGTGCAGCCAGTCACAAGTGTCTTATGGAAGTTGAGAAAAAGTGCTTCTTCCTTGGAAGCCTATGGACCCAGAGTTTTGTTGCAATTGCATAGGAAATGGGGAGGATAATGATATGAATATTCTAATGGATTGATCATCTCAAAATTCATCACCTATTCAGCCCCGCTTTCCTTATAGTTTGCATGATATTTTGAAAAGGATCAAAAAGTTGAATAAAGAGGTAAAAAATATTATAAATTCAATTGGAAATATTTATGATATATTTGATCATTTGGATTGGAGGATGAAAGAAAAATTTGAATATACCAGGCGTATTGAAGAAGGTATGGTGCGTATGTCCAAGAAAAATACTTGGATTGAAGAAGATTCAATGGACAAATTTCCTCACTGACCCTTTTACAACTTATACATTCACTACCAATCCATTGGAAACATTCCTGAAAATGAAAGTGAAGAAGATGCTTGAACTCATTTTAGTACGCAATTTGTAATTATTATTTCTTATATGTTTTATGTGTTTATATTGGATTTTATTTACTTTTATGATTGAACTTTATTTGTGTCATATGTTAAGTATTTAATATTTAGTCTTCAGCGTTAGTTTGTATGGTTTGATTTCAACGCTGATTAGATGTGTTGGCTTGAAAAATGTTGGTTTGTAATCGTTTGGATTTTATATATAAATGTGAGTTTGGTGTTGTTTATGAAAATATGTGTTAGAAAATTGTTTAATTACGAGTATAAGTGTTTAATTAAGTTAATCAAAGATTGACGTGGTTTGATATAAAGCAGATTTCAAAAGAAAATTGAAATCTCAAAATTTTTTGTGTTGGCGCCAGAGGCACTAGTTTCCTGAAAACACCCAGGTTTACTTAAAACTGCTACCTCTAAACTAAGGTCAAAACTCAACCTAATGCTTTCCATTTGGTGGATTTGAGGAGATTTGAAGGCTAAAAAGTTTTGAATTCTATCTTCCCTTGGTAAGAGCTTCACTTTAAATTAGAAATTTTTTTATTTTCATCATGGATTTTTCCTCATGGATTTTTCCTACATTACCTACATTATGGAAATCCAAAAATTTGAGTTTTTAGTGAAGTTTAAAGAGAAGCCATGGTGAAAAGTTTCTTGCCAAATTTTCCTACTTTTGCATTTTAATTTATGATATTGTGAATTTATTTGGATTTTATGTGAATTTATTTATAAATTCCTGTGGCTCCATGAATGAAGAGAGGAAAGCCTCCGGGAAATTTTGATGTGTGGTGATTCATAAATTTGAAAGCTCGGTACAATTATAATACTATGATGGAGACCAGAAAATTGATTCATTAACGTGCATTTTCAAATTCGGGAGGAGAGATTGAAAGGTAGATAATCGGTCGAAAGTGGGAAACCTTTTGCTACTTCGCCGCAGTAGCCATTGTTTCTATGGCTCGAAAATTTTATGCCAATCTGCGGGTGACTATGGACGAGCACAATTATGTTAGAGGTAAACACGTTGAATTTACTCGAGAAAGAATTAATGCATTTTATGGGCTGCAGAATGAATTTCATTGTGAGTACACTACATTTGTGGTCTTTGATTCATTACTTGATGAAGTAATTTTCTATCTCACTGATGGAAGGGGAGATTGGAAGATTAAGAATAATCACAAAGTCAATTTATCCACTTTCATGTTAAATGTTCAATCTAAAGCATGACATTACTTTATCTCTGCAAAATTGCTTCCAACTTGCTTGCAAAATTGCTTCCAACTAATCACCTGAGTGAAGTAACTAAGGAAAGAGCAGTGCTGAATTTTTGCATTCAACAAATGAAAGTTGTTGATATTGGCGTTCTTATTGTGCATAATGATCAGAGCATTGCTAGAAGTGGGACAGCTAGTGGTTTAGATTATCTTGCCCTAATTTTCACTTTATGTGAACAATTAGGAGTAGAATTTGATAAGAATGAAAAAATATTGAAACCACTTAAGCCAATTGTAAAACCCACAGTGCATAAATTTGAATCATTTGTTGGATCTGAAAGTGGAAGTAGTGATAGACCCTTGATCCCCAAAATTATAAACGTGTATAATTAATACAGTTAACTCCGCTTTGCAACGACGCCAAAAACTTGATTCATTATTTTATGAATAATAAATTGAAGCAATTTATGTTGGGATTCTACGCAAGTAAACATATTGTTATCAAGTAATACAGGACTTTCTGTTTAAGCCCCAAACATCAATCTCACGAGGAAGGTTTAAATTTGCAGTGGACATTTAAATTAAAAAATTCACAACAATAAAGAAAATCTACTACACTAATTTTGAATGTTTAAGGTGCTATCAGAACTAAATTACCAACTACTAGCAAAACTGTAAAGCAAAGCTAAACAATAACTACCAAACTATATTTTTGTGATGAAGTTATCTAATATGAGAAAGCATTTTTCCCACTACAATGAGTTTTTGGTTAAATGAGAGAGATAAATGGTTTTAATATTCTTGTGCTAAATAGGAGTAATTTTAATTCTCAACCCTTAGTCAAGTGTTATAGATAAATTGTTGGCTGATATTAAGTTTATTCCCTAAATTTGTGGTTAGGCTAGGAGGATACTGGCTCTCACTCCAAAGCTTTCGCTTCCCTTCCCCTGAAAGCTAGCTCTTGCTTTAGTTCGTAAACACTAAGACCCCGTAAACACTAAGACCAAATTAGGGATTTTAGTCTATCACCCTAGAATCTTCAATTCTTCACCCAATATTATATATTTCCCTATTTATTTGCACCCAATTCCATAAATGAAACACTCCTTCATGGATTCGAATGTGATTCTCACTTTGTTGTAAAACTCATACTCCATTTCCCGGATAGTATGTTTCACAACAGATGTTAACATTTCAATTAGCCAAATCGAAAAGTAAATTAAGAACGGAGTGAAAAATCATCACAATTTATTTTATATTTAAAATTAGCACATCCAAATTATCTTTTCATTTCACCATATCTAATATTAGGGAGAAAGACAAAGAAAACTACTCAGACCTCATGAGAAAGATATGAAAAAATAAGAATTTCATAAATAAAAGAAATTTTATACAACAATAATAAACAAACACTACTTATCTTTAACTCTTCCTCAAAGAAAATCCCTTGTAGCTCCTCTTGGACTCTTTCTCTCTTTACAAGACTCTTGATTCTCTCTTCAAAGATGTAGAGAAGAAGAAATCTCTCACTTCTCTCCCTCTCCAACAACTCTTAGGAGAAATCATACATAGACTCACCACACTAAATAATACACACAATGAAACACTAAAAAAAACTCAATGACACACTAGCCCTACTTTTCTTTGATCAATTTTCGCTCTAAAGAGAGCATAATGTCAGTTTTCTAAGAGGTGTATCCAATAACTCTTCAAAAAGTGTCCAAATTCATTGATTCTTCTAGAAATTCCCCCAGCACCGACATTGGCGCTGTCGACACCCACGATGGTGTTGTCGGGGCACCGACAGCGCCCGTGGTCCGAATTATTTCTTGTGCTCTCTGTCAGATGGTATCGTCGATGCCCAATCTGGCTTTAACCCCAATCTTTAATAATGAAGGTCAATTATAGAGTTAAGATATTTACTATAAAAGAATAACATTATGTTTTTCTATTTAAAGTAAAGGAATTTTATTTTCAAAGTATTAAGAATATTAGAGTTTTATATAAGAAGAATGAAACTTTATGAAAAATCTTCAAAGTTAATATGAATTTATAAAGTGCATGATAGTAAGAAGTTTTAACTTTAAGAAGAGCATAGTGAAGTTCAAAATTATTAAAAACTATCCAGATATACTAATCCTAACTTGAAAAAGAAAAGAAAAGAAAGGATTGAAAATGATCCTAAAGAAATGAAAATAAAAGAAAAAAATATATATGTGAGGAGAAGCTTGAGGAGATGCTTAATCAAAAATTGGCTTCACTTGAATCAACTTAAGGAAAAAGACTTTATTACATTTTCTAAACTTGTATCTGAGTATTAGCATCCTTACTAAAAAAGTTTTCATGAAATTCTTTTTCATATGGACATTCTAAGTATCTTTGATATGGCAAATTACAATTCTTATTGAAATGAATGGAGATTCAGAAATCTTAGACTTGATTACTAGGTGTTCTTATACTTATAGCTTTAAACTGAGTTGTTAAAAGCTTTTTTGAAGTTATATTATTATATTTATTAAACCAAATTATTAAATTTTATAATTTAATCTCCTTCATAAGTCATATTCTTATGTAGTAAAAAAGTCACTTGAGGACAAGTAACAAGGGATTTTGATATACCAAAATAATGTGCAATTTTATGTATTCAATTTATGCTTAAATTTGGTAATATTGAACTTTAAAAAAAAGGTATTTTCATATTTTGTTGCAGGTATATCAATTTTAGGAATTTAGAGCAAAAAGTAGCAAAAAGGAAGAAATTTGGAGCCAAAATGGAGCTTTTCAGCATCCTGGCAGCAGAGGCGCCATTTTATAGAGAAGCGGCGCCAGAATCTAGAGAACAACATGGACTTCAGTAGGTTGGTGCTAGAAGCGCCAGAGACAAATTAAGACGGATTAAGGCGGTTAGTGACTTTTTTGAACGGTTTTAGAAGGCTCCAATCAATTCAAACACCTCATGGACTGATTCAATGCATCTAGCTACTTTAGAAAGGCCCTTGAATGAAGAGATATGTCTCTTGGATGAAGGGACTTATCTCTTGGTGTGAAGAGCTATGCCTTTCAGAAAAAAAGGAGGGAATTTTGAATTCTTTTTAAAAGGAAGGCTAGCTCTAATTAAAAGCGAGAGGGGTTTAGAGAAAAAAGGGGAGCGAGAGGTTTGAAGAGAAGAGGGTGGCATGAGTGAGAAGACTTCGAAGAAGAGAGAATTTTCTTCTAGAGTTGTAAGAGGAGAAGGAAGGTGAAAGATTTCTTCTTCATTACATTTTTAAGAGAGAATTGAGTGTGAATGTAAAGAGATGTAAAGAGAGAATGTAAAGAGAGAAAGTGCTTAAAGGAAACTTCAAGGGATTTTCTTAAGAAGGAGTGTTAGATAAATTGTGTTCTTTCTTTTCTTTGTTTTGTAAAATTATTTTTATATATACAATTTATGTTTTGTTGTATCTTTCTCATGAATTCTGAGTAGTATTCTTTATCCTTCTCCCTACAATGATATATGGTTTTGTGAAGACTTAATTTTGTTATGTAAGGTTTTAAATGTCAATAAATTATGATGATTCGAACTCTGATCTTCATTTACTTTTTGATCTGACGAATTGAAATGTTAAAATTTGTTGAGAAACATAAGATCCAAAAGGGCTATGCTTTCTACAATAAGTTAAGAGTCACATTCAATTTCATGGGTGAGAATGTAGTCCATGGGGTTGCGTGTAAATAAATAGGGAAATATACTTTGATGGGTGCAAAATTGGAGATTTTAAGGTGACAGATTAAAATCCCCAATTTGGTCTAGTTTTTTGGAAACTAAAGCAAGACTGTTAGCCCTCAGGAGAGGGAGAAATGAGAGCTTTGGAGTGACAACCAGTATCCTCTCAACCTAACCATGGATTTAGGGACCAAAGTTTGGATTAGTCAATGTTTTTTATGCACTCTCAAAGGGTAAAAAATAGGATTACTCCTATTTGGCACAATACAATTTTATATGTAATTTAAATGGTTTTAATTACTTCATAATCCATAAACTCATTGTAAAGCGGAAGGATGTTTTCTTAAATTTAAGCTCTTCATTACAAAACTTTGTTTAGTATTTATAAGTTTACTTTTGATGTTTAGCAAATAGCTTAGTTAACCTTGTTTTTTTAACTGCATTTCATTTAGTATACAGTAAATTTACTTTAGATTTGTTTTGCATACTTAAGTTTTGTAGTTTAATATTGTGTTTTACATTATAACTATAAGAATTCCCAACTCCCTGTGGGATAGATACTTATGACTACATTAGAGCTCTTTATTACTTGAGTGATACGTATACTTCTGTTATTATTAAGGTTTGGCAATTAAGGTTTGGCAACTTAAAGATTTTGAAAGATAAAATTATTTATACTAAATTTATTTTTATTGGGATTAAACTGCATATTCACTATTTGTACTGTCTTGTGTGTTGTAATATTGAAAGATATTTGCAACACACCACAAAATTGTGCATCAGGCAACTTCAAATCTCTATTATCTGAATGACAAGTGAACATGTAAAGCCTTTTTGATCATATGTGTCATATATCTGTAATGTAGTATTTCTGTAGCATTTCAATTTCTAGATTTTCAACAACCGATGTTATAAATCCATAGTTCACAAGTCATTTAAGATTGGGGTTAAAGCTGCCAACAACCTAAAAAAGTGTGAAAGGCAACTACTAATCAATTATTGGTTATTAAAGAGTTTCAGCAATATAAGCATGAAAATTGTGTTGTACATCATTGCCTTTAACCCCAAACTGTCCAACATATAGCCCACTCGATGATCCATATAAAATATTCAACCATATAAAGAGAAGAATAAGAGTAGAGTTCAATTTATAATTTACACCGGCCTCGAAGCCTGTCATAGGATTCAATCCTTAAGTGTGCAATAATATGTAGAAGTTGAGAAGCATGTATGTAAATACTTTTTAGAATTTGTCTGTGATGTAAGGGTATGTAAATTCCATCACAATTAAAAATGTTTTGCTTCATATATACATAAAGAGAGAAGGAATGCAAAGTGATAGTATTTTCATATTACATGAGAGATTTAGGTGTGTCTGACCTCAATTTGTGCATGTTTACTGTCTCACCCATGTATAACTTATAATAAGACTTGTATCATCACTCTCTACGTTAAAAATAATAATTAAGCATAATAATTTGCATTTCTTACTGCTGAAATTTATAATTAAATCATACATTTCATGCAACCAAAAGCAAATTTCAGAAAAATCCAAGAATAATAATTAAATCAGCCCATGGCTGAAAGTTATCCTTAGCATGCATACAAAGATAACAATTGAATCGACTCACTAAACAACTCAATTTATATATCTCATGTAATTCAAAGACTTCAACAAGAACACAAGAGTCCTTAAACATTAGGTAAATAAAGAATCCAAGCATTATACTACTTTTAAATCTATAATTATTTTAAGTAAGATTCAAATAGCCAGCAAATGAAAACTAATCTTTTATTTGCTTAAAATATCGTTGAAGCTTAATGGAAAAGAAGCTCATACATGATCCTCACCCCCAAGCACCACAAGGGAAGCAAATATTCATTCCAATTCCATGGCTCAAGAGGATTTGAGTTGTATAAGTGTTAAAGAGAAGAATGAAGTTTAGCTCTTAAGTATATAAATACATAGAATTTGTGCATCCCAATAACGGCCACATGGGTTGCTTGAGAATTAGCCACCCAAGCCATCCTCATGCCTTCTCATTTATTTGGCATATAGCTACTATGGAGAATTCCCCTTTACTAGAAAATGAACCCTCACCATTAGAAACTCTAAACCATTCTTTGCTCAACTTGAAGATCCACATATTGGTCTTAACCTTTAACACTTAGTAGGTGGGGTCAATATGAGGAAGCTCAAGGGGAATCCCCATACGACTGTCTGCCCTTAAGGTTGGCCCTGGGTGTTGGTCTAGAACTAGTTCACTCACTTTCACTCATATCCCTAGACCCAAAAATTTGTTGATTATTGATCCATTGATCTTTGGGAGACTCATGTAGATGGTCCCCAAGACCCACTAGCTCTAGGCTAGGGTTTAGCTAAGACCAGTACATAAAGGACCCAAATGGGGATTCCATTGGTCCATGGCTCATATAGGATGGTTGGCAACCCAATTTCACCAAAATATCCAACTTAGCCTTTGACCCCCTAAATATACCCAAATTACCTAAACACCCCCAAACCCTAAATTTGGCCAAAAATCCCAATTTCACCCAAAATACCCAAATTTGTTCAAAAATCATTTCAAACTACCCAAATTGCTCAAAACCACCCAAAATTTCTAAAATTACCAAAATACCCCAAAGTTTTCAAAATTACAAAAATACCCTTGGTGGCCCAAACTTTCCCAAAACCTCTGAAATCATCTCAAATGTACCCAAAATCAATTTGGACTCTTCAATTAAACCCAATTTGACAAATTTGACCTTTTTTTTACCAAAAGCCCCAAATTACGTTAAAGGCTCAATTTCCCCAAATGCACCCCAAATGTCCATCAATTTGACCCCAATCTTCCCCAATTTCAATTCTAAATTCAAATTCATTGCAATCAAATTCAATTCAAACCAAATCCAAGTCCAATTGACCCACATTTGAGTCTAATTTCAACCTAAATCAAAAAGCCCCAATTTTACCCAAGACCAAAATGCCACTCAATTGAACCCCCAAATCTTTTCAATTGCCACAATTATGCATCATAAACTCTTTGAAATATTTCCACACATCAAATTGAACCTTCAATTGACCTTGATCAAGCTTCAATTTTACCTAATTTAAACCTAAATCCAAAATCCCATTTTTTCTCCAATTTGGCCATGTCTTCAAATGTCACCTAATTGAATACCCAAACACCAAAATTGACACCCAATTGATATTGAGAACTCTTCATGAAATTTCCTTAGACCATTTTCAACCATCAATTTGGATTTAACCTAACTCTAGCCCAACCCAAATTCAAGTCTAAACCAATATCCCTAAATTGATCACATGCTCAAAATCCCTCAAATTGAACCTCCAAATCAATTCAAAATCACTCCAATTCTTTTCTAAACCCTTCATGACAATCATATACACTGAATTTCTCAATCAATTTGGCTCAATGTCATGGCTAGCCTAACCTAAACACAAGTTCAAGGCAATTTGACCCAACTTCAAGACAATTTGACCCAAATTCAACCCATGCACCCAAATTGACTTAGCCATGCCAAGTGACCAAATTAATGACACCACAACCACTAAATGGACCCTAGTGACCAGGCTACCCTAGTGACCAGGCTAGACCCACAGGCTAGACCCACTTAGCCCACCCTACGTGAGGCATGTACCAAAGGTCTCCTAAATCAAGGGATTTGGTTTCCTAAATTGCTTAAGCCAAAGATATTTTTGCCAAAACCCATCACCAACCCAAATTAATTGTTGTGACAGATTCCCCTGAGGTTTCTGATTGAGCCACCTGAGAACCTACCCTGCCATGGTCAGCCACCCTAGTCACCATAGGAACAAAAATTGAGAGCCCCCATGCCTTGATTTAAACCCAATTACACCCATCCAAGCTGGCTAGCTCCAATTGGCCTTTGGCATTTTTCAATCCTCCACATAAGCTATTAATTGCACCCATCAATTGCCCCTGGTGGCCACCCCAAGCTCCTCTATTTAAACAGCCCCCTCCATGGCCAAAGTGGAGAGCATCAAAATCCTTGGGGAAACTCTGCCAAAATCTCACCAGAGACTCTCCAAGAACTCCTCAGCTCAAGCTCACCAGTTGTCGCCTCTGGTTCCCCCCGTGAGAGCCCAATTTTGAGTTCAAAATTTCAGCTAGAACCAGGACAAATTTCTCCACACTTCCAAACTCCACCTAACTTCAATTAACTGTGCATAATCCATCCCCACAGTGAGAGGAGTTGATTCCCCATAGAAACCCCATCACAGAGAGCCCATGGCATAGACTTTGATCAACACCTGAAATTGAGCTTGGTCAAAAACATAGCTAGACAATTCACCAGGGCGTGAGACTTTATCTGGAGGTTCGTTGGACCCAATTAAAGCTACCACAACCATCTGATTGAGGCCTCTCCTCTCAGATAAAGGTATCGAATCTCAACCCTAAACCAAGCTCATTTTGATTCTCCATGTGTAATGGCTTGATTTCATGCTTGATCAATTGTATAGATATGTTCTTGTTGAGAAGATGAAGGTTTAGAAACAAACCCCATATGATTTGGTTGAGTCTAGACGAAGTTCTTAAGGTTTTAGTGTGAACGGTTCTCGGGTTAGGTCACTTGAGGAGATATGTCATTTAGGGACGATAACGGGGAGCTGTCTGATCACGCGTTTATTTAATCAACGGAGGAGATCGAGCCAGATGAATCTTTGGTGCGAAAAGGTGGGTTGTGTGGCAGCTGAGATGGATGGTGACGTTAAATGGCGGAGTGCCGCTTGTGAGTTCGGAGCCGCCGTAGGCTGAGTTGGCACCACGTGTTTAAGTAGAAAAATATGGATTTTTTTTAATTTATTTAAATGCATAATCTTCAAAAATCCATATCTTTCTCTATAAAAATCATAAAAATAAAAAAAACCTCTTGCTCAGTGAACAAAGAAGAGTAATGTGGATTAAACATAAAAATTATTTGCAAAGTATATGATTTTTAATTAATTATATACTCTCTGAGGTATTTTAATTCATTTTGATTAGATACTAATCACCATAGTTTGAAATTTTTAGGCTTGGTTCCTCATGACATAAGGCATCTTCTTTGATTTTTAGTAAGTCAGTGAGCACCTCTGTGCTTCTAACCATAATTTTCAAGCCTAAGTGGCTATTTTGGCCTTATTTAATCATATAAATTAAAATATCCCTCAGAAAATTATGGTACCAATTTTGTTAGGTTTCCTGTGGTCAGAGGAGCTTATGAAAAATATTGTGATGATTTGAATAATTTTGTATATTTCTATTATTAATTAAATATTTTTACCTTGTATTAATTTATTTAAATTAAATATAAATAAAAAATTAACAAAATCAATTCCACATTGTTCATAAAAATTATTTCAACTCACTGTAAAAAAATTTCAAATTTGTTGAAGTTGATTTGACCATTTAAGTGGATTTTATAAGTAAAAATAGTATTTTTGCACAAAAATAATTTTCTGAGTTCTTTGTAATTAGGGGCATTTAATAGAAATAAAAGCTATTTTAGTGAAAATATTTTATTTTTAAAGTACATTTTGAATTAAAAATAATTAAAATAATCAAAATTTTCAAAAATAAAAAGAATGGCTCAAAATGTGTGCAATTGTTCCCTGATCACTTTAGACCCCTTAAAATATTTTTTCTTATTTTTCTAAATTTAAAATATTTTTCTTAAGGCCTAAAATATATTTTCCTTATTTTCTCACTATAATAATAATAAATTAAATATAAATCATAAAAATATAAAATTTATTCCTTTGAGTTTCTTGGACTTATGAGGGTTTAATAAAAATTTAAAAGTGATTTTTGAAGATTAAAACATATTTTTTGTATTTAAATAGTCATTAAAAACGACTTTTAAATAATTATAATAATTACAATATTATTTAGAAAATCATAAAATTTTATCTAAGTGTTCTTCTGACATAGGTAGACCTCCAATAATTTCCTCATTAATTAAAACTTCATTTTGATTAATTAAATAAATTAACATTGAAAAATCATATTTTTGAGTTAGAATAATTATTTAAATTAAATCAAATTTTGAAAAATCATAATTTTTTCTCTGATATTTTAGTTAATCCATGAATAGGATACTCAAATATTTTCAAGGCCATTTGAATTTTGCTTGAAGAACTATAAGGTGAGGAGCCCCACAGACAGGATAGTAATTTTATGCTTTGGTGCCTTAACCAGAATTTAGGGTTAACCATTGGGGATGGGTAACTTAGATCCTTAATAAATATATTGGATGATTGAAGTGTAATGGGTTAAAGGTAGAAACCAACTTGCCACCTTTGCATAATAAGAATAAAATTGTATTTTAAGAATAAAAATAAGAATAAAATTGTATTTTCTTGAATTACCTCTTTGAAAGTTAAGCAGAAATTAAATGATCCTAAAGTGATGGGTTTAAACTAAGAAGATGATAATTCACTTAATTCTAGCCCATGATTAGTGATAAATGATTTGTTGATAAGGATACCTATCATTTAAATTAAATTTTTTTTACAATTACAACTTCCCCTTTTGAGATTGTTAAGGGTTTGGTAGTGAGCTAAGCTTAATATTCAAACATATTCATTGGAGTTTAGAAATGATTAATGATTAACACCTTTTAAGCACTCCAAGCTGATTTGTGATGAGCACCAAATCTTTAATGACTTGAGCTTGCCTTATGGGCATTCATCCATATAATCTTTAAAGTAAAGTGTTAAATTTATTAAGTATCTTATCCTTGGGATAATTGAATTGTCCAGCTTCACTGGGCAACAGGGTAGTCACACTCTAACCTTGGATGATTAATGAAGCAATATGATGAAGTTCTAAACGAACTCAAAATAATTCAAGAGATCCTTGAAGTAGTTTAGGGTCATTCCCCGAACACTTCAAAATCTTTTGGATATTTTGAAAGGCAAATTGAACTTGTCATATTTCATATTTTGTTCTAAAATTTTGTTCTAAAATCACCCACTAAGATCTTAGTATGCTCAATAAAGTTGTAACTTTGGGTCTGGTAGCTATACCTTCATCTACTCTGAAAATTTCAATTCATTGCAAAATCATATATGTACACTGTCAAAGCTAACCTTTCAGGTAAAGGAACGAGAAGAATCGATGGGTGCGCTATTAATTTTTTGCATTTACATTTTCGTACTTCTTGTCTCGAACTTGCATATTAAACAACAATGTCACCCTGCATGCTAAAACCAAAACTGTTAGGATAGTCACACAAAAAAAACCAAAATTTAAAAATTAAATAAGATAAAATTCATCGCCACAACATTCAAAATATAAGACAACTCAAAATTTAATCACAAACATCATAAAATAAAAATTAAAACTAAATTAAGATGTCTCTATCAGATGATCGGGAATCCCTTAGAGGATGTAACCTACTGTTGCTAACGAGACTTTCCATGGTCTAAATGAAAGTATGGAACTCATAAGTTGAGTTTAGTAAATTCATTTGGGACTAAGTGAATCTAAAAGAAAATAGTGGTGTTGGATCGAGAGAACCGTAGGATCCTAATCGGTGTCGCTCTAATCAACTTTAACATCCGCCATAATATTTAAATAACTATAACCTTAGGACATTTGATTTCACATCAAGACTTGACACACTAGAAAACTTAAACTCGCCACGATGAAGAGCTTGGGCCTAGCATTGTGGGCAGCACGACCATCTTCAATAGTAAAACATATCTACATCAACTAAACCATTCTTTCTTTAGAATTAAACAACTAAGTCATAGGACTTCGAGGTTGTCCGCCTAGTGCGACATAAATCCTAAACTTTTCTTTAAGCTTTTGGATTGCTCTACTACACAATATAAGCCCTAACTCATTTTAGGATTTCGAGGTTGTCGTTTGGCACGACCTAAATCCTCATATCTTCCAAGCTATTTGTGTAATTGTTTCACACGAATGTAAACGAATGTAAGCCAATTAATAAAATTGGCAGGATGGAACATTTAAATATTTCTCTTCCATATTGAAGCCAATCCATAGGGTAGCTTGGCAAAATCACCGAGACTCTTCTCTGGATGTATGGCATCCCCTAGTCTCTATTCCTTTTAATTCTACAATATGTGTTCCAAATTTGAGCTATTCTCTTTTCACACATCTTTGTCCAATTTCATTAAAAAGTCATATTCCTTTGAACTCCTTGAAGATAATATCTCTTGATTTTTATCGAGAGTTTTTTAGGTGATATTGATTATCTAAGATGTAATTAACTATGGGGGTTTGCCCTTATAGGAAGCTTTTCCGAACCCAGCTTAATATAAACTCTATTTGATTTTTCATTTTAAATATGGGCGCTTGTCGGCTTATAAATAAAACTATTTTCGCAGACCAAACGGATGTCATATGTTTCTTAGTTTATTTGATTGAGCTTCACTCTTAAGGCTTCAGGTGTAGTGGTCTTTCATTTAAACTATGAAAGATATTAAATCAGTTTGATTTCATATTTTTCTAAACTAACTTTTAAGTGCCGACAGGTATGTATGTGAATCCTCACAATTAAAACAACTTGCAAAGCACACTAAAACCAATATGCAATAAGGACTCTAAACATTATCCAACTATATTTTACCATGTCTGCATAAGTATAAATGCAAGGAAAATGAAATGCATTTATATGATTTACTAATGAATCCAATGTACTATTTTTTTTGCAACAATAGCTTATACTTACGCCTCTCAATATAAAATCCCAAAGTTTTGGCCGCCTTCATTTTAATCTATCTTCATAGGGAATTAAAAATGAAAGGGGAGGAAATGGCCAAAAATAACACATCTATTAAGAACTAGGCGCTCAACCATTATAAAGTTATATGCGGCGAAGTATTTTTTTTACTAAGGAAGAGTTATATAAATAACACGTAACTCTTCTGAATTCACATATCCAACACCAAAAATTTATTTCGTTTTCTTTATATTTATCACTTATTTTTGAATAAAATTACATTAAGTAAATGTTATTTTCATGTTTATCTTGTAAGTATAACACTTGGAGCAGTTTGGAGTCGAAACAGAGCGAAACAAGGGAGTTGCCAACAGGGTGGAGCCTAGGCGCCAGTCTTGCACAAAAAACGACGCCTATGCCCCAATTCTAGCGCCTAGGCGCCAGAAACGGTTGTGGACGCATTTTAGATGGCCCAAGGAGTTCTTAAGCACCTTGTGGCACTTGGGAAGACACCTTTTGGCATTTGAAACTCTTAGAATCTCCAAGAACGTCCAGAGATTGTAGATAGAGTAGGAGATGTAGATTTCTACCTTTTTTGGAGAGATAGGTGAGGGATTTTGAGAGATATCTGTAAGGAATTGTAAGATCTTTTTGTGGATCAGCAGGAGATTTTTTTGAGAGATTTTCATCTTTCTTTCAGAGGAAAAAAACTAAGTATTATGTTCTTCATTCTATTATAATTGTTCTAAACACTTTTCTAGTGAATTTGTTTTGATTTAACGAATTTTTCTGTCATGTTGTCTCCATGACTAGTGAGTGGTTTTCCTTACAATTTCTCCTTATAAGAAGATTTAATCATTTGTGGGATTAGAATGGTTTGAAGATTTCATTTATTCCAAAGTTGTTATGGTATTTTCATTGGTCTTTAATTTACTTTACAAATTGGTCATTTGTAAAGTTAAAATCTGTTGCGAAACATAATGACCTGAGAGGGCTGTGATTTCACCTAAGTAGTGAATACCACACTTAGCTTTACGATGGAGGGGAGCCAAGTCCAGGGGGGTGCAAGAAGATAGGCTGATATTTTTTTATGGGCATAAAATTGATGATTATAGAGTGATAGACCAGAACCTTAATCAATTTGGTCTTTAGTTCGGAACTTAAGGCTTGGTTAGTCCTATGGAGAGAGCACGGTGAGTAATCTGGCTAGAAACTAGTCAGCATAACCATATCATTTAGGAACTTAACTTTAGATTAGTCAATATTATTTATGCACTTGGGAGAGGGTAAAAAATATGTATACTCCTATTTGACACAAAACCGCATTTTAACCTATAAATATTTGATTCTTAAATTGATTATGATCTCATTGCAAGGAGAAAGGGATTTTGATTATATAAGAACTTCCAAATTTTATTCAGACTCCTTAGATTTAGTTTTTATTTAATTTTAATTTTAGAGTAAATTAGTGAATATAGCAAAATCAAACTTTTCAAAAATTCTAAACTAAGACATGATAATAGTAGACTAGAATTAGTCTAAGGGATTTCTTACCTAGCTTCTTTGTTGAATCGATACTGAGGTTTTTAAAGAAAGTCTTATATTACTTGAAACGATGCGTATACTTGCTTAGAATCAGTAGTGTGTGAAATATAAATCAATTCTAAATTATATAGCATATCCATTTTACGCATTAGCAGCCTAAAGAAACTGAGTTAAGATTTTGTCTAGGAAATTAAATAACTCTGTAATTGCGGGTCAGGTCAACAACCATTGAGCTAGCACTTGCACCACCAGACCATGTTGTCAGCCCACCACTATCGAGCTATCACTGTTGCTGGACCACAACTACCAGCCTAATACTATCAAGCTACTGTTGCCACTAAACCACCTTTATTTGGTCACCATAATTGTCGGATAATGGCAGGCCGCCACCATCTGGTCGCTGCCACCACCAGACCATCATTGTCAACCCAACATCATCTGGTTGTTGCCATCGCCTGATCACTTTCGTCATTGCTGGACCACCACCGTATGACAACTATCACTGCCAAAGAACCCTACCATCACCACTGAACTACCTCCATCGCCATCACCGGACCTCTATTTCTCAATCATTACTATCATTGTCTCTATTATCGATGCGAACATCAAATTTTATGGCATTTGATCTCTGTTGTTGATTTTTCTTCACAGCAAACGGGCCGTTGCCATTTCCTTAGTAATTTTTGTCACTTTTCTAGTGAAATTCTCATTCCACTTGTGTAACGTTGCTTCTCGCTATTCAATTGCCAGTAAATTTTGGTAACCTACATCGATATAATAGAACTATATCAATTGAGCTAGGACCCGTGATTATTACCATTTGGGTTTTCCACATAAAAGCTCATGTAATTCTCTTTATTAATTTGTTTTACTTGTGTGTGTGTCGGATCTTCGTACAACACTAATACGTCAATATATCACTCTAGTACCGTGAATTCTCTGGCACAAAATACTAATAATAGATATTATAACAAAAATTTATAACATCATCATCATCTTACACAAGTCAAAATTTTGTTTGAAATACAAACTTAAAAACTAGATGATTTCAAACATTTTTTTATGGCTTTATCAATTATTATGCTTGGTGCTCTAGTTTATTTCTAGATCATTGGATTTTTCTATTTTATTCCCTCTTTTGGAATGTTATTTGAGGATTTTGGGGATTAGTTATTACTATTGTGGAAATGTTCAACATTCTTCTATGTGTTTACTTATTTTTATTAGATAGAGATTTTTTTAATTTCATTTGTAAGGAGATGCCAATATTTTTGATAGAAGGTCCATTTTTCAATATAGTTTTTAAGTCCATATATAAAACTTTTGGTTGTTATTTTAATTCTCTATTATAGGTAGCCTTAAAGGTATTTAGTGTCCTCTATGTTTAGAATGTGTCTTCTTATCTTTTCTCACTTTTATGGTCTTTTTGGCCCATATCTTTGTTGGATTTGGCATGATTGTGATAATCGCTCGGATGCACTCATGATTGGTTTTGCTTGGCCCTGGTTGGACTCTTTTTAGTTTCAGCCTCCTTCACCTTTCTTACGAACTACAATCGCATTGCTTCGTCACTCTTACTTTTGGGCTTTAGGTAGGCCTTTTAGTTTTTTTATTTTTATTTTTAAGAGCTAATGTGAACACATGACGCAAGTACATTGCTACTCGTATTACAAGTTCTATTTTTTTTTTTCAAAATTATTATAATATTTACAAAGTCTTTATAGCATATGATATTTTTCCATTTATATTCCAATAGAAATGGTTTATGTTTTACATTATGATTATTTTATTTGGCCTTATATTTTTATTATTTAATTTTCAACTTGAATATTAACTTTTAGATTCTCTCTTAGTAGCGAATCACAGACAACTTGCCAGAATGAAATTATTCAATTTATTAAAATTTATGTACATATCAATCAATTATATGCTATATACAAGAATAACAAATTCATATCTCTACTTTTGAAAGTCTAACCATAATATTGAAAATTATAACAAAATAAACCCATATGTTCAATTTTTTTTCTTTCTTACCATTTGAACGTGTTAGCTAACCAAAAAAATGCAAGGAAAGAGTTAAAAAGCAAAAGGGTTATATCATATGTAATTGTCTACTGAAATTTATAATATCTTTATAATTTAATATATACTTTTTTCTTATTAAATTTAGATAATTTAGTGATTATACTCCCACTAAATATATTTTTTAATACTTAAAAAAATCTATTTTGCTCATCATAAAAAAAATTTTGGTTTTGCCCCTGATTTTATTTATAAATTTGACACCTAAATATTTATGTTTACTTATATTTGTTGGTATTTCTATCAATTCAAAATATATACTTTAAAAGATGTACTTTATTTTAGATAAATTAATGTTATATGAATTAAAATTTTAAATATTTGATAAATAAATACTTCAAATTTATATAAATATATATTTTTAAATCATATATTAATTATTAATTATTAATTATTAATTTAGTGAAACAACTCCGTTGACCAAAGATCATGCCGGATGCGTGCTCGAATAACTGTTCCATAAACTAGGCCGCGGTACATCTTATATTACCCAAATCGCCTATAGCATTTCAACCCTCCGTCTCACTATCCTCCCACGGCGCCATTTATAACGGCGGTGAGCTTCACTCCTTCGCTAATGCCGCGGCCGCTCGCCGATCGCCTTCCATGGCTTCTTCTTCGTCCATGATAGACGATTCCTTCTCTCCTTCCCTCCAAAATGGTTCCGCTGCTGAGCGCCGCGCGGCACTCCGCGAGGCTGAGGAGAGGCTGAAGGATGCGATCGAGGAGCTGCAGCTCCACTACGCACGGCGGGGTGGCGGCGGTAATGGCTCCGTAGAAGGGGAACACTCGGCTTGCGACCATGCCGACGAGTCATGTGTGGCTAACGCCATCGGGAACCTTTGCCAGACTTTTTTGCTTTCTTATGGGGTTAGGGTTGGGATTGGGATCCTCCTACGAGCCTTCAAACTCGCCCGACGCCGTTCTTATTCCTCTATTATTGATCTCAAGGTTTGCCCGGTCGTCCGGATTCTTTTCAATTTTGCTTTATGGCAGTATCTGGTGCACTATTTTGTTGGTAACTGGTTTTGTTTTATGCATGGATTTGTCTGTCTTACTACAGATCTAGTAGCAAGTGTTTAATGTGCTTATTACTAGGCTTCTTTGGAGAATTCAATGTTTTGATTACAGTAGGAACTTAACTTGAAGTAGTTGTTTTACTTGGAGCAATCCGTTGTTTAATCGTAATATTGTATTGTCCATGCCAGCAACTTGTTTCTGAGAAGGACTTGATAGTGAGAGAGGAAGCATGCCGTATTGGGTTGCTTTTTGGTGGTTTCACTGGTTCCTATCACGCTCTACGCTGCTTCTTGAGAAAGTTCAGGAAGAAAGAAACGCCATTGAATGCGTAAGTTAAGGAGTCCCCTTCTCATTTCTTTTTGTTTCTTCATCCATATTTGTGACTTAGTTTAAGGCGTGATGGAGCAGAATCTTAGCAGGTTCTGTTGCTGGCTTGTCTATATTGGCATTAGATGATCCAAGTAGGAGGCGCACTCTTGCTTTATACCTTGCTGCTAGGCTTGCTCAGGTGAACACATGTTTATGTTAATCCATGCTAAATTATCTTTAACTAATTCTTTTACTTCTTTTTTATCACAACTCTATTTTGCAGTGCGCATATAATTCTGCAAAGTCAAAGAATAAATTTCATCTTTGGGGAAGCCACTGGAAGCATGGAGATTCATTGCTTTTTTCTCTGGTTTCTGCTCAGGTGAAAATCATTTAAACCCTGATCAAACCAAGGCATTTATCACAGTTTTACTATCTTTTTTATTTTTTTGTTTGGAATGGTTGCTCACTATTAACTCTTTGAGATTTTATGAACATGCTCTACAAACATGTTGATATCTCTTCTCTTACAGATTTTTAATTGCAATTTCTTCATTAAATTGTAGGTCATGTATGCATTTGTAATGAGACCTGAGAGCTTACCTAGGGCATATCAGGATTTTATTCAAAAGACAGGACCGGTTGCAGAGTCTGTATATAAGGCTGTGAGAGACACTTGTAGAGGTTCTCCAGTGGATGTTGTTACTCTGTCTGCTCACGTGTCAAATATAAAGGGATCCAGTCATTTAAATTTGACTGAGTATCCCTCCATAATACCTTGCTCTATAATTCATCCCAACAGTGATTCTTGTGTAGCTCATAATGCTGCAGCTGCATCATTAACTTTCAGGAAGACTTTTCCCCTATACTTTTCATTAACATTTGTTCCATTTGTTGTTCTTCGTCTGCAAAAGGTATCTCATGATGTTGATGTTAATTTAATTTCTTAGATCATATTTTTAAACCCTTAAAATTTAAATTATTTGGTGAATACATTTTATTTATGTTGACTCCTAATGGTTATTTAGTCTGGATTGATTTGAAGAACCGTGCATCTGTTGGTGAAACTGTTATCATTTCTGTTATAAAACATGCATATACTCTGATGGCTATAGTATACCCAGAAAATTTAGCATCCACCCCAATTGCCTTGATTGTTAAAGCCTATATTGTATGTTAGTCATTCTGTCAGTTTCAGAGTTCTAGCTCAATGGTTTGATTTATTAAAGATATTAGAAGTTTGCCTATGCTGTTCTCTTTTTGATTGGCTATACCAGAGCTGGAGTTATGTATCAGTAGTTTGAAAGACTGCAATTCTAATTTAGAGTTAATTCCCCACCTTGAATTTGATAACGTAGTTATATTCTTTCATAATTTTGTTAATAAATCTGCACACATTCGACCTAATCATCTCACTGGAGCGCCTTATTACGTGAAGGATCAATTTCATTAGTAATATATCTCATGAAGCTTCTTTCCAACACGCAGCAATGCACGATCAATTAAGTCTATTAACTTAAAATTATTTATAGGTCTTTTTTTACAACTTTTTAAAGTGTACTGTACTTGCCCTTATTGACTCAACTTGTCAGATAGTCCAACCAATAAGCCAATGAAACATGTCTAGGTAGGGGATGCTATTGATCCTTCAACTAGTTTTAAACTATAGTTAGAATATAGCTGAATTTTTGCTGTATCATACTGTATTGCAATTGTTGGACTGAGTGGTATGGGAGTCATAACCCAACCTAGACAGCTGATTAAGGCTATTTGTCCATCAGGAATCCTTGGAAAGAATTGAAATTTCTTTATATTACTTATGGAGCAATTAATTTTCACAAGTTATTGTGGTTCTCTGAAATTTTGAATGAAAAAAGTTTGAAGCTGTTGAAATATCCCTCATTCTTTAAAGAGAAACATGAAAATTGTCTTTGAATTGCAAAAGTATGACTGATTGGTTTCTATGAACGGTTTTCCAGTTTCTTAAGGCACCTATTCAGACTAGTTGGATTGCTGTTCTTGGTGCTGTCCGTTCGACATCTTTTCTTTCGGCTTTTGTTGCATTATTTCAGGTAAATTTTACAAATTCTCCATTATTTATGCTCATCATCCAGTAGTTATTGACATCTTTCTGGATATTGTTAGGCTTTTATATGTTTGCACCGAAAGGTGGCAATTAAAGATCACAAACTTGTATATTGGATTGCTGGAGCATTTGCTGGACTCTCAATACTTCTGGAAAAGAAGGGCAAGAGATCTGAATTGGCATTGTATGTGCTTCCACGGGCTGGAGATTCTTTGTGGTACATTATGGTGAATCGACACTTGTTACCTGACGTGAAGAATGCCGAGGTATAGTTTTTCTGCCTGACAATTATTTCTACATTTTAGTAGTTGTTAATTATAGTAAATTTGTTAAAGGATGGGGCTTAATTGCTAGATCAACGGGATCTAATACACTATGAAGTAGGGACATGGAGTAATAAACATACGCTCTTGAAAAGTATATAGGAATGGAACAAAACCATGAAGGACACATTATTTCTCTGTTTTAATAAATTTAGTAACTAGAAATGAAATGTATATTTAAGTATATATTAATAATAAGAAAACATATGATTATAATGTAATGCGAAATGCTTAGAAAATATGTTGTAGTGATGAAGATACTCGCATGAAGTTATAAAGAAGAAGAATTAAGATTTGTTAAATTCCTCAGGATCCCCTGGAACTCATCCAAAACCTTTGTTTTGAATTGGTTTTTGCTAATTTCAAATGAAATAAGCCTTCTCAGGTAATGCGGAGCATCAATTAATTTGGGTTAAAATAGTGGCATGCTGAATTTTGGATAAGGACCATAGTTTATTATAATTTTATGCTAGGATGCAATCATTTAAGCTAGATTGTGAGCAAACAATACTCTATAAAACTAGATACAGACAAAGACACCAGAACATGACGTGAATATGAACACGTATATGATGATATGGCATAACTTCAAAAAGTAAGATACAATATGATGTGGAGATGTTGTTTTATTTTATAATTTATTAATATAAAATGTATAATTCCTAGTATTTTATTGACAAAAATAACAATGAAAAATATAAACAATGAATATATTAGAACATGAGCAATAAGAATAATGGGCTATAGTTAAAGCCTTAATTTCATTTAATGGCTTTAATGCAAAAAAAGTCAATTATTTGAGGAATCGTAGTGTCCAAATGAACATTTGCATGTGACAAGATAAGAGGAGAAAAACGAACATTATAGTCTAAAGAAGGAGAGCTTTGATGTACATAAGCATGCCTTCTCATAGGAGACATAAAAAAAAGGAAAGAACTTGATAAATCAATTGCACTTCTATAATCTACTAAAAAAATACATAAACTAGGTTTCTAATGCATTTTATTCATCACCTTGCTACATCGTGAAGTTGAGTAGAGTCATGCCAGCTAGGGCTTGGGGGAACTCGCAGGTGTTGCTTTGTGTAGAAGAAGATGCATAGATGGGAGGCTAGTGCACAATGAGATTGTTCGCGATTTCATTTATGACGAAGAAGCGGAGATGGGAGATGGTACTGTATTGCCTCATGAGATGCTAGATTATAGATGGTCAAGACACCATGCAGTAGAAATATAGGAATTGTTTCTATTTCAGCATGTTTTGCTTATGTTTCATCATGCCTCCTTTATGTATATTCATGTCCGAAAAGTGTTGGAATTCGAGTTCACACTTAAAAAGCTTTTACTTAATTTTGGAAGTGTCAAATACATGTCAGAGTCATGTCCATGTTCATATACATATCCGACACTAACATGGAAGGCATTTAGAAATGTTCATGCTTCATAGCCAATAATACATATTGGATATCAATCTTACTTATATACAGATAAAGTTTAATTCATTAAAAGAAGAACGTAATTATTAAAGATAGCAATTTTATGCATGTTTTGATGATAGATAAATAAAAATACCTGATTATAAAAATAGCATTGATTTTCTTAATCTTCATAGGTAATGATGCACTATTTTACTATGTGATATTTTAATTTATTAGATGATAGTATGATAGTATGAATTTCTTTATTTTATCTTTTTTTAATTTACTTTTAGCCGTAAAATCTGGAAAAAGGTCATCTGTTACATTTTTTCGAACCTACAGCCACATCTCTTTAGATATATTCATTTTTCGTAGCATGGACCAATGAAACTTTATGCAGCCTTGAAGTTTGGCGTGGTTCAGAATTTATGATCCAGTTAGCTGGCTAAGATAACCGCGTTAAATTTTTTCATGAGATTGTTCTTCTGTTTTCTTCTTTTCTGGTGTTTCCTAGATCAATGAATTTGCTGCCTTCATTTCAGTCAAAATACTCTAGCGATTAGTTACGCTTGGTGCTTCTGCTCAAACAAAAAGAAAATGAAATTGGCCTTGCAAACATCAGATCCTTGCAATTCATCGACACCGAAATGATACTTTTGAACTATTTGTTTTAGAAACTCAATGAGTATAATGCCTGGATTCAACCCGTGTAGTGCAGCCAATCCATAATTTAACAATCACGTGTGTGAACTTATTGAATTATTAGGCAGTTTTATTTCATAATAGATGCATTGCCATGTTAAAAAAAAAAAGCGCTGGATCAATTTTCACTTTATGCAGCACAGACATTTCTAAAGGGCTGTTGTATCACATCACACTTACAACTTTTGGACAATATGTTGACCATGCCATGTATATGCTATACAGAAATTATGTTTTTCTTAGTCAATTTTATACCTTATCAAACTTAAGTCCGTCTATTTCATCTTTCCTCCATATTATTCTCTATTCATATTGTTCTGACTTCAGGCATAATTAAGTCATTATCTTTACCATTTGATTGAGCATTTCAGTTTATGTACTTATATTATTTGTCATGTTTAATTTAAAAGTATTAAAGTTATGAAGCATGTGATTTTTAGTTTATCAATTAAAATGTTTTCTTTAGTTGTGCTCTTCCTTTCTATTTTTCAAAATTTTTGTATCCACTGTCCATGTTGTGTCTTTTTGTGTCCCAGTTTGTGTGTTTGTACATCATAGTTAATTTAAAGTTAATTTTAGTAGAAATTAGAAAATGACACTTCACTGTATAGCCATGACAAAATTTTCTGTAGGTTTGCATGAGTAGGGATGATTTTCTGCATGTGAATCGTAATCCTGAATTAAACTACCTGGCCATTGGCCTATGCTCTCAAGTGATGCTTAGCTTCGTTAGATTGGCCTGGCTTGACCTAGGAAAAAAGTTCCAATCAGGCCTTTTATATTGGGTTGCAATAGATAAAGCTTATTTATTAAAATTTATGAGTTTCTCAGTGGTGTCATGCTGTGCGAGTATCATTGAGACAATTATAAATTTTATAAATATGTGATTAAAAGATTGTTCTTTGTGGATCTATTTTTTGGGCAATGATAGCAAATATGAGATAATATAGTTAGAACTTAAGGTAGTGCAAAATTTTAAGTCTTAAAATTACAATGGAGGGCATCAAACACACTCATGATATATAATTGGTAGAATTAATATTTGAGGGATTTGTGAAGAAACTCGCATAGACTAAAGGTAACATGATTAAAAATTATGTACAATTTAAAGTTGACACCCCATGTAGCACTAAGGTGGAGCTAAGGGAGAAGAGACATTCAATGAAGCTACTTTCAAATATTTTGGGAAGATACTAGCTATGATTTTGGGTTGGAGTTGTTTATTGCCTATTTGTTATGTTTATGGAAATGGGGAGCCAATATCAAAGTAAGAAAATGATAAGATCCCGAAGGTCATTCACAAAATTAAGGCACAATAAAATATTTTATTGCAAAAATCTCAAGCAACACAACTCAAATATTAAAAAAATAAGGACCTACAATTCGAGAGGTAGGCAATTTCTCCCAAGTCCTAACCCTACGAGCCAAAGACAACAATAGTAAGTATAACCTAACCCTAATTATAATAAGCCCTATTTATACCAAACAGTAATAACTAATAAATGGCTAAATTTGCTTTTTAGACTTGCACCTAAAATAAATCTTCAAATTAATTTGCAGGATTCGGTTTGGCAAAAAGCGTCGGTGGTGGTGATCTAACAGAAATTTGGCAATTTCTTTCAATACTCTCAAAATAAGTGCAATGCAAATAAACTATTTATAAATGCACACCATAGTGCATAGTGGCGATGAAGAGTATAATGCCGAAGACTAAAATAATGAGTGTTGAAAGCTTAAGCATAGTAGTATAGTTTCATTCAACACAATACAACAACAACAACAACAACAAAGCCTTAATCCCACTACGTGGGGTCGGCTAAATGAATCCTTTTTCATTCAACACAATATTCCCTATAAATTTGCAATCGTGACAATTTCCAAGATAAACTTGAATGCGAAGAGCCAAAAAGTAAATGCTTGATATATTGCAAACCATGGTTTATACTTATCTTTGCTCTCACTGAATATGTCCCTGTACCTTGCACTTTTCTTTTGGAAAATACGTTTTCTCCTTCCTTTACTGACCTGCAAGTCTTGCACACCTCTTTGTTTGGTGGGTGGAATTGCTTTTTTTTATCTTTAAAGGTTCAAGAACCCATTCATTTAGTCTTTTTAAGTGCACTATAAATTTCTCTTAAGATTTGGTGAGAGCAAAACATTGTAGATAACCAAGAGAAATACTTGATCCTTTAGTAGGTGTAGAACAAGTAAATTCACTAGGACAAGAGAGAGAAGGAATAATCAGTGTCTCAAGGAGCTCTCTTAGTGAAGCATATTCTCCTTCACTTCACTTGGGCTAAAATCCGCCCATATGAATATAGGTAAATTGAGTTACAAGTGAGGGAAAAACTTTCTTGGCTCAAAACCCAAAACTTTGACAAAATGGTCTGCTAGTTGTTATAATGCAAGAAGCCATTTTTTTCATGGTTGTATATATGCATGGCCTAAACGCATGTCTTATGCATAGAAAAAAATTTGTTGGGCACACCACCAGCTTGAAAATGAGAGAAACAATTAGATAAAATAATTGATAATATTACTAAAAACAATTTTGTAAATATGTGCTCGATTGATTTAAAATGTTTGTTAAATAAAATTAAGATACTTTTTAAATATTTTGATGTTCATAATTTCTTTAAGCAATAGAAACATCTATTTTTGGTGAGTCAATGCAAATAAGTAAAATAACGAAACTAAACTACGAAAATTGAAATATTCATACATTACTTGAGTTTTGATTGTATCATTTCTTTTAAAATTGTCTTTAAGGAGCACTACAATTGAAGTTAACTTATCATTTGATTCATAATTTTTTTTTAAGCCACTTTGATTGAAAATCTATTATGCATTTAGCCAAAACATTAGATCACAATAAAGGTTTGGCGTCATTAAATTACGAGCAAGTTGGGCCCTTGATGCTTACGTTCTCCCATCTTTGATGATGATGCACTAATTTTGATGTGAGGAGGATAAAAGCATAAGCACATAAATAAATCCCCCCAAGTTTATGCTTATTCAAAATCAAATAGAGATAAACC
>NW_018164444.1:25213545-25216594 GCF_001263595.1 Phalaenopsis equestris | reverse complement strand
CACAGTGACACACCCCCCCCCCCCCCCCCCCCCTAAATCATGCATCTACCAACATACCAAATAACCTTTATAGAATAAGGTATACACCTATACCATTAAGTTTCTCTATTTTATTATCATCAAGGTTGAGCACATGCAGTTAGTGATACCAATAGGAGGTCACCCATTGTATAAAAATAAAAATATTTTGAACTAATTCATCATTATCATCACTAGTTTTATTCCACTATTTGAGTCAACTTTATTGATCCACACTTTTTTTTTATTCAAACTAAGTGAATTAAGATTTAAATATATATTTCTCAAACCATACAACTTCTAACCATATAACCTTAAATCTATGACTTCTCATAACCATTTGACATTAATTTCATCTATTCTTTTGGTGGCCATAATTTTTACCCTTTTTTTATACATATTCAAACTAAATATGTTAATTTTCGAATATTTTATTTATAACCATTCCGTAAATTGTTCTTTATAATTGTCAACATTCGTTTTAACATTCATATTTATGTCACACTTAGATTTCAATGATTTTTTTATTACCCAATAATTGAATCCATACAACGCCATTGTCCTTATTGTGATTTATCAAAATTTATTTTAATTATCCATTATATTCTAACCATCTAAACTTATCTCTTGAAGTTTTATCATCATTTATATCTCCACTTTTGTATGGAACAGATTTAAGATAATTGAATTTATTCCTAGGTATGATCACATCTTCTAATAATATTGATTCATATTAATCAATATCACATCACTAGAGTTGCATACTATTTTGTATTTGTTGTTATAATAATTCCAAGTCATCTATCTTTAAATTATTTTTTCCATTATTCTAATTTTTCGCTTATATTTTCGATTAGAATTACGTCATTTACAAAACGTATTACACTAAGACTCTTCAAGTTGATATCATTTGTAATCATATCCATAGCCAACCCAAAAAAGATATGAAATCAATGCATCGTAAAAACCTATGGTAATTGTATGCTCTTTAGATTACTAAACTACTTCCAATACTAGTTAGAACACCTTTCATACATATCTTTAACAATTTAAAATATAATTTTAAAACATAATCGACGCACGCACACACGCATATATATATATATATATATATATAATGCACACCGAATCAATTCTTACCTACCACTATAATGTCTTATCAAGATCAATGAAGATCATAGAAAAATTTTTAACTGCTCTGTATACTCCATTTGTTGTCTTAATGCAACAGTTACTTCCATTATGCATATTTCTAGCACAAAATCAAAGTTATTTTAGATTACTAAACAACTACTAATACTATAGTTAGAACACCCTTCATACAAGTCATTGAGTCGTTCATTGATTTTTTTTTATTCTCTCCTATTAGGGCTATTTTTTTCTTGGGATCCTTGTCACTTTCTTTTGTCAATGAGTTTTCTTATACGCTTCTAACTGGTTTTTATTATTATTGATGCTAGCGGCATCTCACTTATAAGCATATTCTCATGATGCTTATTGAAGCCTTATATTTTCACTCTGTCGTTAATACTGTCTCCACGTCGTGGTCTCGGATTCTTTATTTATTCTCAAAAGTATCTTTGATTTTCTCAAGTAAACTTTAATCACTTTATTAAGTATCTTTGATCTTTTCTTGCTTTCAAATAGCTAGAAATTACTATTATTTAATATATTAATATATAATATGGTTTAAATTTAGTTGATTCCATGAGCTATTGTCTACGCATAACACATGTATTTATGATATGCAATTCTTAAACTCTAGAATTCATAAAGGGGACACTTCACTATATGCTTTGTTTATTGAAGTAAAAAGGAACGCTTGCATATCACATTGCTCTCAACGCTTTGAAAAACCTACTTACATATAGCTCTACTCATTACAGTCTTTATAAGATTTCTAACATTCTTATAATTATTAAAAAGTTCTTTTGTATTCAATATTTTGCCTTATAGAAGTATTTTTTTCATGACCTCTTATATCTTCTCCTTTCAAATGTCATCAGCTTATCCTATTCTAATTATTTCTTTTCTTTGTTTATTTAATACTCGTAGTTTATATATGTATTAGTACTATTCTATATTTTATGTTTCAACATTCTCTTGGAATCACCTTTACAATATTTGTAAGAATATTATTTTGCCTTGCAAGAAGAAACCTATTTATGATTTGGTTGCTTCGCTTTTATTAGCAACTAATTGTTCTTCTCACCTAAAATGTGGCTAACAAAATGTAGCGAGTGTCTAAGCATGTTACATTCTAAATGATTTTCTAAAGATAGACACCTAGGGGTGTAAACGAATCAAACACGGACGAATAGAGTTCGTGTTCGTGTTTGGCTCGCTTGAAATTAATTGTGTTTGAAATAGGCTTGTATTCGAAATTATTCGTTGAAGGTGTTGTTCGTGTTCGGTTCGATTTGTTTGAAATAAGTTTGAATTGTTCGAATTATCTAAATGGTTCAAATTGTTTAAATTTTTTGAATTATTCGAATTATTTGATTTGTTCGAAATGTTCGAATTGTTCGAATTGTTCGAAAATATTAAGATTTGTTTGCATATTTGAATTGTTAAAATATTATAATATTTATATTAATTAAACTATTATACTATTTATATTAATATAACTAATACTAATATATTATTATTGTTATTAATAATTTATTATATATTATAATTTATAGGATTTAATTATATAAAATATAATAAAGTTTTATAATAAATAATTATTCTTAAAATATCCTAAATTTTTTATATATAACTATTTTAAATTATTTTATATTTCAAACAATAACGAATCGAACGCGAACGAACACATCACTGTTCGTGTTCAGTTAGTTTAACAAACCGAACAAAAAAAATTGTTCGTGGTCATCTCGTTTGCTTATCGAACGAACCGAACACGAACTCCTTCGCGAACCGAACACGAACTGTTCGCGAACGAGCTTTTTTGACAGCCATATAGACATCAATTAAATTGTATATAGTTATAAGCATCCTAGCATGCCTATAGTAAATGATATATATATAT
>NW_018164444.1:25170748-25213343 GCF_001263595.1 Phalaenopsis equestris | reverse complement strand
TATATATATATATATATATATAAAGTTGGATTAATTTGAAAATGATATTAGTAGTTCGCTCCATGCCCAAATACTTAAAATTGCTCAAACATGAGCATTTCAAAATTTGTGGAAAACTTGGCATATATTTCCTGTAGTAGGCAATACAATATGCATGTTACGTGTGAGATTTCAAGCATTTTACTAGTGCTATTTTTTAGCATGGCCCAAACTAGTTTTGAACCTAAGAAAAAACTATGCCATCAACAAAATCAAAACATTGAAACTAAAAACTATGTAGATTAGTATTGGATGAATAAGTTTTATGTTCTGTTTTAGAAAATTGAGAAAGTGGTGAGAATATTATAATTATAATTTATTGTATTTCCTCCGATGCTTTGACTCTGGAAATGCATCTCGAAATACTATTTCAAATCAAGATTATCATGCTTGTATTGCTTCCAGATACTGATCTTTGATTTTGGTGACCAAATTAGTGCAGTATAATCACATTATAAACTTTTCAGGTTGAACTTATTGTGATGTTTTTTGGGAATTTAAATGCATGATTAACTATAGGTGCTCATTAATTTCTCAAGGGCACAAAAATACTGAACATGCTCATTTTTATTTATTCAATAATTGTAAAGTTTGGCAAAGGATGTAGACAGATTTTTTATATTTCTTAGAAGTAGATGTAACTTGCATCTTGGATGTGCAGCTTGATGCATGTGTAATATACACGGAGTGGTGCTTGTAGAAGTTAAAGAAGATGATTCATCAACTTAGATCTGACTATTTTTCTTTTATTCAAAGAATAAAGCATGACTTAATCATATCATTTTTGATTGTTCATACTCCTTTTTAGTTCATCAATTATAGCTCAACGAGGATCAATCCTATTTCATATATTTTATGTCACAAATTCTTCAAAATTGTTTGATAATTTTTGAAAAGATAAATTTGTACGACATTTTCTTTATCATAGTGAAATTGTTCATCTTCTTGCACCACAAGGCAAATATATGCTCTCTTTTTTCTTCACTTTTGGTGCTCAACTCACTGTTTTTTTGCCTTCCCTTCATGATTTTCTTCTTTCACTTGTTTTTCATGGAGAGGTATTGGCATGACTATTTTGTGTTTCGATTCACTCTTCTCTTGTGATGACCATTTTTTTTCTCTTCTTTATGAGATAAACACTGCTATTACTGGTCCCAAGCCCGGATGTGGAGGATTGTGTTAGGTAAACGACAGTCAACGTAAAACTTATCGAAAAAATCATGACATGAATTCTTTTGATTATTGTGTAAGGGCTAAAGTGTCCCCTGGAAGCGACGCACTGTATGGCTTGAATATAGTGAGAAATGTGCAAATGTCGCTACAGCAGCGCCCAGGTGTAGTGTCAAATAAGTAAAGGGTTCTCACATTACAGATAGATGCGAGTAAAGAAGTTAGTCCATGAAACTAGTATTAGGATAGAATCTTAGAATATAGGTACTCTTAATGATAAATTAATGAAATTAGTTGATATTATGATTCATAGAAAGATAAATATATTATATATTCAAGAAACTGAGTTGGAGGAACGGCTAAGGAAATTGCTTACTTTAGTTTTAAACTTCGGTATTTTGGTAAGAGTCGCATTAGAAATGATATAGGTGTAATTATAGATAGGAGTTTGAAAGATAAAGTTGTAAAAATTAATTGAGTTTGAGATAGAATTATAACTCTTAAGACTATTATTGATACTAATATTTTTAATATTATAAGTGTTTATTCTCCTCAAGTAGATTTAGATATAGGTTCTAAAGATTTCTAAAGATAAATTCTAGAATGACTTAAAAGACTTAATACAAATGATACCTCTTGAATAAAGAATTTTTTTTGGAGGACATTTAAATGGACATGCCGATAGAGTGGTAGAAGATTTCAGAAATATTCATGATGGCTACGATTTTGAAGTGATTAATGAAGAAGGTAGAGCAATATTAAGTTTTGTTTTAGCATATAATTTTATTATTACTAATACTTTATTTAAGAAAATAGATAAGCATCTTATTAATTATAAAAATGGGTCTAATAAAACACAAATTTTGATTATTTTCTTATGAGAAGAAGAGATCGATAAGATTATAAAGACTGTAAGGTCATTTCAAGTGAGTATTCAAGTACCCAATATCGATTACTAATTCTTGATTTTAAGATGAAGAGTTGTAAAATAAAAAACGCTATGATTCATCATCGTAAAATTAGATGGGGTATCCAAAAGACATAAAATTATTTTTATGTGTAAAATTCAATATCTCAAAATTTAGTATGTTCATAAAGAAGCAAATGCTATGTGGGAAAATAACAAACACTATTAAACAAGTGGCAAAAAATGTACTTGGAGAATCAAAAGAAAAAATTTCTATAAATAAAAATAGTTTGTGGTAAAATAATAATGTGCAAGAAAAGATAAAATATAAGACTTTATGTTGTAAAAGTTGGTTTATATGTAAAAACTTAGAGAACTGAGAAACATATCAAACGACCCGCAACGATTCTAAAAGAACAATCTGTGACGCTAAAAATTTTGTTTTTAGTGATCTTTATAATAGATTAGATACTAAAAAGGGTGAAAAATATATATTTAAACTTGCCAAAGAAAGAGAAAAGAAAAGTAAGGATTTAACTCGCGTAAAGTCTATTAAAGATGAAAATAAAAAAATATTTTTCTTTGAAAAAGATATTCAACATAGGTGGATGATTATTTCGATAAACTTTTTAATAAAATTTCTGATAATACGATCGACTTTGGTGATCTTAATATCGTTAATAATAATAAAACATTTCATTTTACTGTCGCATTAGTAAAAAAGAAATTGAGAATGCTTTAAAAAAACCAAGGGTGGAAAGTTTTTAGGACCTGATGATATTCCAATTGAAGTGTGGAAATATTTAGGAAATTTGGGAGTTTCTTGGCTTACTAAACTCTTTAATATTATTTTAAAAACTAAAAAAATGCCTGAGGAGTGGAGGAAGAGTATTTTGGTCCCCATTTTTAAGAATAAAGGACACATGAGTGTGCAAATTATAGAAGAATTAAGTTAATGTGTTGTACTTTAAAATTATGGGAGGGTAATTGAACATAGGTTAAGATGTATTACAAAGATTTCTTATAATCACTTTGGATTTTTGTCGGGCAGGTTTACTATGGAAGCTTTTCATTTATTGAGAGGTTTGGTGGAGAAATTCAGAGTCAGGAGGATCTACGTTTGATTTTTATTGATTTAGAAAAAGCTTACGATAAGGTTCCAAGAGATATCCTTTGGAGAGTTCTTGAGAAGAAAGGTGTTGATATGAATTATACTCAAGTCGTTAAAGATATGTATATTAGAGTTGTTACTTAAGTTCAAACTGATGGAGGATTGACCAAATATTTTCTTATTTCTGTTCAATTACATCAGGGATCGACTTTAAGCCCATATTTTTTTGCTTTAGTTATGGATGGTCTTACTGGACATCTAATTAATGGACATTTACAGGAGGATATATCTTGGTGTATGTTTTTTGCTGATGATATCCTTTTTGTGGATAAGACGAGAAAATGCCTAGGAAAAACTTGAATTATGGAGGGCTGCATTGGAGTCTAAAGGCCTTCATTTGAGTAGAACTAAAACTGAATACATGGAATCTAATTTTAGTTGTAGTAGCTCTAGTAACAGAAGTGTAACTTTGGGTGATCAAATTATTAAAAGGTGTGATCGATTTTGGTATCTTGGGTCTATTGTTCAAAGCGATGGTGATATAGATGAGGATGTTAATAGTAGAATTCAATTTGGTTGGTTTGGTTGGTTGATTGAAGTGGAGGAATGCTTCGGGTCTTTTGTGTGATAGAAAAGTACCGCTTAGACCGATAGGAAAATTTTATAAGACGGTGGTAAAACTTGCAATGCTCTATGGTGTTGAATGTTGGCTTTTAAAAGAGAAGCATAATACTAAGTTAAGTGTTGCCGAGATGAGAAGATTAGGTGGATGAGTGGTTTTACATTTAGAGACAAACTGCGAAATGAATATATCCATGATAGGGTTGGTGTAGCTCCTGTGACGGATAAAATTAGAGAAAGTCGTCTTAGATGGTTTGGTCACATTAAACGTCGACCATCTGATGATCCGATTAGGGAAGTAGATGTTTTAGATTCGACTTATGTTAAGAAAGACAGGTAGACTTCGGAAGAGTTGGGCTTTATTGTATAAAAAATATTCTTAATTTATTAGAACTAAATGAAAATATGACACTAAATAGGATGCATTGGAGAAAAAGGATTCATGTAGCCCACCCCACGTAGTGGGATTAAGACTTTTTGTTGTTGTTGTTGCTGTATATGTTCATGAACTAGAAAACCAATGGCAATGGCTTTAGGAAGCATTTATGGCATCTATTACCAAAACAATTTTGTAAACAATAAATTTGATTGATTTACATTTACATTACATAAATTGAGATAGTTTTAAAACATTTTTGCATCTGTTAATTTTCTTTTTGAGCTGAGTTTTATAACTACACTCATTCAAACAATAACTAAAAACCCTAAACCAATAAATTAATCTTCATACATTTTTGAAGTCTTCTGCATATGCTTTTAACTTGGTTCTTCATCTTCTTGGTTAGTCCTTTAGATTGAAAACTTATGACACACTAAGCCAAACCATTATTTGAAACCAATAAAGGCTTACACTACGTCGATAACTGTATATCATCTGAAACTTAAATAAAGACTATTACACCGGGGTGTAAGTTGAGCTGAATAAAATGTGTTTTTGTCTTTTTAAATGTACTGATTGGCTGATATGGCGCCAGCGCCCAGCTCGAGTTTATGCATGTTTTGGTTCATTTTAGCTACTATAATAGAAAGGACCAATTTATCACCCCTAAAGAGTCATTATATTCCTATGTATTTACATATCTAACACCTAAACTTTACTTTTTACATTTATAACACTGATATCTTTCATACCACATAAAAATTACCACAACTTTGACTTTTAAAAACTGAAATATACCTTTTCATGCATAGGTATGTATGTAAAAATTGAAACGTAGGTGTTAGTTATGTGAATATCTAGGAATTGAGTGGTATTTATGCAAATCTTCCTACAATTTATCATCATTCTTCCAGGTGGCTCTATTTTGCATGTGTATGGGAGGAATCATGTATTTCTTAGAGCATGAACCAGAAACAATGGCTCCACTGCTCAGAGGTCTCATCCGTCGGTTTCTAGCAAGCAGAATTACTAATCCAAGCCCACCGTCCAGGCGGAATCCATCTTACAATTATTTGCAGACCCTCGGCTCAATTGAAAACTCGAAACTAACGGAGAACGAGGAGAATGAAGCAGCTCTATCAGCAAAATACAACCTAGAATCTATCCCTGGTTTATAGGTATGGTGTATCGATTTTTTAGTCTCTGTAGTGAAGTGGCTCTGGATTTATGCTCTATTTTATGAAAATGGGATGAAATTTGTGAGTGCTGTTATGGCAACGTGACTTTGTTTGCTTGGTTTTATTGCAACACAGTGTTGCCCTCTGAATCTGCTTTGTTATAGAGTTTTTTTGAGTGATATTAAAGGCAAGGTTCTGCAGTTGTAAGTACAAAGAAATATGTGGACTTTTTTTTTGTTATTTTTTATTGGGACAATTCTATGGTACCATATAAACTCAAAAGGCTGAATTACTACTTGGAATTTGATGTTTTTAATACTTTATGTAATTTTCTCAACTCCGGTCAGTTAAAGCAACTAGCAAAGGATGTTTGTTTGGGATGACCAAGTTGTACTTGTTTAACATTTCCTGCATTCTGTTTTTTGGAATTTTCAGAGCCGTTGTGAAATATTCCAAGTAAAAAGGAAAAGCATGATTCAAATTTTTAACGATTTAAAGCCTTTAATTGAATAAGAAAACTCATCATTATATTAATTTTTAGCATATTTTTACTGTAATTACTCCCAATTTGAACTTGATCGAAAGATTCAATTTTTCTCAACATAGCATTATCACTCCACTTCCCCGTCCCAACTAATATTCTCACATTGAACGAAAGTTCGATTTATACCATCGCATTTTAACGGTAACATTATTCGAAAAAATTAAAAGTCGTTTTTAATATATGGTCTTTTTATTCTAAATATATAGAGTTATGCCCGCTTTCCGCTCTAATTTCATCTAATAGCTTATCGAATGTTAACTGGAGGATTTTATTATTAAATAAACATAATAAATCCTTATTAAGAATTTTTACATTTTTTTATGTTTGCAAATAGAAGATAAACAATACCTGTATATATTCTTTAATTTTGTTGACGAAATAAAATGGTCAAATATAAAAATATATTATAAATGGTTTCAGACATTTCAGACATCCAAAATCATAATTATAAAGCTTAAGCCAAAAATAAGCCTGTATTTTTCTTTTATCATAATGCCTCATTTAAATGTTTGGAATTTACAAAAAATCTTTTTTTTTTTTCTAAAGTAAAGCCTTTAAATAAGTAAATCATAATTTATTGCAACACAGTGTAATGAAATGAAATCATTTAAGTTCTACAAATTCTCAAGTATACAATTAATCCAAGACATTAATAATTTATGACAAGAAAAAACTTCGCTTTATCTAATAATATTAAAGAAAATTTACATACATTCCACATAATTCTCATCATTTTACATATCCAACACTTAAATTTGATATTTACACTTATAACACTACGGTATTATAAACCTATGCATTAAATTTACATTAGAATGTTAAAAAGTTAGTAAAAAAGATTTATTTATTTTTTATTTTATTTTACGTTATAGATTTAAGTGCCATGAATGTAAATATTGAAGTTTAGGTGTTAGATATGTAAATGCCCCAATTCTCTATTATTAATATCACAGCTACTTAAAATTTCACATCATATACTCATATGCAATAATCATACATTGCCAAGTTGAATTCATGCCAGACAAATCCACCAGATCATCTTTACCGAATTTATAAATCAATCAAATATCTCAAAAAAGTTTAGCGGGTTCTGAAAACAGAATAAAGATAGAACTCATTTAAAAATATTTGACATCAACAATTCCTTCAGCATAATGTTGTGTAAATAACTATCATTGTCAAATAAAAAATTCATTAGGTAGCTAAGAGGGGAATCAAAACCTGTAACTCCCATAACCTCCCAATCCTGAAGATCCAAATCCACCGAGCGACGATGCCGAGAGAGACGAAGAATAGCCAGAGCTACCAAAATGAGAGTAAGATGACCCCAAACCTGTATCAAGGCTTCCATAGCTGCTTGGTGCTGGATCTTTATGCCCGGCAAGCAAATCCTGCAAGTACGAAAGTTGAGGCGTGAGATATGAAAACACATGAGAATTGTTTGCTCTAAATGTAAATGCCGCAATTTGTAAAGAAAGGAAAAATTATAATACCTGAATAATTTGTTGAGCCTTCTGGACTTCCGAAGGGTTTCCTTTAATCTCAACAGTAATTTCATCAGGCACACCTCTGGTCTCCTGAACAGTAAGAACAGCCCCACTAGTACGACGGATATATGCTATATTTCCCCCTCCAATACCAATGATGTCCTCCGCATAGGATAATGGTATTTGCATTGTTTGCGTCACCTGAAATCCAAAAGAAATAATAGAATGAAGTATAAGCTATGAAAAACATGGGGGCATTTACATAGATACCAACCAATTCCTATATATTTACATACCTAACGCCTGAACTTTTCTTTAGACATTTATAACACCCTAAACTTGCATAACCCACAATAAATACCACCATTTTAGCTTTTAAAAGGTGAAATGCACCTTTCCATGTATAGGTAAGGTGGCAAAAATTGAAGTTTAGGTGTCATAGATGAAAAACATGAAAATTGAGTGTTATGTTTGTAAATTTTCAGAAGAACAAGGAAAAGAAAAAAGTTGAAACAAAAGCAGCTTGCTCATGCCATCTAAATAAGAATCATTTCCCTTCAAATGTAAAAATATTTACAAAAGCAAAAATATGTCCCACGCACTCGCAAGCAAGAGTGAAAGAACGAGAGAACATAATGCATTGCATAACTTGATGAGCTGAACCCATATTCTAAACGGTGCAGAATCTGAATTCCTATCTCAGCAGAGATTTTTAAAAAAAATCAGAATTTGAATAACTTTGTGCCAAAATAAACAAGAAAAAGGGAAACCTATACTTAACATTCATCAAATTCTGGGTAGGTGAAAATTAAGTTTCTCTTAAAATAACAGCATTAGGGCATGGCATTGCTTTACGGTTTTAAAAATAATTTGCATGAAGTGATTGATTACAATAGCATAATTAAAAACTTCTAAAGTACTTTAAGCACTAAATGGATAAAATTTAGGTAGTGGATCAAATATATACGCGCAGATTGTTGGATAACTTTGAAATGCAATAAAAGGTTTGGTTTGCTGACAAAGAAATACAGCTCACTGCAATATAAATGTGTGTATTGAAAAGTAAATATTATTGCTTGGATAAATACACTACAAATATATGAATTTGTACTGTTATGTCTGGGTGAGTACATGAAAAAATGATGCAATGTAAAACCCTTGTGGTGGTGTTACCAACGATTACAATTTGCAGTGTATTTGGAATTTTTGGCCAAATCTGACGAATTTGAAATACACTCAAAATGAACTAAAAGCCAAATTTCAAATTCATTGTAATCTTACTATAAATTCCTTTTTCCTCAAACCAAACAACTAAATTTTCAAAACCCTTGGATCTGGAATGCAACCTTACATCCCATTTTGCAGCAAACTAAAGAACCCCTAAGAGCTACCAACATTTACCTGAGATTTGCGAAGGAAATGAACTACAAACTCTATCTCAAACTTAACAAACAAAATTTAATCTTACGTGCATATACATACAGTGAATCTCAACTTCTCACACAACCAAAAAGTGCCCTAATCCAGAATTGAGAAAATCAGATGGAACTAACACACTATCAAGCAGCCAAATTAAATAAAAAAGCCGACCCCAAATGAAATAAAGAAAAGAAAATAACAACACATTTAATATCATTCAAAAGTGCAACTATCAAATCACGGCATAGAGAATCACATATCGACCATTTTTCACCATCTAATAACAAAAACCAAAGAAAATAACAAAAGGATCATAATATAAAACAAAAACCTGAGTGACTAAAGCAGCAGCACTATGGTCTCGCCCCAACCCAGATAAAGCCGGGTCTCGCCCCAACCCAGATAAAGCCGGATCTCGCCCGTAGAGTGAAAGAGAACTGTACTGAAGCTGAGAATCCAAATGAGATTCACGATCACGGTATAGCGAATCTTGGTTCGCCGGAAATCCATAGCCATTGACAATTCCAGTAAGCGAAGAATTTGCAGATGCTACTGACTTCTCACCCCAAGCATTTGGCTCAAGATCTTGTGCAGCTGGCATTTTCATCTAAAAAATATGGGCAAGTTAGTAAAAAAATACCCAAACAAATGTCATTTACCATATTCATGAAGTATGCAAAATCAAAATAAAAGGGGCATAGACATGCTTACAGTTTTTTCAAACAAAGGAAGTACACTGCGGTCAACTAAAAACTTCCGAAGATGCCCCACCACAGCCTCAAGTGCTTTTAATACCTTCTGATACTCACCACTGATTTCTATGATTCTCTCGTCCGCAGTTGCGCAGTATGGGAGTTCATCTAGTGAGAAATATTATAAACACACACAATTAAGTTGTTAATGCACTATACAAAAAATTTTGGCTTCTTTTTTTTTTGCTATGAAAATATCAAATCTTGAAACCACAATCATTCTAACTTCAGTTTATCCTCATATTGCCTTTAAATTTTACAATTTCTTCTAAAGATATGATTCTTGTTAAATAAAATCAGATGACTAGACATCAATATTCAAATAAATAAATAAATCGATTGGTAGAAATGAACTGGAAGAATTTCTTCTAACTACACTTCTCCAAATATTATTAGAGTTTAAAGGATTATATATGCTTACAAAATTTTGACAATAACACCCTTGTCAACTGCAAGACCTTTGTAACATTAGGAGGAATTGGAATGATAGCATTAAAAAATCTATATCAACATTTTCTAGCAATTTTTTGCGTTGATGTCTTACTTTTTGAACCATTCATGTTAATAACTCAATCATCTATAATATACATGAGGCATAAAAACATAATCAGAAGAATTAATTTAAACTTAATACTAATGAATCTTAATTACAGTTAGTTTGTAATCCAAATGCACAATTTTTTATTTTTTATTTTCTTCTTTTTTTTATAATATGAACTTTTACCTCGCGCAAAAGGTTCAGGAACCAGCACTTATGAGAAAAAATATAAATTTTCATGTTTGTTGTTATTAGTCATCCAATGGCCTGAACGCTCACCTAAAAACTAGCTCCCAAATTCTGCATCCTTTGAGCCATGTGCATTCATGTTTAAAAAGTATATAAATTGATGAATTTGATACTTCTACTTGAAAACTTTGACACTGTGTAGCAAAAAGTATGATTTAACAATGTCATCCCTTGGCTGTCCAATTTCGGGCCATTTGGTAGTCATGTTTAAGAGTGTAGAAATTGATAATGTTGGTATTTCTCACTTTGAGCCTGTTTAATAAAAACTAGGATTTAAGAAAAAGATTTGGTAAATCCTATAAACCCAATATAATAAATCATGAGTGTTAAAGCCAGAAAACTATTTGATATCATATTTGTTACATCTAACTAAAACCTGACAAACTATTTGACCGTCTCTTCCTAGTTATAAAATTTAAACAATAGATTGATACCGCAATGTACAATCAATCCTAAACAAACAAAAGAAAATTGCAAATCAAATCAGCACAAAACTAAACAGAAGATCTAATAATCTCGGCAGCAAAAGAAGGAGCACCTTTTGAGATGATCAACTGCAATAGATGAACCCCTCACAACAATAACAAAAACGAATGGGACTCCCATGGTAAAGGTGCTTTTGTCTTGTAGAAGAGACCCTATATCCTCTAAATCCAGCTACCGGTAGGATTCAAAAATCATATTAAAACACAGCAAATCAATATTTGACGAAGAAATTTACATATCATAGAAAAGAGAGAAATAAAATTAAATCCCACATAAATAGACCTACTAAACATCCGCCTTGGTTTTATTGCATAAAAACAATGACCATTAGCCAAGCTAAAGTAATGTTTGCAAGGATGGCTCCATTTATTTCCTTGAATGTTCTATAGAAGAATTTATTACACATCCGCGGTAATATATCCTGACCCTAAAAACATTGTCAGCATTATGGTTGAGCAACAAACAAAGAAAAATAAACTATAAACTATAACATCACTAAGCAAAGCTACATTGGGGTTGTGACGATCAGCATAAATAGAAAGCTAATATTGTACAAACACTTTATAGTCTAGGTAAAAAGAGCAAGAAGATCAAAACTATAAACAAGCGTCCATGAGTTGGCCAAAAATACAAATTGGGGGAAGAAATTGGCAATCTAGATAGTAGTTTGAAAAAACATTGTACTCACTACCAATGATAAGGACAAATAAAAAAAAAAACTCGCAAGTTCATCATAGCTAAATCAGCAGTGTCAACAAATAATACAAATTGCCCTCTTCAACCAAGAAAAAAAGGGAAAAAGAAGAACCATATTACAATCAACTCAACATTAATCTGAAAAAAATAATTAAAAAATATGAGGTCTTAATGGTGTACTACTAGCTAAATGCAAATTTATGCATATAGCCAAATCTCCCTAATTCCAATGAAAAACAACAAGAATGTGTATGCTATAGTTGTTTAGACAATTAGGATGAAGAATCAAGTAGCCAAGTATCTAAAGAATTAAAAGAGAGAATATTTGAATACCACCAGATAGGACTCGTATGGTTGCACTGGTACTCTCCTGAATCGACTTGATCACTGTGCCCTGCTTTCCAATTAGATTAATAGCCTGATAAGAAGCCACCAATAACCGCACAGAAGTAGCAGCAGGAACTTGCTCATCTCCAGTACTTTCTGACATTTCATAGACACGTTTAAACACACGTAGGGCTGCATCCATGGCAGGTGATATTTCTGTATCTTTTTCTTCTCTAGCCGATATTAGAACCTGAAAATTAAGAGAAAGGCTGCTTAGACTGTCCTACATGAAGTTGCTCAACTCAAACTACATACCATTTTTCAAAGCACGGATAATGTAAGATATATGTTAAACATTTACGTGGAATAAGACTTTCTGTTTTCCAATAAAAAAACAAAATGCATGAAAAGCCATTCAGGACATCTATAGATCCAGAATTCCTAATAGCATGTAAAAATGCAATGAAATCACAGAAACCATATTTGAAATTCCTAGATCAAATGACCATCAACTAAAATAAATATTGTTCTTTCAATGCAACCCAAAAAGAGCAACATAAGCCAAATGATAAATTAATGCAGCTCAAAACAAAAACAAAAAAAATTGTAGAAAAATAAAGCTAAAAAAACCGACCATGCAACATTACGACCATAAATAACAGCATCGTTGGTAATCTATTGATCTAACTTAACTAAAATCAATCATACTCTGAATTACATAAAAGCAAAGAAAATTAATATAAGAGATCGCCAAACACAAAATCAATGCACATAGTATTTAGAGATGACGTCATTCAAAAATTGCTGTACTCTCTTGCACTGCACTATGGAAAATCAACATTAAAACAAGCACATAACATTTAAAAAAGCTAAAGTTCACTTAACAATGCCTCATATTAATCTATTTATAAGCATCAAAATAAACCCTAAAGTTGGACGCCTCACAAGTTCAGCACAATTGAAAATATTTATTTAGTTCAAGTGGAACATGGCACTTGCACAGTTCATAATTCCAAAACAGTAGGTTAACTCATATTCCTCTGGATATCCAAACTCTCAATAGAGATCACAAGTTGCTACATGATGCAAACTTAAAATAGATACAGCAAATCGCTTCAACAGACAAACCAAGGCATTTATACAATACGAAAACTGAAAAAAAAAAACTCAAGAGTCTGCCAAAAGACACAAAAAGAAACCAATTTATAAGGACAGAATTCTCTCCACACCCAAACAAGTGAAATAATCCGACCAACAAAAACAATCAAACCAAGAAATTATAAATAATAACAGCAAATTCACTTCTGATAAGCATCATCATAAGCATATTTCAAACAAACATAAAATTTTAAATTAGATCATTTCAAACTAACTTAAATTTAAAATTAAAAGTAACAAAGATGAACAATCCCAAATCACAAATTTGTCGTTCAGCTTGTCGTGGTATGCAAGGTTGCATTTTTCATATTCATAGATGAATTTAGGGCCAGTGTTTTTAGAAGCCCAATTCAAAGCACACTTCCTGTGTTGCGTGAAAGAACGCGAAGGGCCCGTGGCCCGCTTCAAATTGTTGTCATGCGATCAATGTGTATGAAGTGTGCGTTTCACCAACGAAACACTAAGAGAAGCGGCGAAGTAGTTGAATCCCAAAATAGGGGGACAAATTCACATCGAATTCGCTTCCCTCAATCATGCGATCAAATAAGCGCTCGTGAAACACTAAGAGAAGTGGTAGAGCAGTCGATTCACGAAATAAAGGAGCACATTCATGTCGAATTCGGCCAGCCCTTGTTCGACTTCTAGCTAGGGTTCGAGATTGAGAGGAGTGCTTCGACCGCAAGGGCTTTGACCCTGTATTTCGGCAGTGAAGAAGAAGGCGAAAACCGAGTTCGAGAGAAGCGCTTCAACTGCAAGGTCCTTGACTTGTATTTCGGTTGCAAAAGAAACACAAACGTGAGGGAGATGAATCAAACACGTGAAGAAGACGACAACATAACAGACATTCAATTCGACACTTGAAGGAACACAATGGGAGGGCTCGAATGTGTTTGAAACTGCATGTCGTAGCTAGTTTATTTGCCCATCGAACCTGCAAGTACCCTTCAATCGAGTTATTTCAGCTTATCAACTATTCATTAAGCCCAATTTATGTTAGTGTATCTATGCTTTGAATCTTTTGATGAACTTTTTATTTTTAGAGAAAAAATCCTTATTTTAGAGACAAATTTCAGCTATCTTACAATGCATCAAATTTTAAGTCATTGAAGTAATATTTCTATAAATGTTAATGAATGAATCATTATATTTATCATTTTTAGATAGCTTATAAAAGCTTTAGTTAATAAAAATGCTACTTCTCTTTACGCTTTGTAGCTTAAAAGCAAAAAAACAAGCCCATGTTTGTCGCATTGCACTTTGCGCTTTGACAATAGTAATCAGGGCATAGACGTTGAGCTTGTGACATAATCAAATAATCATTCCAAACAAGAATGTCACATCAATATGCAAAATGAGTCAAATCCTCTATTAATAATAAATAATATCAATATCCAATATAGCCTCGAGCACAAAAGAAGGTAGTTATACAAAATGTTGGATGTGAATCATAATTTACGCTTTGTAGCTTAGAAGCAAAAAATAAGTCCATGTGTGTCGCATTGCACTTTGCACTTTGACAATAGTAATTAGGGCATAGACATTGAGCTTGTGACATAATAAAATAATCATCACAAACAGGAATGTCACATCTATATGCAAAATGAGTCAAATCCTCTATTAATAATAAATAATATCGATATCCAATATATCCTCAAGCACAAAAAAGGTAGTTATTATACAAAATGTTGGATGTGAATCATAATGATAAGATGTTGCTATAACTATGAGTGAGAAATTAATGGTCATCCGCCTAAAATCATCTGAAGTGAAGTAACAGATAACCTCTGAGTGCTATTTAAATATATGATTAAAATATTTGTGTCATGACACATCTTACACCCTATGTACACCTAACAGTTGCATAGTAAACATCTACGAATAAGGCGATTGCATCCCATAGTATATTGACCATTGTGATTTCAAATGACCTTTCTTCACAAAATTTTTTTCTTGAAACAGTGTGACATTGTCTTTGGCAAGAAGATTAAGATAGTTGGCTTTGGAAAATTTTTTGGTGCATCCTCTATTCCTTTGCCTCTGAGATTAATTTTGGTTATTAATGGAAATTGAGTCAATCTAGCCAAGCATTGCAAAACAACAGTTTCAAAATGGATGATTTCCATCACCTTCCGGAAGATGCGAGATTCCAAATTTCCTTAGTACTATAGTCCAGATCCAGGCTTGTAGAATATTGTTCAACTCACAGTCTAAAGACAGGATCCATAAAATTATTGTAGTTGTTATTTTTGAATACGAGTGTTTGTTTGTCATTTGTTATTTATAGAAGTCTATTATGTATATTCAGTTTACTATAGATGCTTTTTTGGATATGAAGACATTTCAAAATTTATATTCTTAGACTGTCTAAATTAGATTGCTGCCAACTCCATAACCCATGTGGAATGAATTGGTTTCACAGAACACAATTAATTATATAAGCAAAAGTAAAAAAGTGCATGCCCCAAAACTATATTGAGAGATTTATGTATGTCATCATTGACATAACAAAAAAAAAAGAGTATGATCACACATTCATAGACCAATAGATATCAAATTAATAATCTCCAAGATTATTGAGCTCTTAATGTCTTACAAAAGACTTTCAACATGCTTTATAAAAAATATACAACTTACAAAGATAGAATGAACAATCTCTAAAGATTTTTATCCCTAAAAGCCTCATCAGAATACTTTCATCATGCTTAATTAGCTAGAAACAGTAAACATGTAGGAGGGTCAACACTAATCTGTAGACCTAATAAGCCTTCTTAAGATAATCTAATCATCGCCAGCTAACCGACATCAGGTAATCTAACATTTCATTTTACAAAATCCAAACTATTACACTCAAAGAAACATTCAAACGTGGTGGAAATAAGAATATCATCCAAAATAGATTTTTAAAATTTATTTGCTAAAATATTGTCTCATAAAACTTAAAAAAATAATAAAAATAAAACTCCAACTGGTAAATTTTCAACATAAGAGACTCTACGTCCACTTACATAGGGAAAGTTTGGATACAAAATCCATGTTTAACAAATTTGAAATAAATAACTGTCATAATAAAAGGCAAACAAAACTTACAAATTGGAAGAAACAATGGTTTAAGCCATGTCTAAGATAAAATCTAACACTAACACCTAAAATGGAACCATAGAACCTACAAGAAAGCATATGGAGGACAAATCCAAATATGTTACGCCTTCAATAAGAACATGTCCAGACAAGTCATCTAATCCTTCCAAGCTCAAAATAAAACACCAATCTCATACATTGAGTTGTCTCACAAACTGTACATAGGCACAAACCTAGACTATATCACTCAACGAGAGAAAGAGAGAGAGAGAGATGTGGATAAAAAGAATTAAGGATTCAAGATTATCCAAAGGAGAATATAAAAAAGTAGCATTAAGCGTTTTTACCACCTGCTCCCAAAATTCCTTTGACTTTAGTATAAAATCTGACAAAAATATCCTAAAACTATATATAGAAGTGCATAAAGGTTTACATGGCCATGTTGTCGGACATAGGGTAAGAGTACAGGAGAAAATGCAATCCTTTATAACAGGACCATATTGTTTCCTATAACTTGTATGGAATGTTGGAGCCCAAGGACGCATTGAGTGTTGGGAAATGGTTAACTTAGCAATTAGCCATGTTTGAGTTGATACTTGGGTGCATTACTTTATTTTATTTGTCTAAGTAGTTAGTGAGATGAGTTGAGCAAATTGGATCTCACTCACTGAATTTCTTTGTTAGGCAATGTTGAGCCAAATCAATATGTAGGTCTTATTGGTAAATCATTGGGCCACGCTCGTGTAACGGGTGTTTAGATGTAAACATTAATTCCAATGAAAGAAGAGATATTAAAAGAACCAAGGTCTATTTTTTTCTATATAAATAGTGAAATGTTAAATTTTCTTCATGGTGTGGACTAAAAAGTTGTGGGTATTGGAAAATGAATTGGGATTTGGAAAAACTGAATGGGTTGCATAACGTAAAAAACATTATATTAAAATATTAGCATTTAAATTTCTTAAATTAAAAAGTCATTCATACAATAAATTATGTGTGTGTGTGTGTGTGTGTGTGTGTGTGTGTGTGATTTATCTATTTATCATACATACAAAATTATATCTTGATAAGCTTTATAACAAATTTTAAATTTATAATCATTAAAAATGTTACTTGAGTTTAAATTCTATTTATTTCTGTCATGTCTTACATTATTACATATTTTAAATCATATTAAAATAATTTTAATATTTATAATGTTATCGGATTCAACCCCTAGTTCAACCCAAGTTGAATTTTTGAGCCATAATCAGGAAAATACCAACTTGCTAGAAAAAGGGGGAAATTTACAAACCTAGCACATAATTGTATGTATTCACATATTTTATACCTAAACATTCATATTTACACACATAACACTTTGGTACTTTAAACCTATACAGAAAAATGTGCAATTCACTTTAAAAAAGTGGAAATAGTGCTATTCTTAATGTGATATTAAAATTTTCTATGTGTACATATCAAAGTTAAGGTGACAAAGGTAAATAAATAAGAACTGTATGCTATGTATGCAAATGTAGAAAAAAAAACTAATAGAAACGCAAATGTTGATAACGAATGAGCATAAACCACCAAAGTAAAAACCCTAGAACTTGAAAAAAGGGGCATAGATGACATAGAAGATGACTAACAATGCGTTCGTTTGTACCGATCGCCCCTTCGAGTATCCGAACACGAGCGCGCGTCTCCTCACAGAGCTTCTTGATGAACTCCCCTTTCCGTCCAATGATGCTTCCAACCTTCAGCAATGGCACAATGAGCCGGAAAACGCTCAGTCCTGGCCATCCCGTCCATTTCTTCGCTTCACCCGAGTCAGAGGACACGAGAGCCCCGGCGGCACCGAGTGCTTCTTCCGAGGGCGCTCCCTCTTCTGCTTCCGAACCATCTTCCCCGCCCTCGAGATGCTGCGTTGGGGCGAATTCTTTCTTGTCGTCCGATAGAGGTGCGGTAATGTCGCCAGAAGGGCCGGTGGTAGCCGCTGCCATTGTAGAGGTGGTTTAGGGATTTTGAGGATAGCGCGTCTTTAAGAGCGAGGATAACAGCGAAGGAGATGATAGTTTCGTACGTGCGGCGGTGAAACCCATCAGTTCACACGTGTCGCTGCCGCAACCTGTCACTTCGAACTTGCCATGACTGAAATAAAATAGTTTCTTATCGATTTATTGTATAGGAAAGCAAATAATATATTTATGTATATCATAGGGGTTTTCACGTAAATAGCACTCAACAATTTTGATTTTTTACATATTTCGCACATGAAAGTTAAAAATTACATGTATCACATCAGAATTCTTAATTATCATAAATGTATTAGGAGTCTTGACCTAATATTTTTTACTTCTGTTTAGGCATCCGTCAGACTCTAAACCCATCACAACCTTTCTCCAAGTTTTGCTCATCATCAGACTTTAAATCCATCGTCAAGAGTGGGAAATAGCTTCAGGAGCTATCTTACTCTGTCAACGCGCAGTACCTCTCTTCCTTCCCCATCCGGCGAAGAATCAATAGTTTTTTGGTTTTTTAATAACACCAATTCATTTTTTTTACATGGGATGCTTATTCAACTCATCCAATCATTTGGATTTCTTCTAATAATTAGTAAGTTTATTTTTTTTTTTTACTTTTTTCTGCTTAATGATGATACTGAATCTTTTTTTTCCTTGGGGCTGTAATATTTTTAGATGTCCTTAGTTGAGCAAAAATTAGTATTTATCATGTTTTTATATAAAGTATCGAATTTGATTTTTGTTAGCAAACTCAAAGTTGTTAGGATATTATGTTTCTGTTGAACATGTGGAGAGCGATTTTCGCTTTTGATTTATCAAAATAATCTACAAATATGATTCAAGTATTCTTATGTGAGTTAGGGTCTGTTTGAGGCAGTTGCAGCTGCTCAACATTTCAGTTGCAGCTGCGCTGCCCCAGTAAGCTACCGCGGGAAGCAGCTGCATGAAAGTTGGCTGTCAGTTTGGTGCATCTATGTGTAAACAGCTGTGGGGCAGCTGTTTGAGAAAAAATAACTATGTTATCCCTATTTAGTAAAACTGTTTAAAAGAAGTCTGTAAGAGTCAGATTCATAAAACTTCATATGCTAAAATTTATTTCTAAACAAAACAAAATATTCAGATACACCACTTACTTAACATTGAGCCCTGAAAGCATAAACATGAGACTTTTAAGGCTAAACTTTAATTACAACATTGTATCTATGTATGAAGTAGCAGTAAAAAAGCAGAATATGACTATAAATATAATGCAATAAAATGCTTAAAAGCAACTAAATAAAATGTCTCTAGGGAAATTAAAATGTCTCACACAACAACAGTTGAAATAAGACTGACTCGGAGCAAATAAGGAGTTATAAAACAACAAGCAATGATAACAAATTGTCTCTAAATAGCAAACTAGGCATATGTGTCATCAGTTCTCCCTATGGGCATAGAAATGACGTTGATACGCCACCCGTTGTTCTTTTGCAATTACAGTGAAGAAATCTTTTTTGTACGGAATCCTGAAGCAACTCCACAACAAAGTAGAGACAATCCTGTAGCAACTCTACATCCTCTGTAATCTCAATATCATCTTTTAAAATTTTCACAACTTTGTTAATAAAAAGTTTCCGAACTTTATGAGGGGCGTCATTGGAAGAGTCCATCAAATATGATATCTGATTCCTGATAGAAGATGCTCCACCCTTTTTTTATTCATCACACAGGCACGCTTCGAACGATTCGTGGACTAGATTTTGGGAATATCCTGGTTGTGGAAGTCAGGTGAATTAGCAGATAAGCTAACAACCACATTTTCAAGGGTGCAACCAAATCCCGTCTCGCTTAGAGTGCAAGCATATTTTCCTGTTGTGAATACCTCACTAAACATTTGGTCCAATTTCTCCTCAAACTCTGGTTCTAAACCAATAACTTTGAATTTCTTCGCTCCGGGCACCACCTGAAGAAAAACATTTAACCCATTTTACTGAAATAAATTATATGACATAAATTATAGGGAATGAAAAATTCCTTACCGCAAGTCTTTCTATCCACCACTCCTCTGGAACGTCAATTGTTCATTTGACCGGATCCAAACTCAAGCCCGTAGATCATCTTTTTAAATCTTTCCAAAATTTTCAATTTTTTTTTCAATTTTTTTTTCAATTGATCCAATTTGTTTTTTAGCTGCAGCGTGTCGTACTCTCTGCCAGTACGTTCCTTGAAATTTTTTATAATATTTTATCACCCCTCCTTTTTAAAGAAGGTCGTAGGTCTATTGCCCATTTCAATTTCTTTTAGGCAAAGGTCGCAAAATATAATTTTTGTGTCTTTTTTCCACAGTACAGGTATACCAAGCTCTTTGCTTTTATTAGTCATCTTACTACTACGATAAAGATGAACATTGGAAAAGACTAATAACACTATTTAGTAACTTGTCACTTTAATGAGAACAACATGAATAATAAATAACATTTAATAACAGTAAAATAAATAAACAAGTACTCAAAAGAAGGACACAACAATTAACGTGTTTCGGTCGAACTAACCTACATGCGCGGGAGAAGAATCAGAACTCTTTATTAGCAATAAAAGTTAACATACATAGCTTACAACCAACATTTGACTCCTTCACATAATAAAATAATGAAAGAGCTTAAAAGCAAATGTTGGGGAACTTTCATGCATACCATATAATTTGACTACATACCATACCATCAAATTTTAGCACATGTTTTTCTTCCCTTTTACACAAGTAAAGTAATGTTCTCCATGTAGCTCCACAAATAGGGTAAAAGGGGATCAACACGTTGATTTGAACATACCATCAGCTTCTCTCCCAGAATATGGAATCTCTAGGATATTTTTTGATGTAAATAGCTTAAGAGATGAATATGTTAATATGTTCACATGGTAACACCTCTAAAAATATGGAGAGCTAATAAGAAATATTCCCCACTTGCATATGTACTTTTATGTAACAACTATATTAACTAATATTGAAAACAATTCAATCCAATTTGCCAATACCTCCATTACGCTTGCCATCAATTTTAGCCAACGAAATAAACCACCTAACAATAACAGATAATGAAACAAGTAGTGATAAACGAAAATACATCCATTTTGCTAATTCCTCCACCATCACATTAATCACAAAGATGAAACACGACATTGAAATTTCACCCTTCTAATATACACATTAAAAGCATTTTTTTCGGATTACTACCACCTTTAACAATAGTACCTGCACTAACAATAGCATTAAGAGAAATTCCTCCAATATTCTAACAATAGTGCCAGCATTAACAACATACCTGAAGGCCAATTTAACAGAGAAACCACAAGCATAAAAGCAAATTTCAGATCCATATGTACCATAGACATAAAAGCAAATTCTAGATCCATGTACGAGCATGAACAAAATACCTAAAGGCCAGCTTCACAGAACAACCACAAATAAAAGAAAATTGCACTGCAGCTAGAGGAATGTTAAAAAATATGCACAAACTAGTTTTTCAAATCTAACTGGAAGCATAACCCCAAAGAGAATAACATCTACCCACCAAATCTAATAGGAGAGCTAAAATAGGGTCACATGGTGATCTTTTTCATGATCGAACAACCAGCATAACCCCATAAGACACTCCAAAATTAACCCAACAATAGATCTAACCTTTGCGATAAAACTAAATTCAGAATCTAAGAAAACCCTTCTGAGAACATGAATGAAGATGAGAAATAGGTTTCTTACCCTTGCTGTGAGTAGATCACGAGAACAGGAAGAGAAGGATGAGAAGTAGAGAAAGGAAGACGCATAGGAATAGTCACTGGCCAGAGAAGAGGAGGAGAAGGGACAAAGCTCGCGGCTTCACTCCAATCTCACGTGATAGGGCAAAGGGGCAAGGGGGTAAAAAATGTGTTCGTAAAGCTGGGCCGCGCCTATTACCTGGCTGCTCGGCTTTCGCTCGATACCGCGGGAAGCGGCCGCAGGCCCGCCGAAACAAATGTGAAAACAAAAAAAAAAATGTGGGGAGGCACCGCGCCGCAGTGCCGCCGCCCGCCCAAACGAGCTCTTACTCTCACATTTCTGAAATTTGATGTTTATTTCTTTTGAGAACCTGTTGTTCCAATATTTTTCATATTTGCATTTCTCACAACTAAACTTTCATGTTTAGATACCCAATACCTTAGCACGTTAAACTATGCAAGAAAATATGCATTTTACTTTGCAAAAGTGTTGATAGTATTTTTCTTACATGGTATAAACATTTGAGTGTTATGTGTGTAAATATGAAAGTTGAGTTGTAAGATATGTAAAAATATAAGAATTGTGTGATATGCATGTAAATGCCTGCAAAATTAAGTTTTTAACATCTTGCAGGCAATTTAGCCTTTTTATTTGAAACTTATGCAAAATTTTATTATTATTTGACGGTGTCACATTGTGAAATATAAGTTCAAGTCAATCATCAACTTCCAATGACATCAAATTTCTCAAAGTATATTATGATTGCAATTTGGAATGTTTGGTGTTTATAACTCATAAGGTCAAAATTGAGGGAGAATTTTATAGATATCCCAGAAATCAAACAAAACTTAATTGAGACTAATTCAGATGATGGACGAGATGATTAGCCTTTTAATAGTGAATACTTCAACAGAAAATATTTTGAGGATTTAATCAAGAGAACTTTTGAGGAATTAAAATTTCTAATTAAAATATTGATAACATCACATGCTTTAACTATCACAGTGATTTTGTTTGTATTTATATATCTTACTATTTGATTTGGTGCCAATGTATTAAAAATTATGCTAGTAAAGTAATGAAGTTGAAAAAATATTCTACGGCTGGGTATATTGTAAAAGTAATATACTATCATATTTTGTGTTTAAAGTAATGACAAGCTTGAGATATTTTGTCACTCATTCGTTGTGTAAGTTCCACTTAAGCTATTAGTATTGTTTTAATTTGTGTATGAAATTTGATCTGATATTGATGAATGTGAAAATGAGTATTTTTGCAAATCTTGTTTGCTTTTACTATTTTTCATGATGTTTTTTTATTTAAGAAGCACCATCCTCCTTCTCATATATGCTTCACATTAGAGTGCCTTGTATGAGGCATATGAGTCAATCTAAGTTAATCAGGCATAAAACTCATTAGGGTTTCTTAAACCATTTGAAAAATAAAAAATAGGAGTGTTATCTCAAACAATAAGAAAATTTACATACCAACAATGCAATTCTTACACACACGCCCCCTAAACTTTAATGAAAATTGGTGAACAATAGTGAAAGGTTGAAAACCGCCTAAAACAAAAAATAATAATAAAAAAAAACTGAATAATAATTTTCAACAAAAGCTGAAAAAGAAAGCAAAAACTGAAAACATGATTAAATATGGATCCTAAATACCACGAAAAATGCAAATCAAAATTTGTGGTTGCCTGCTTCCTTTTTTTACATGAGTTGTTTCACTTCAACCATTACTATGAGAATCATCATTTGGATCTTCTCGAGACCATCTATTCTATTCAGCTTACATAGGCTTTTTCTGTGGAGAAAACGAAGCCTACCCATGGTCACCTGTGATAGGTACAGATACAGTTTCTGATGTAGGTAGTTGCAAAGAGGATTGAAGGATACGCCTTGAGCTCTGTGAAACTCCAGCTTCAGTGCTCCGACCAGAAACATGGATTGCATCAAATTCACATTGCTTATACTGCTTCTATATGGATTTTGGTGCATCATCCAGACAAGATCCTATAGTTTTGAAGCATGAATGGCACCACTGAAGATAAATGATTGATTTCTCCTACACCATTATTTCCAAAAGTGCTACCTAGAAGTTCATCAGAGGTGCATGCCAAGTGTATGCTCCTTGCTGAAGCAGATGAGGCAGAACAACCATTATTGTGACTGATCTGAGGCTTTTGTACTCACATACCATGTTTTTGGCCTATGCATCTTTCAGAATGATTTCTGGGCTGAGTAGTTGTTCCACAGAAAGTCCAACAGATTTGAAGTCAATATCACTATCGCTATTTGAGGAACCAATGTCCGGAATTTCTATTTGCATGGGTAATGAATGACCAGAAGACTTCTCCATTAAACATGTTTCTCTTCCTCTTTTTGTTGCTTATTCAACAAATCACTGCTAAATTGTGAACAAAAGTCAAAAATGTAATGAAGTTTTTGAGACTAGATATAACAACCAATATGTACTTATTCACAATTTTAACTTTTAAAAAGGTGACATATATGTAAAAACTGAAGTTTAGGTATTAGATATGTGAATCTATAAGAAATTAGTGGATTGTATGTAACTTTTCCATACATTTATATATGCTTCTTACAAGTCATCGTATAAATATGTTTATTCTTATGTAGATTGGAATATCTTCAATTATCATGAATATTGGAGGATGAATTTCGTAAGAACTAACATTTCAATCCACATTGGATTGTTGAGATTGATTCTCATTTTTTCCCTCTAATTTTAACCATCCATTTCACTTTAAACAAATTGGATTACTTCTTTAAAAGCCGCCTTTGTTCAAAAAAAGTGATATCAATCATCAAAATTGAATTAAATTATTGAGATTGAAGAACTTTACAATCTATGCCACATTATAATTGGAGTAGATTTAATTCTGTGAGGTTGGTAAGTTTCCTTTGATTTGCTTTTCCTATCTCTGCAACTGAAACAAGGGGATGGGACATTTATTTACTTACCACCCCACTCCAATGCATTTATATATCTAAGACATAAGGAAAGAGAGATCTTTATGCATTTGCATATCACACAACTAAAAAAAGAAAGATCGTTATGGTTTATATATATAAGAATGAACTGAATTCTATTGATAGTTAATGTTACAGACAAAAACATCATGTGAATATCATCAACCATCAAATCATAAAACTCCCAATACCCAGGAAGTAAAAAAAGGAAGAAGTTAAGTTCATGGAATACCTTTCTTATCCACATTGTCTCCAGAAAAAAAAAATATTAATTAGATTTGAAAGAAATCAAATGAGAATTTTTTGTATGGAATTGTAGGCGTGCAAACCAATCTGCACCCATCAATAAAAAGGAAAATCTTAGAAAAAAGCTGATATATTTGGAAGTTCAAACCTTGCACTTTCTCTTATATTGTTTCACTGATTTCATTCTACATTAGTAAAATAGTTTCATAGGAAAAATGCATACTTCAGTGATATCGTTGAATCTCAGGCTAATAAACTTCTACAATTTTGCTGACATAATATAGGTATACGACTAACTGGATATATAAATTGGATTGTGTACTTCATAGGAGGAAAGAAAACAGCCATTCAACCTATGATCCTTTTTATCCTTACATATCTATATCTATATCTATATCTATATCTATATCTATATCTATATATATGAAATAATGGAAATTACAAGAGTTAAAATAGGGAACAAGCCCATCGTGTAACTGTGTTTATTCTGAGAATGATTTGAATCTAGTTTTAAGAAATTAATAGTCAAATTGAATGTCTTGATAATATGGAATATTTATTTGAACAACTTAAACTAGTATATGAGACATATTTATGAAAAAATTGAACGTTTATTTCAGACAGAAGCAACCAAATGGGGATTCAAAGATGAATTCTTCATCGCAAAGATAAATCAATCCACACAACATAACACAACAATTCATGACTACAAAGCTTAGCAATGGAATAAAAAAAATATAAAGACATTTTTGAGGCAATTTGTCTTAAGAATATCAAAACAATTACATAATTTTGCAAACAAAGGCAAAAAATATATGCACTTTCAAGTTTTCAGTGCATAGCCAAAACAAAAAAAAATACTAGATATAACAACCAAAATAGTTATAAGTGCATGCTTTTACTTCACTTAATTCCTTCCCCTCTCGGAACTTATTCAGTATTTATTTTGGATAGATGAGTAATATGATCCAACATTAGTTGAAGTTCATGGGGTTCTTGCCCGTAGTATTATGGTGACCCCAAAGCCCACAACGACTACATGCATGAACTATTTTGACCTTTTTTACTTAAATAAAAATTAAATCTTTTTTTCTTTGGCCTTCCTCTTGGCCTTGAAGTATTAGGCACTCCAACTAACACATTATCAGTAGGTGAACACCATTGTTTTTTTCCTTACTGAGTCGATTTTAAACCTTTGTAAGCCCTTCTATATCCACAACAACAAAAAAAATTTAAATAACATATCAATACAATCATTTACCATTATAAAGAAGGGGCATTTACTTACATATAACAAATTTATTATTTATGGACATATATAACATCGAAACTTGACATTTCAACAAAAAAATGAAAATGTAATCGAGTTTAATAAGAGTCAAAGTTCACATGTCTTCCTCAAATCATGCTCCAAGGTGGAACTTGTTCATGCAATTATTGAGAAATTGATCTTAAGTGCTAGATATCTAAAATTAAAAATCAAACATAATCATAATACGAAAATCAAAATTATTTAAAATCAAAATCAAAATCCAAAATTAACTTAAAATCCAGAAACAAAATAAACATCTCACATTTCACATTAAAATCCACCAAGCTCAGCACAAACTAATGTCATCCTAGCTCAAATCGAACTCATGACAAAACCCAAATCTACCAAACTCAAGTCTCCAACCCAAATTCAAAGTCCACTAAACTCAAAAGCACAAGTCAAGCCCATGCCATTCAACCCAAAGCTCTCTCCTCCCTCCACAATCCTCCTTGCCCAAATAAAAAAAAAATCCTCCAAGCAAAGCACCACACTCCTGCACCAATTTTTACGTATCGTCATGTCAAAAAAACCTAAACTTAATTATTTACATGCATGCCACTAAATCTTACGTACTTACATATCTAATATCCAAACTTTGAAGTTTCTGTACATATCATGCAAGCTTTACATATTTAAATGTTGAAAACCCAAAGTGTATCATATAAAATTTAGATATTTACACATCTAATATCTAAACTTTGATAATTTTCATGTGTGTCACACAAACTTTTGATATTTGCATGCACATCACTTAAAACCTTATGTATTTATATGCTAAAACACTCAAATTTTAATATTCACATTCAAAATAACACAAAAAAGAGATTTTAACATTCACATGCCAAAAAAAAAAAAAACATTGATATTTACATAAACAAACATAAACAAAAAAAAAAGAAGAGAAACTTTGATATTCCCATGGAAAACAAATTTAAAAGAGAGAGAAGAAGAAAATTAAAAAAAAAATTTAATATTTGCATGTAGAAAAGAAGGAAAACACATAATAAATGAATCACTAGGGGAATGGTGTCGATTTCTGATAGCCTAAATCTATCATTTATTAAAAAAAATCGTCACTTATTAGAATATTTCTTATGGGTTATCGAGTAATTTATGGTCGTTGCTAAATCACTTGTCAGTAATTTATATACCGACGATATTCAAACGGATTTTATTTACCAATATTTTTCCGATGCATACTAATCCTCATTTTTGAAAAATTCAACAAGCACGGGCTGCCCATCGATTGTTGTCGGTTTCTGTTAATTGACGAGCTAATCATCTGAAATTACTAATAGGTAAATCGTCAGTATAGTGTCGCAGCTGTCCCAGCAGAATGCCACAGTCTGATCCGGTTGTTATGCATCTGGGTGCGTCGAAATTTTAACCGACGAGGAGGCCATTAGTTATCTATCAATTTTTATTGAAGAAAGATCCATCGATTAATCATCGGTAACTTGATGGTAATATAACTGACGGTTCATGCCATATGTTTTGATGAAAATTAATAGCTTAATTGTTGGAAAGTCGACGGGAAGACGTAAAAAACATAGAGCATAAAAAAATAAATAAATTCCCTCTTTGTTAGTTACGATTTCCACACTACAATCAACACACATAAAAATTACAAAATCATGACACTACCAATCAAAGCATTTTACAGACTAAAATCACATTCAATAGTAAATTATCCAACTAACTAAATGAAATGCATTTAATTTAACATATAAACATCGTTGTTCAACAAGAGAATATTTGCTCAAGCAAAATTATATACAAACAAAAAGAAAAAGTCCTCGCTAATCGTCTTATGGATTGCTTCTAGAGACAAGCCGGAGGAGCAACGCCGACAGTTATAGATGATTCCCAGGTCTGAGTTGGAGAAGATACGCAGGGTTCAAAAACAAGAGTTTGAGCACTTTGTTGAGATCCAGGGAAAGTTTGTCAATATCCTGGAAGGACACGAGTTGCATACCAGGGTATTTTTTGAAAGCAATTAAAAGAAGATATTGGATTGCGTGTTTGACTTAAGAGACAAAGGTCGAGTCGAATTGCTAAAGAAAAGGACTTATTCAGAGACGTAAAGGTGGATGAGGGGGAAAGGTAGAATCACCATCCAGTGCGACTGTTGCTATAATTTCGCAAAGGATAGGGGGGGAACCCCTCAGACATTTTGAGACATGATAAAGTGGATCCCATGCCTTCTATAATAAAGAAAATGATTAATATAATGGCGGCATGGCGAGTTCTGCCAGCATATTGCATCCCGAATAATTGTATCATCAATATTTATAAAAAGAGAGATTGTATCCTGTCGCACATCGATTAGAATGAGTTTCTAAGACCGTTTTGTACCATGTCATTCATGAGCAAGAACAATATTTTATTCAAAAAAGAAATACAGATTGTCAACCCTGGGGAATTTTGAGGACTTGTGGAGATTCCCCTGCTAATAGGATCAATGCTGATTTTGAAAGGCAATGGAGCAGATCTCGTGAAGCATTGTATCCCAAGATTTCCACAAAGAAGAGTTTCAGTCACATTACGAAGGATAGATGATAGCAAGGTGTCGTATGGATATTGGCTCGACCCGGACTTGAAGGGACTACGTCCGCTCGAGCTTTGAGATAGATGTACCTCTAAGTAAACACAAGGGAATTTTTGTCCGGAATCACGGCTTAGGAGGTCTGCTTGATCACAAGACGGCTCGGGGAATAGAAAAATATTTGCTACTTTTTGCACTGCGTCAGAGCAGGGAGGATATGACGCAAGAGATTGCATTTTCTACATGGATGTACTTATGATGTTATTTTGGGTGGCGTCAGCATATGATCAGTTGTAATGCATTTCAGAAAAGAATTAACAAAGATCATTTCTTGTTACATCAGCATGTGTTGTTAAATTTCCACGTTTGTGCAATTAATAAAATGCCTCAAGACCATAAGTTGGTCCCAAGCTATAACGAGTAGAGAACGATACAAAGAAAGTCTAAAAATAAATGAAATTAAAATTCAAAGTTAAAAGAGAATGAAAGAACATCAAATTTGAAAAATATACTAATAATAAGAGAAAATGATGGAAATAATAAACAAATTTACTTGATACTCCGCACCCTTTGCAACAAAAAATTCCACCATTCACACAAATTTCTACAACTTCCACTCTCACAAGATTCCTAAACTCTGAGCAAAATGTCCACAAACTCTCACATTTCTTTCAGCAAAGTTTTCCACACTCATAAATCTTGTGATCAGTACGTAAATTCTGATTCCCTTCACTATCTCTTGGGTTGGATGTGAGTCCCTGAGCATTCCTTCCCAATGTAGGAAAATCAAATCTTCAGGGTCGTTATCTAAATTATGATTCCCATTCTGAGATCAGTACCTAGATTTTGATTCCCTCCACTACCTCATATGTTGGATGTGAGTCTCTAAGCTTTCATTCTTAATGTAACAAAATCAAATCTTCGGGGTATCTAAATTATGATTCCTATCTCGGGATCAATACCAAAATTCTAATTCCCTTCCGTTACCTATTGGATTGAATGTGAGCCCCTGAACTTTCCTTCCCAATGTAGCAAAATCAAATTCTTGAGGTTGGTATCTACATTCTGATTCTCATCCTCGAGGTCAGTACGTACATTTCAATTCCAATTATGGGATCAATACCAAAATTTTGATTCCCTTCTGTTACCTCTTGGGTTGAATGTGAGCCCGTGAGCTTTCCTTCCCAATGTACCAAAATCAAATTCTTGAGGTCGGTACCTAAATTCTGATTCTCATCCTCGGGGTCTGTATTGATCAACCTAAAAATTTCCTGTTTTTAATATACATTTAATGTTCATTTTATGCACATTTTTTATTATATTGCACTTTAAATGAATGTATTTTTCATGTTTTTGGTTTCAGGTACAAAAAATAAATTTTTGGAGTAAATAGGGAAAAAAATGGTGCAATTTAGAGTCAAAACAAGTAAGGAAGAAAATTTTAACCCGTCACATTTCGATGTCTTTCCATGTTAATCTCCCTTACATTTATCACATATTTTTTAATGAAATTACACTTTAAAGAAAAGTTATTTTTCATGATTAACTTGTAGACATAACAATTTGGAGCGAAAACAGAGTTGAAACAGAGCAAAATGGGACAAAACGGTGGAGTTGCTTGCAGGGTGGCGCCTAGGCGCCCAAAACTGGCACCTAGGAACCAATGATGCTGAGAAAATGGCTCCCAGGCCCCAAAAAAGGCACCTAGGCGCCATAAATCATCTAAGGTCAGTTTTGGACGAGTTTTGGTGGTTCCGGGGATTTTTTATCCCAGTTGAATATAATTGTGTAAAATTTATAAAGTTGACTCCACTTTATAACGGTGCAAAAAACTTGATGTGATATTTTAGTAATAATAACGTTAGGCTCTTAAGATTGAGATTCTATGCAAGTATACGTATCGTTATCAGGTAATATAAGACTTTCTATTTAAGTACCAAATATCGATCCCATGGGGGAAGGTTTAAATTTGAAATGATAAATTAACTAGAAAATTTACAGAAATTAAATGAAATTAATGTCACTAATTCTGAATGTTTAAGATACTATCAAAGTTAAATTATTTACTACTAGCAGAATTTAGAAACAGGTTTTAGAATTAATAACTATTAAACTATGTTTATGTGATGAAGTTTTTTAGTATGAAAAAACATCTTTCCCACTATAATGAGTTTTTGGTGAAATGAGATGAGATAAATGGTTTAGATATGTATTGTGCTAAATAGGAGCAATTTTAATTCTCTACCCTAATTCAGTGTTATAGAAAATCATTGGCTAATCTTAGGTTTAGTCCTTAAATCTGTGGCTAGGCTAGGAGGATACTGGCTCTCACTCCAGAACTCCCACTTCCTTTCCCTTGAAGGCTAACTCTCGCTTTAGTTTTTAAACCCTATGATCAAATTGGGGAGTTTTAGTCTGTCACCTTAGAAATCTCTAATTCTACACCCAACAAATTATATTTTCCTATTTATTTGCACTTAATTCCATGAACGAAATACTCTTTCATGGGCTTAAATGTGATTCTCGCTCTGTTGTAAAACTCATGTTCCATTTCCCGGATCATATGTTTCACAACATATTTTAACAATTCGTTTGGCCAGATCGAAAAGTAAATTAAGAACGAAGTTGAAAAACCATCACAATTTATTTTGAACTTTAACATTGACACATCCACATTATCACTTCATTTCACCATATCTCAGAGTAGAGAGAAAGATAAAGTAAACTACTCAGACTTCATGAGAAATATACAACAAAACACAAATTTCATATATAAAAGAAAGTTTATACAACAATAATAAACAAACAACATTTATCTGAACTCTTTTTCAAAGCAAATCCTTTGTAGCCTCTCTTAGGAAATGTAGGAAGAAGAAATATTTCACTTCTCTTCCTCTCCAACACTTCTTAGAGAAGAATTCACACTTAAACTCACCACAAAAACTCAAAAATATAAAAATAATAACTAACTAATGGTGTGGAATGGCATGGAATGTAAGTGTGTGAAGAGGAAAACTGAGTTAAGTGAAATAAGTTGAAATGGTGCGATGGGGGGGGGGGGGTTTGTGAAAAATTTGATCAAATTTTGGCCCTAAATAGAGCCTAAGTTGGTTCTCCAATAGGTGCATCCAAAAAATCATCAAAAAGTGTCCAAATTCACCAAATCTTTTAGAGACAGGGCTTCCACCTACATAAGCGTCGTTCGCTCTCCGTTTGGCGCCGTCGACGCTAACCAATTTTTTAACTTCTCCATTTTGACTCCAAATTTCATCCTTTTTATTTTTTTTGCTCCAAGTCCTAAAAATCAACAACTTGCAATAAAAAATAAAAAATACCTTCCATTAAAGTGCAACATGACAAAAAATGAGTATAAAATATCGGTCTAAAAATGCATATATTTTTTGTGTATGTGTATCAAAAGTCTAAAAATGCATATATTTTTTGTGTATCAAAATCCCCCAAACTTAAATGTTACTTGTTACTACATAACTCATTAACTACATAAAAATATGACTTATGATAAAGATTTTAACTTCTAGATTTCCATATCTTAGTTCACTATATAAAATAGCATCAATTAAGAAAAATTCAAAATAACTCCATTTAATACTAAAGAACTGTTGTATAAGATTATCCAACAATCAAGTCTAAGATTTTTGATTCTCTATTCTTTTCAAGGAAAATTACAAATTATTCATATTAAAGTCACTTAGAATATCCATATGAAAAAGAACTTGATGAAACTTTACTAGTAAAAATGCTAATATAAAATGTAGTCAAGCCTTCTTCTTTAAGTTGATTCAAGTGAAGCCAATTTTTAATTTGGCATCTCCTCATATCTTTTTTTCTTTTCTTTTCTCTTTCTTTTCAGGACCATTTTCAATCCTTTTTTTTCTTTCTTTTCTTTTTTCTTATGTGAGGATTACTATATCTAGATAACCTTTAATGATTTTGAACTTCATTATCCTCTTCTTAAAGTTAAAAACTTTTCACATTCCTTCACTTTATAAGTTATATTAGCTTTAAAGATTTTTCATAAAGTCTTAATCTTTTCTTCTTAAATGAATCTATAAGATTTTTAATACTTCAAAAATACAAATTACTTTACTTAAAATAGAAAAAAATATAGTCTTATTCTATCATACCAAATAATCTTAATCGCTAAAATTAACCTTTATTATTTAAACAATTTACTTAAGTTTACTATATATTTAGAAACATAGATATAGTTATCCAAAGTTACCCTCTAATACTAAAGGTCATGTTAAATTTTTTTAAATATTTTGAAATTATAACTAATTAAGGACAAATAAAATTACGTTTCTTTTCATTAAAAATGAATTTTTCTTCCCCCCAAACTTAAACTTTTAAAAGATTTTAAATGAAGAACTGAAAAATTAAGGGTTAAAGAAAATATTTAATACATACAGAAAATACATACCTGTTGAAGGTTATGATTTGAAACTTAACTCTGAAATATTGCAGTTGCTAATATGAAAAGCTACAAGACTTAAAACATTAAATAACACATAATACATATAAAAAATTGCTGAGAAAGAGTTAACTATAAATACATCTAACAAAGTACTAAAAACTAATAACTTCTAGCAGTTCATAAATCTAAAGTTCACAACACAGCTTACAACAAAATAAAATATCATAGTCCACAAACAAATAGTCTTAACAGGAAAGTACAATTAAACATAAACTAAACAAAAATCTAACTAAAGCATCGCCAATTATAGTCTTCTTCTTCTTCCACATCCAAATTCTGCTGTTGATATGGAGTAAAAATAAGGTGAGTAGGAAACTGAACTGAGTGATCACCCTTCATGAATTTGACCATTGCATCATCATAAGCAACATCATATTTAAACTTTTGTCTTATCAAATCATCAAAGTGAGCATTTCTACCCTCCATATTTTCCATTCTATGATCAATTCTCAAAATATCTCCCTACTGAGTCAGCATTTGCTCTATAAGTTCTTGGATAGTAGGGGCACTAGAAGTACCCGAAGTAGAAGGAATATCCCTGGTCCTACTTCCAGATCTCCATCCAACATGAGATTCATAAGTCTTTATATTGGTAGGCGCAATAGGTTTTAGAGTTTCAATCCTTTCCTCCTCCGGTCTATAATCAATTTGTACCTGTTCACATAATGTGAAGATCAGAGCAGGGTATGCTAAACCTTCAGTAGTCTCTCTAAAAGCAATAGATTGTGTGTTCCTATAAATAATAAAGCCTACATCTATTCTTTTCATATGTTGGATACAAAAGTTCAAGATGACTCTATCCTTTGTAACCTCACTATGAGGATTTGTTGGAATCATTCTTCCAGAAATAAAATAGTGCCAGACCTTAGATACTACATTTAACATAGAAAGAGGAAAGTTTACCTTAACTCCATTCTTCACCTTCCAGGTTCCTCTTCCATCAGTAAGAAAAGAAATTACTTCATCCAAGGCCTCATTCGTAGTAGAAAACAATTTAAACTGGTAGCTATACACATCTTCCAATAGATAAAATTCATTAATCTTCATTGGAGTAAACTTCATGATTTTCCCTCAAAATAAACACAAAGTCTTCAGAAGTCTCCTTGAAATTGACGTAAAACTCCATCACCACACCAATAATTGCCTCAGCAGTAAAGTAACAGAAATTCTCCCACTGTCGAGCATTGATTAACCTCTCGAGTTCTCCTCCTGGATTTTTAAATCCTCGATTCAGAATCAATTTTTTAGTTGTACGTAGACTATTGAAGCAAATGTTCGCCTTGTAATTGACAAACTTTTGATTATCAAAATCTACCTTTCTCTTTCTTTTGCTAATTCTAGGTGCCATGGTAATTCTACAAAAAAATGATAAAATACAAATAAATTCACAAAAAATTCCAAAAATCATAATGTGAAACGTTTTAAACTTAAATCTACTAAGTAGAGTTCTTCACCAAAGGATTTTCTCAAAATCTTCCAAAAAACATCTCAAAATTTTGGATCTCGGCAATGTAAGATAAATCCTTGGTGAAAATAAAAAATTTTGAGTTCAAAGTGTAGCTCTTACCTAGAGAAGATGAAATCCAAACTTTGTTTGCTTAAAATTGGCTCAAATCTGAGCAATAGGAAAAGGTGACTCAAGGGGTAAAAATGGCGTTTCACTGTGCAAATCTCTAATTTTAAGGGTGTTTGGGTCGGTTTAGGTCGAGGGCGCTGTCGGCGCCCATGTCGGCACCAGTAGCCAAAAAATTCATATTTTGATTTTTTTAATTTTTCAATTTTCTCTCAATTTATTCCAAAGTTTATTTAGTTTTTTTGAACATTAATTTTCATTTGAAAATAATTCACAAACAACACCAAACTAACTTTTACACTTTTATAAATACATTTTTCTAATCACATTTCCACATCTTCAAAACAAACTAAATTATAATTCAGCATCGAAATCAAGCCACAACTCTAGAACGCTGACATAAAATTATACACACAAATAGAGTTATAAAGCAAAGTAAAGTAAATCAAATCCACACAATTACATTAAAGCATAAGTATTTTAAAGTAGTAGAGAGTCCAACTTCTTCAATTAATCTGCCTCATCTTTAGTACTTTCTCCTCCTCTAATATCTCCCATAGACTGGTAATGGACATATAAATTGTAGAAGGGTTGGTACGGGAACTGATCAGTTGAATTTTCATCGATCCATCCATTTTTCTTGAACATCTGTACCAATCCCGCTTCAACTATTCTTGTATGATCAAAGTTATCCTTCATTCTCCAATCTTGGTGATAAAAAAGATAGTTAAGATTTCCTATTGCATTCGTAATACTCTGCAGTTCTCTTTCTATTTTCTTCATTCTTTCTCCAAAGATATTGAACTTCCAACTTCTGGTGGCATCAATGGTGTTGAAGCATGTGATGAATGGTCCAAAATACAATCTAATGCTTCATTTCCATTCCCTATATAATTTCCATCAATAGGAGTCATGGGCTCCCAAGGCAGTAAAACTTTTTCCCAAATTTCATATGGAACTTGAGATTGACTGCAAAGTAGGAAAATTGTAGAAGGATGCCCAAGTCCATATATTGACCCATTCATAATAATGCTCATAACATATTTGAAAATAATTTACCCTACATCAATGGGTTTTTCCATTTGAATGCAATAATTTAGAATAACACTTTCTCTTGTAACTCTACTAATTTTCATAGTGGGGAGTAATTTAGCTAATATGAAGAAATGCCATTATTTTGAAATGAGATTAAGCAACGAAGCAGAGAAACTAACATATCCCTCATCTATGATTTCCAATTATCATTTTCTTAATTATCATGTTCATCCGTCAGAAAATTATATACTTCTTGCATCATATCTTTCGTCGGGATAAAATTTGTATAATGACAGATTAGAACGTTTTCAGAACGTTCGTTTTCTATCATATACAAATCATTAATCCGAGCTGGAGTAAATGGTACAACTTTACCTCGAATGAAGACAACTCCTTGGGTAAATCCATGTAAGTTAACATAAAACTCTTTTACTACGGGTACTACAACTGCGGCGGTAGTGTAACACAGAACTTCCCAATGCCTCAGTACAATGATTTTCTCGATCTATGAACTTGGATTACTCACTCCAGGATTAAGAAAGCCTCGCTCCTTGATAAGTCTCTTCTTCGTGATGACTTTGCCGTATAATCTCTGTGCGTGAAAATTGATAAAATTTCTTCTATTGAAAACTCCATACCTTGAAGTATTTCTGGAATTAGAAGCCAAGAAATTCAAAATTAGAAAATTTTTGGACGTCTAAGTCAATTTTTTGGACTTTAAAAACACCTCTCGGCTATTATTATAGAGTGAAATCCCACCAAAGTTTGCCAAAACCGTTCAGCACGTGAAAAATGCTTGGGACGCCGTCGGTGCTCCGATGGTGCTGCAGGCGCCCATTCTGGCGCCAGAGGCCCAATTCGCGTCTGAAATTTTTTTGTTCAATTTGATTCCAAATTTTCCTCCAATACCAATATTTGTATTAATTTATGATATATAAAATTGTGTAGGACTTAAAAATACTATTATTTCCTAATACATAAACACACTTATTAACAAAATAGTAATATATATATATATAGATTTATATATGGGTTGCTTCTCACAAAGCGCTTGGTTTAACGTCGTCAGCCCGACATACCGTTTGTTTAGTTGGGTTGACTTAACATTAAAACTTCTTTGAATTGTGGTATGTGTCCTTCATAATAATGTTTCAATCAATGTCCATTAACTTTAAACATCTTTCCAGTTTTAGGATCTTTAATAACAACAGTTCAGTAATAATAAACTTTAATCATTTTAAATGGTCCTAACCATCTGGATCTCAGCTTTCCTGGAAATAATCTCAATCTTATATTATATATTAGAACTTCTTGTCCTAGTTCAAAATTTTTATTAATAATCTTTCGATCATGCTATATTTTCATTTTCTCCTTATAGATTTTTGCATTATCATATGCTTCATTTCTAATCTCCTCAAGTTCATTGAGTTGCAATAATCTTTTCTCACCAGCATCTCTTAGATTAAAATTAAATTCCTTAATAGCTTAAAATGCTTTATGTTCTAATTCTACTGGTAAGTGTCATATTTTTCCAAAAATAAGTATGCATGGGGATATTCCTATAGGAGTCTTATAAGCAGATCTGTATGCCTATAACGCAGTATCTAATCTAGTAAACCAATCCAATTTATAGGGATTTACAGCTTTTTATAATATTCATTTTATTTCATGTTTCGATATTTCTGCTAGATCGCTAGTCTGAGGATGATAACAGTAGAAAATCTATGCATAATATCATATTTCTTTATCAATTTCTCGATTCTCTTATTTTTAAAATAGGATCCTCTATCTGTAATAATTACTCTCAGCATTCCATATCTTGTAAAAATATTTTTATTTAAAAATTTAGAAACACTCCGAGCATCACATTTAGGTACAACAACTGCTTCAATCCATTTGGATATATAATCAACAACAAGTAATATATATAAGTTTCCAAATGAAGGTAGAAATGGTCCCATAAAATCTAATCCCCACACATTAAAATTTTTAACTTCTAATGTGTAATTTAGAGACATTTCGTTTCTTCTAGAAATATTTCCTACTAGCTGACATCGATCACATGTTTTAATAATTCATTAACGTCTCTAAAAAGAGTAGGCTAATAAAATCCAGCTTGCAAAATTTTATAAGCAGTTCTATTTGTTCCAAAATGTCCTCCAAATTCAAAATCATGACATCTTTCAATTATTTATTGAGTTTCTTCATAAGGCACACACCATCTAATAATTAGATCTTTACATTGTTTATATAAATATGGGTCATCCCAAAAATATAATTTTGAATCATATATGAATTTCTTTAATTGTTGGTTCTTAATATCTGGTGGTAGAATATCACTTACAATATAATTTACTATATTGGCATACCACGACGTATTTATTTCATAAATACTATATAATTGTTCATTACGGAAATTTTCTAAAATTTCATTTGCATAATTATTTAATATTTCTTTTTCTAGTCTAGACAAATGATCAAATAACTGATTTTCATTTCCCTTTCTATCAACTACAGCAAAATCAAACTCTTGCAATAGAAATATCCATCTATTAACCTTGGTTTAACATCTTTCTTTTGCATTAAGTAGTTAATAATAGAATGATCTATATGCACTATACATTTTGTTCCAATTAAATAAGGTCTAAATTTATCAAAGGCATAGAAAAAAGCTAATAACTCTCTTTCAGTAGTAGTGCAATTAATTTGAGCATCATTTAGAGTTTTACTAGCATAATATATTACTTTAAAAACTTTGTCGTGCCTTTGTTTTAAAACAACTCTAATCGCATAATCACTAGCATCACACATTATTTCAAATTATTTTTCCCAATCAGGTGGTACTATTATAGGTGTAGTGATTAATTTTTCTTTCAATAATTCAAATGCTTTTATGCATTCCTCATTCAAATTAAATTTCATATCTTTTTCTACTTTTTCTAAAAATTGGCATAATGTCTAAAAATTGGCATAATGGCATAGTTATTTTTAAAAAATTCTTTATATAATGCCTGTAGAAACTATCATGTCCTAGAAAACTTCTTACCCCTCTGACCTAGTTGGTGGTGGTAATTTTTCAATAACTTGAATTTTTGTAGAATCTTCATCAATGCCATTTTCATAAATTTTATGCCCAAGTACAATTCATCCTGCAACCATAAATTGACATTTTTCCCAATTTAGTATTAAGTTGATTTTTTCACATAATTCTAGAACTTTTTCTAAAATATTTAAGAATAATTCAAATGAAGTCTTAAACATAGAGAAAGCATCCATAAATACTTCCTTCCATGCTCAATCAAATTACTAAATATTGATATCATACATCTTTGAAATGTTGCAAGAGCATTGCATAGTCTAAAAGACATTCTACGAAAAGCAAATTTTCCATAAGGGCTTGTAAATGTTGTCTTATCTTAATCCTCAGGAGTAATTGAAATTTGATGATAACCGGTATATCCATCTAAAAAATAGTAATATTTATTTCTAGCTAATCTATCCAACATTTGGTCTAGAAAGGATAAAGGGAAGTGATCTTTCCTGGTGGCCAAGTTTAATTTTCTATAGTCTATACAAATTTGTCAACCAATAACTTGTCTTATTGAAATTAATTCATTTTTCTCATTTACTTCAACAGTCACTCCTCTTTTCTTTGAAATAAAGTGAATTGGGCTTACCTAAGCACTGTCTGAAATAGGATATATAATTCCAACATCTAACCATTTTAAAATTTCTTTTTTAACAACTTCTTTCATTATTGGATTTAATCTCCTTTGAGGATCAGCTTTAGGTTTGTATTGTTCATCTAAAAAAATTCTGTGCATACAAATTGAAGGACTAATTCTTTTAATATCTACTAAAGTCCATTCAAAAGCTTTTTTATATCCTTTTTACATTTCTATTAATTTTTATTATTGAATTTCAGTTAATTTAGAAGATACAATAACATGCAATGTAGATGAATCTCCTAAAAATATATATTTTAAATGAGCAGGTAATATATTTTGCAGGTAATACTTTCAGTTCAAGTTCAGGTGATTCAATACTTAAAGGAATAATATTTTTATTATCATTTTCCAACAAATCTAAAGTTTCAAATTTGTCCTGAATGTAATCTAAATTTTCTTCTTTTATTTCATCCTCACTTTCACTAAATTCTTCTTGCTTTAATTTTTTTTAAATCTTTCTTAAATTGCTCATTACTTAGATAATCAATAACTTTCACCCTAAAACTTTCATTATTTTTTTCTATTGCAGGATATTTCATAGCTTTTGCAATATTAAATTTTACTTCTTGATCATTAACTCTCATTATTAATTCTCCTTTGTGCACATCTATCACAACTCTCCCTGTTGCAAGAAATGGCCTCCCCAAAATGATAAAATTCCTTTTATCTTCCTCCATATCTAATATTATAAAATTTACAGGGAACATAAATTTATCCACTTTACTAATACATATTCTATAACTCCTTTAGGATAAGTGATTAATCAGTCAACTAACTGAAGAGTTAAAGTAATTGGGGAAATCTCTCCTAAATCTAAATGTTTAAAAATTGATAGAGGTATAAGATTGATACTTGCTCATAAATCACATAAGGCTTTTTCATAAAACTTTTCACCAATTGCAAAAGGTACAGTAAAACTACCAGGATCTTTTAACTTTTTAGGAAGCTTTTTCTGGATAATAGCGCTACATTCTTCACTAAGTGCAACAGTCTCATGATATACAAACTTCCTTTTCTTATTTAGTATATCTTTCATAAATTTCACATAACTTGGCATTTGTTCCAAAGCCTCAATGAAATGAATGTTTATCAAATGAAATGAATGTTTATCATTAACTTTTTAAGGATTTCTAAAAATTTTGAAAATTGTTTGTCTTTATTATTCTATTTTAGTCTTTAAGGAAATGGAGGTAATGGTTTTTCTTGGGGATCTTGTGTTTGTTCATTTTCATTATGGTTACTTTCCATCTCTTCCTACTCCTCATCAACTTCTGATTCTCTTTGAATTCTTGTTTCAACTTCTTTTCCACTTCATAATTAAATTGCTTTAATTTGTTCGTTATTTTGATATTTGGGATTAACTTCTACAGTACTTGGAAGATTTCCTGAAGGTCTGTTACTAAGTGCAGTAGCAATATGTCCTAATTGATTTTCATGATTTCTAATAACAGCCCTTTGATTTGTATTTGATTTCCCATATTCAACATTACCTCTTCCATCGTTAACTTCTTTTCCTTAACTTGTGGGTTAGGGTTAGAGTTAAATCCAGGAGGATAATAAGGTTGATAATTAGGATTTCCTTGATTATTTAAATTTCCTAAGGGGTTCATTGAATTGTTATAATTATTCCAACTAAAATTAAGGTGATTTTTCCATTCAGGATTTTAATAGTTAGAATAAGGATTGTTATTTTACTTAATAATAGCATTCAAAGTTTCATAAGATGATTGAGTATCAATTATCTGTCCTAGTGAATTTTTTTGTAATACTAGTGGTATTTGAGAATAGTTCACTCCAATTTGATCAATTTTTTTTGATATAACAACAATTTGAAATTCTAAAATAGACATTGCATTAGATTCATGAATACTAGCTATTCTCTTAGGATTTACCCGTTCAAAGGGTCATTAAAAATTATTTGTAGCCATTTTTTCTATTAAAGAGTATGCATCATAAAAATGTTTTGACATTAAAGATCCGCATGTAGTAGCATCTATAATAGATCTAAGTGATCCTACTAATCCATTGTAAAAAAATTGAATTATTAACCAATCTGGTAAAGCATGGTGTGAACACTTTCTAAGAAGAACCTTAAATCTTTCCCAAACTTCATATATAGATTCCCCTTCAAACTGACAAAAAGATGTAATATCATTTCTAAGCTTAGCGATTTTCGAGGGTGAAAAATATTTAGCCAAGAATTTTTGTGATAATTCTCTCTTTCTTCTGATAGATCCAGGTGCTAAGGCTTTATCCCAAGCTTTGGCTTTATCCCTTAATGAAAAAGGAAAAAATTTAAGCCTAACAGCATCATTAGACACTCCATCATATTTAAAAGCACCACAAATCTCAAGAAAACTAGCAAGATGTAAGTTAGGATCTTTAGTAGGTGTGTTGACACTATTTTTGGTGTGGGGTTTGCCCGTAAGAAGCTGTCGATCATCGGAATTAAAATCTTGTTGCCCGCTTCGGAAGGACGTTTTAAAAATTTTCGTTTTGAAAAAGATGAAGTCAAACTGACCCCATAATTTTCATAGTTTAGATGAAAGAGTGCTTTATCTCAAATCCTGTATCTATCCCGAAGGATGAACACAAGAATTGAGGGTGAGGCTCGATCAAATAAACTAGAGAAAGTTATGACATCCGTTTGGTCTGCGAAACCAATATATTGGCCGACAAATTCCCCTATTTAATATAAGGAATTAAATAAGGTTTATATTATGTTGGGTTCGGGAAAAGCTTCCTATAAGGGCAAGCCCCTATAGTTAATTACATCTTAGATAA
>NW_018164444.1:25153553-25164882 GCF_001263595.1 Phalaenopsis equestris | reverse complement strand
TTGGTAATGAATTTAGTGGATTTTGATGAAATTTGGATTTTGACCCAAATTAGGCATATGGAGATAATTTGGGTCAAACCTAGGCTAGCTTTGGGCTAAGCTCAAATTGATTGATGTGTTTGGTCACAAATGACCTTATAAAGGATTTTAAACAAAAATTGGATGCCAATTTGAGGTTTAAGGCATTCAATTGTTGAGATTTGGGGTATTAGCCAATATTAGGGCTAATTTGGGGTTTTGTTCAAAGATGATCAAATTGACTAAATTGGACCATGGAGTAGTAATTTGGAGGTGTCTGGGGCAAAAGACCCAAGATGAACATTTCAAGTAGAATTGGATAGATATCCATTCTAAATGAACCATGGATCAATGAAATCCCCATTTTGGGCTCTCATGTATTGATCTTAGTCAGAGTATTGTGGGGGTATGGTATACCTTAACTCCAAACCAACACTCAGGGTGAATCCTAAGGCCAAGTAGTCCTATAGGAACTTTCCTTGAGTTCCCTCATAATGATCTTACCTACTAAGTGCTAAAAGTTAAGATCAATATGTGGAATTTCAAGTTGAGTAAAGAGAAGAGTTTTGAGTTTCTAATGGTGAGGATACTTTTTCTAGTTTTCTAAGACTAGTCAATAGGAAAGTCCTATGGCTAGACCTAGGCTACTTAAGAAGTTTCTAGACCTCAACCAAAAGTGAGGTCAACAGTGGCTCATGGAGGTGTTATAATATCTTAAAAGAAGGCTACCATAAAGTCTTAGATGGAGGTTACTAGAAAAGTATTAAATTGTGATTATACATGTTCTAATGATAATTTCTCATTAATTATATCATAAGAAAAAAAAGAAAAGAGTGGAAGAAGAGGGAGAGGGAATGAATGAGAAGTTTTTGGTAGAAAAGAAAAGGAAGAAAATAAATTCTAATCTTATTTTTCATGTACAATCCTCATTTTTAGAATTTTTTATTGTGTCCCCCAAATTTATTAATGTATACAAAAAAATATATTTATTAATATAGACTGTAATATCTTTTGATTTTTAATTTTTCTTGTGTTTAGCGAATATTTAAATTTGTGCAACTGCAGACATAGGTGAATTTCATGGAAGCATAAAAAATTTGTATGTTTATGTTTGAGAAATTTGATGTGATTATTATCTCTTCTTCATTTATTTTTTACTTGAAATTCTATAAATATACTAACAATATTTTGATATAGACATCTCAATTCCTTTTACTAGAATCCATCAAATCCAATCCCACATAAGATTTTATGAATTGCTTTTAAAGTTAACAACTTGATATCCTTCGTGGGACCATGGACCGTGTGGTTGGCTAAGAGAAGTTTTGATGGGATAAAAAGCCCTAATTGATTGATTAAGAGCACCATTTCAAAGATCATGACATAATAGTTAAAATGAAGTTGATTAATCCATATTTTTATATTAATTTGATTATACTACTTCTTAAAAAGAATGTAGAATTAATTTTAAGAGATGCCAAAATTTTATTTTCTTTAGATAAATTAATAAAAATTCTCTCAATAAAATATATATATATTATACTCATAAGATTTTGACAAACCTTTCAAATAAAGTGGAGTTTAGCATATCCAAGAAAAAAAAATATTTGAGTACTATATTACTTTTAAAGTAATTTTTATAAGTTTTTATACTTTTTAATAATTGACATTTTTTTTATTTCAGAAATAGTACCTCACTTTAATGACAATGTTCCTTATTCAATTTAGGACTTGTTTGGCTTGAGTTATTCTTGGTGTACAATAAGAATAGCGCATGATTTATTAATACATTTGAGTTGTGTACTAGGTTGTAAAATTTAATTTTCTTAGCAATCATCTAGATAAGATAAACCTCACATTATTAAGCATGCATTGATCTAAGTCAAGCTATGAATGTATAGTTGAAAATTTTGGCATACCAATTGAGAAGTTAAATATTCTTAAATTTTTACATGGTTACTAAGAATGATTCTAAAGGGGATATCATACCAGTCAACACCTGTGTTCACCATTAAATACCACCAATGCCCACTATAATCTGTATTACCACTATCGTCAATGTTTGATATTTACACCAGTGCTGTCAATATCGTTGATATCAAGACCAGATACTTTATTATCGACACAATTGTCATTAAACATCGTTAAATGTCATCAATTTTAACTAATGTATTTATTGACAAAAGTTTACAACATCACTATCTTCTTGGATAGTTAATATTACCACCAAGTGTATTGCCCAAACTTTAAAACAATATTGATACCCATCATCATCACTATCATTGATCTCAATCACCACCACTAAGGTGTGTACCTGCCACGACTAACAATTTTGAAGCTTACCATTGATACCAAGTTTGATGTTCAATATTAGTACTAGGACCAAGGCCTATCATTGCCACAAATATTGAAAAATACTATCATTATTAATATTGGCATTGATCATCACCGATAATTTTGACACGTTAAATCTACTACTTTTTATCATGCAAACTATCATCCAAAGTTTATGCATACTACATTAAATTATAGATCAAAGAAAGTGCATCATTTATAATATGTCTCGTAGTGTTGAGATTATTTCACTTATGTCAAACAAGGGTTTTCTCTTGTTGACTTTTTCATGAAAAAGTTCTCAATCTTTTATGGGTTGATCATAAATTATCTATCTATGTTTGCAAGAGATTTTGTATAATAATAAGACGATAAGCTCTCCATCAACTTGATTTTCTTAAAATCGCTACAAAAGATATTAGACCAATTATTTTGTTGGTTCGTGCAGTATTTGGCTCTAGAGTACCTTATGATTTCTTTTATGGTTTAGCAGAATTTTAAGTATCTATGTTGATGTATAAGCTATATGTCCCCCATCCACATTTTTAAGTGTTTTAGGGGATATGATTTTGACCACTGATAATAAAAATGATACACTTTCGAAATGCTTATGATTAGGTGCAAATTTAATTAAACTTAGTTTTTTTAAGCTTACAACCCTTAAGATTAGTTTATTGGGACCTCTGAAGAGACTTGCTTGATTAAAAGCTTATCGACCTAAATTATACTTGTTCCTCGCTTTTTCAACTGGTCAGGTCATATCTTTAGACACTCCTTGTAGGATGGAATTATCATGAGCTAAATTCTAGTGATGATTAGTTGCCTATAGGCCGTTAACATGAAAATATGATTTAAAATGATTGATGCAATTATGTCATGTTCTTCAGTCTCATGAAATGTAATCTAAACTGACTTAATGAGAAAATAGCTCATCAGCGAAAAAATCACAGCTCAACAGCCATATGAAAAGAATCTCTTATGCTTCATTTATTTTTATTTCTTGTCATTTCCAAGCAATCAAAGCACATTGGGCCGTTTTCATGTTGAGCAAACTTCACATGACTCTCAAAATTCATTCATTTATTTTCACTTTTCTTTAGCTTCAAATCAATTAAACGTTCCAATTTCTTCTCTCTCTATCTAGCTTGAAGAGAGAGAGAGAGGGGGGGGGGGGGAAGAGAAAGACTTACATGCCAATAAAAATAAAAATCTGGTCATTTATTGTAGATTGAATCTTGTTGCGGGCATAAAAAAGTTGGAACATAGTGATATTTTTGCAGGTATCCTGGTCCCTTTGTATGTGCAGAATTACTGGTATTTGTCAATTGACATGAAAAAGAAACATTTTTTTTTAAGGGCATTCACATACATGCCACCCAATTCCTATGCATTTAAGTATCCAACACCTAAAATTGCTTTTTGCATTTATTCTACTCAAATGTTTCATATCACATAAAAAGTATCATGATTTTAACTTTTAAAATGTTAAATACAACATTTCATGCATGAACAAAATCGTATGTATGTTAAATTTAAAAGTTTAAGTGTTAAAAATGAAAATTCTACTACCACTAAATGCATATATACATACATATATATGTCTTCAACTGGGTATCGACAGCAGTGGAGGAAAAAGGTATGGCGGGGGTTGAAAACAGTAGGAAGGTGTCGCCGGAGGAGGTGCAACCCCGGAAGGCTTTCGGTTTGGCGGCAAAGGATTCATCCGGCGTGCTCTCCCCCTTCACTTTCTCCAGAAGGAACAATGGCGATGATGATGTTACCATAAAGATATTGTATTGTGGCATTTGTCACTCAGATCTCCACATCATCAAGAACGAGTGTAAAATTACTATCTACCCAGTAGTTCCAGGGCATGAAATCGTTGGAATCGTTACAGAAATTGGTCCCAAGGTTCAAAAGTTTAAAGTTGGAGACAGGGCTGGCGTCGGTTGCATGGTTGGTTCCTGTCATTCTTGCGAAGCTTGTGATAACAATCTTGAGAATTACTGTTCGAAGATGATATTAACATATAGTTCAATCGACGGTGATGGGATGATCACTTATGGGGTTTATTCCGATATGATTGTTGCTAAGGAGCATTTTGTGGTGAAGTTCCCCAAAAAGTTGGCAATGGACAAGGCTGCACCACTGTTGTGTGCCGGGATAACGGTTTACTGCCCCATGAAGATCTTTAGCCTCGATGAGCCTGGAAAGCAACTTGGTGTGGTAGGCCTCGGAGGACTCAGCCATGTTGCTGTCAAGTTTGGCAAGGCTTTTGGAATGAAGGTCACTGTTATAAGCACGCCTTCGAAGAAGAAAGAGGAGGCCATCAAAACCTTGGGAGCTGATGATTTTATAGTTAGCAGCGATGCTCAGCCGATGCAGAATGCAATGGGTACCATGGATGGTATCATAAATACTGTGTCAGCATGGTTGGTGTACCAAATGCTCCACTGGAATTTCCCGCCTTCCCTCTAATACTGAGAGGGAAGATATTGGCTGGTAGTTCCATTGGTGGAATGAAACAGACGCAGGAGATGATAGACTTTGCTGCAAAACACAACATAACTGCAGATATTGAGCTAATCAAAGCTGATTATGTGAATGACGCGATGGAGAGGCTGGCCAAGGCTGATGTGAGATATCGATTTGTGATTGATGTGGGCAACACTTTGACTGCTGCTTGAATATTTGAAGGTTGTATCTCTCCTGTTTGGTGGACAATTAATGAATGTTTTTGGTCATTGTACTATTGTTTAAAACTTTGTCCTGCTTTCGTTCTATGTTCTACTCTACATTCTGCTTTACCTAGTTTTTTGTATCTCTTTGGGTGAGGACTGTTCAATGAAATATAGTGTGAATTGTGTCAATTTAATCTTATATGATGCATATTTTAAGAAGGGTTTTGTGTTTTAAAGATATATCTATAAATAAATATATATATATATATATATATATCCTTAAAACACAAAACCCTTCTTAAAATATGCATCATATATATATTCAAAAGGGAAATCTCTATTAAGATCAAAAAGAGATTACAATTCTAAGGTGTGGGACATTCAAGTTGTCCCCCTGAAGCAGAAAATGAAGGAGTTGGTCAGGTAGAAACACTAACAATTTGAGATTCAGCTCCACTAATGGCTAAGTGATTTGTTGTTCCATTCCCTTCCCTGTAAATGAATGAGAAATAAACCCTCATCTCCCTTGGTAATTGCTTCATCTGAATAATCCATTGTTGTATATGCTAAGGGGAGGTGTTTATGCCTATCATGTAGTCCAATAGCTGAGAAGAATCTACTTCAACTTGTAAGAGATTCCAATTGTTTAGTTTGACCAGCTTTATAGCCAAGAACAAAGCCACTGTTTAGTCTGACCAGCTTTATAGCCCATCCATTGCATCCTCAGCCATAATTGGTGATTGAAAGTAAAGCAAGCAAATTCTTTGATGGTCTCTGAATACTCCTCCTATACCAGCCCTCTTAGGAGAGAAGCTCCCATCTATATTTATTTTGATGAAAGGGTACACGGATTTACTCCACACAACCTTAAGGACATTGAAACTTTTCTAGCCAACAATTCTACAAATATTCAGAAAGTTGGGGAAGCATTTCCATTGAATAAGTTTTCTAATGAATGCCAAGTAGTTAGATACCACCTTTCCAGTAACACAAGCTGATCTTCATGCTTAACCTGATTTCTTGCATCCCATAGAAACCAAGCAGTGATGAAAGTATGGGACCCAATTTCAGTTCCTGCCATCCACTGCAGCAATCTAGAAAGATTTTCCACTCCAAATTCATTGTATTGATGTGTAAATGTGTTTGCAGGGCCTGTCATACATACTGAGAGAAGTTACAAGAGAAGAACAGGTGACCAACATATTCCATATCATTCCTGCACAGATGACACAAGGAGGGACCTCTTAGTCCCTTGAGTTTAAGGATATCATCTATTGGTAGTAAATTGTTAAGCACTCTCCAAGAGAAAAATTACATGGAAGGGGTTAAGAACTTGTTCCACAAGCACTCACTCCATGACACCTTTTCCCTGTGGTACAACGTGTCATATATGGCTTTGGTCAGGCTTTGATTAAAGCATGAAGTTAAAGCCCTCTTATCTTTTTTGTTTCTGACAAATTGTATCATGGTAACCTGTGCCACTGAAGTTTCAGTAAGGATGTTCTTCAGTATTGCTTCTGATCTGGAGTTCTCCTCCCAACAATCTTTCACCATGAGGTTACTATCAGAGATCTCAGGCATGGGGTCCAGGAATTCTTCTGGGCACCATCTGTCTAGCCAAAACTGAAGGTTTCCTTGTCCCAACTCCCATAAGTACAACTTTTCAGTAGTTTCTCTCACCTTAAGCCCTTAAGCATATTACTCCATGTTTTAGAATCCCCCAACCTCCTTGAAATAAAATTGAGATGAGCAAATCTGCAATATTTAACAAACATTAACTGTGCCAAAGCGTGTCTTGTTGTCTTAATCTCAGCCTACACACACTAATTTACTGGATCTGCTGAAGCCCCTTAAAACCCAAACCTCCAGCTAAAAAATGTCTGGCCACTTTCTTCCAACTGGCCCAAATCATCTGTTTTCTCTACCCGGCCAGAGGAATCTGTTAAATGTACTTTCCAATAAAAGCTGAGTGCTTTTCTTCATTGTTGCATTTGTAGTATATTCATAAGGAAGGTAGTGAGGATGCTTTTAAATAGTGTTATTCTGCCACCATTAGATAGGAAGGAATTGGTACAACAATGTAATTAGGAGTTAGTTTTTTTCTACTACCCGATCAAAATGATTTAGTTTGGCCATTCCCTTAATTAATTGTACCCCCAGATATTTGAAAGGAGTTGAAATAGAAGTGAAACCTGTTAGATCAAGGATTCATTGTTTGTTGCGGGGGAGAGAACTTGTTTGCTGAAGTGAACTTGGCATTTATCTTTATTAAATAATAGCCCTGATGGGTTTGGAACTTCTACAAGCAAGCATGTGGCATCTTGACAGCAGCCTTGTTGGCTCTAGGGAAAATTATAATGCTACCAGCATACACCAAGTGACTAATATCCAATGCTGATTTATGGTGATACTTGTTGTAACTCTTTCTGTGGTTGGGTCTGTCAATCATTCTAGATAGGTAGTCCAAAGCAAGTATAAATATGGTTGGGGATAGGGTGTCACCTTGTTTAAGACCCCTAAATGCTTTAAAGAAACCATGTGCACTGTTATCAATGAATACATAATTCACATTCCCTTCAAACCATCATTTGATGATTTTGCATGAGTCACTAGAGAATCCCCTTGCCATCAGTATCCCTAGCACAAAATCACAATGAATCATGTCATAAGCCTTCTTTAAGTCTATTTTATAGATCACGTTCCCTCCCCTACAAGGTTTCTCTAAATCCTGAAGCAGTTCTTGTGTTAACAATACACTGTCTCCAATGCTCCTCTCCTTCACAAAAGATGTTTTCTTTGAGCTTATGATATGCTGCAATTGAGGCTGGAGTCTCCACACCAAAATTTTGCTTATAATTTTACTTACAACATTAGTTAGGCTGATTGTTCTGAAGTGTTTCCATTGTTCCTTGAGGGTCGATTTAGGGACAAAAACAATAGTGGCAGCATTAGGTAATTCATACCCATGTAAAAAGCACTGAATAGCTATGATTACATCCTACTTTATGATTTTCCAGACCTTTTTATAGAAGTCAACTGTGAATCCATCAGGGCCTGCAGATTTAGAACTGTCAATAGATAAAAGGACATGTTTAATTTCCTCTTCTCCAGGAACTTCAGCAAGATTGATATAAGCAGTGGATCCATGGTTAGAAGCAAATAAATTTTGGTCAATCTGCACTCTAGGATTAGTTGAGCATTGCATGAGTTGCTGACAGTAGGCTACTACACATTCTGCAATTTCAGCTGTATCTTTTAACCAGTTACCTTGATTATCCTTAATAGAGTGGATAGTATTACATTTTAATTGGTATTTGATGCAAGCATGACAGAACTTTGTATTCCTATCACCATCAATAAATTTGATTCTGGAAGCCTTCTGCTTGAGGAATTGCTTCTGTCAGGCCACAACAGTTAGTAACTTTTCATTTGCTTCCAGGAGGGAGGTCTCATCTACCTGTCCAAGGATTGTAGCATTCTCCACTGCCTTTAGTTCCTTTCCAGCAAGATTGGTACACCCAACATATACAATGGTTGCATTTCCTTCCATGCCAGCCATATTAAAAGAAAAGTGAAGGAATTGAGGGTGGTTCAGCTGGATGACACAATCCAACTCAGCTCTACAGAAAATCCAAATCTTATTGTTCAGATTAGTAAATAAAGCAAATCCGGGGAAGGACTTGAGAAATTTGAGAGGATTGTGATGAACCAAAGGTTCCAATATTGCCAAGCACCAAAGTTTATACTTTTTATTAAAATATTTTAGCCTTTTTAGAGAAAGGGGGTGGACAATCCCCCTTATATTCCAGCAGAGGAGGTTAAGCATGTTGAAGGGATTTAGATCTCCCCCTAGTTAGCCTGAGAGGGGATTTCCTTCTATTAGAGTAAGAGTTGACTACTTTCAAACTATGGGTATCCTCAAATGTTGTCCAGTGAAGTTTCTTCTTCTTCTTACTTTTTCGAACTTGCCAATCAACCTCCATTGTTTACAACGTCTCTTAAACAATGTTAGGAGGTGGGACTCCTGTGGTTTCTTGACCCAAATTCTCATTAACAGGTGAAGAGCCATCTGCCTTTTGAACTAGGAGGGGGGGGGGGGGGCGCCTTCCCCCCCCCTATAGGGGTTACATCCAAAATTTCAGTGTCTTCCTCAACAGTATCAACTAGTTTCTGTGCCTGCTCTACAACATCCTCCATTGCATTCTCCTTGGCTTCAGTTTATGGTAACCCAATCTGTACTAAGTCCTGTAAATCTTGTCCCCCATTTCTTCCTTCTTTGTTTGTCCCCACATTTTCCTCCAACTTACTCTCCCCCCACTTATAGGTTTGAGGTTGGGATGTAGTCTATAGCAGTGCTCCATAGTGTGCCCAAACATGCAACAGTGGGTACAGTAATATGGATTTTGTTCCATAATAATTAGCTGCCATTAGCCATCATGTGCAGTCCCCAACCACACTTCATCAATAGGTGGAGAGGTGATATCCATTTCTATAAGTATCCTTGCAACAGATGGTCTAGATAGGTTGAATGTGGAGATGTCTAGTTTCATAGGTCTGCCAAGTAGAGCCCTAATGGAGATCAGAACTCTGTGGTTAAAGAAGTGTAGTTTCAGGTTGGGTAATTTAAACCAAATTAGAAAAATACACAATTCTTTTTTAGGGTCAAAAGCAGGGGTCTATTTTAGCAGCTTCATGGAAGTGTCTTCTATTTGTATAAACTTTTTTGAGAAAACCTTGGCATAATCTTCTTCCTTGGTAAGGTGTATCATGACATGTCTACCATCAAAAAGACCAATCTTCCAATTTCCAACCAACTTCAAATCTGCAAAGGCTTTCCTTATTGAGTCCATCTTTGGGCGAGCCATTAGGAATTTTCCAATAAGAGTGAATTTATAGCTCTCTGTCAGTGTTGCCACCTCCTGTTCTGAGAAGAAAATAACATGCTTACCATCTTTCTTACTTCTCTTAAGGATGAGGTCACACTCTAACTTACCCTCCATGGCATCATAGTAGGCTTAGGGTAAAACAAGCTTATCTCCAAGTGAAAAGCCACTAGGTTCCAGACCTATGACTGCAACATATGTTTGTTTACCCACAAAGTTTGGATCAGCTGCAATCAGCTCAGCTTCCATTGAGAAAGACAGAAATCAGAGAAACAAAGAAGAAAGCCTGTTCAGCAACAATAACTCAATAGAACAATAACTCCAGAATTCAAAAAACCCAAAAGCCGAGAAGCAGTAAAACTTGAGAAAGAGACTAGGAAGAGGATTAGAAAAAGATGTTGTCTCACTAGAAGCTTCAACCAAGCTACCACCGGCAGTCCTAGCAGCCAGTAGGTAGGAGTCACCATTGGAGAAACCCTACCAGAGCTTCTTGCGTCGCCATGCATAAAAGAGTTGGAACACTAGTGATATTTTTGCACGTATCTTGGTACCTTGCATGTGCAGAATTACCGGTATTTGTCAACTGCAATGAAAAAGAAACATTTGTCAAGAATTACCGGTATTTGTCAATTACAATGAAAAGAAACATTTGTTTTTTTTATGAAGGGCATTTACATACATGCCACCCAATTCCTATGCATTTAAGTGACCAACGCCTAAAGCCACTTTTTGCATTTATTCTACCTAAATGTTTCATATCACATAAAAAAATATCATGATTTTAGCTTTTAAAATATTAAATACAACATTCCATACATAAACAAAGTGGTATGTATGTTAAAATTAAAATTTTAGGTGTTAAAAATGCAAATACGTAGGAATTGAGGTGTATTTATGCAAATCATCCATGTTAATCAAAATGGTTCACATTAGTGAACTTTATGTCTAATTTAGTTTACTATCATTCGACATTTGATAAAAAAAAGAAGAAAAATCTGCCATGTATGGTGAAAATTGGTTGAGTTCAAATGTAATATGACTTCTTAAAAAATTTGATTTTTATATTTATAACACTTAAAAAGTGCATTTGACTTCTTAATAAATTGTAAAGTCATATTTTTTGTTGAGATGTTAAGATTTTGTGCCACGAATACAAATATTGAAGTTTAAGTGTTTGATATTTAAATGCATAAGAATTTTGTGATATGCATATAAATGCCACTTCTTTATTTTGACTCAAGCAAAATCTGTGTGGATTATACGCCATTTGGAGGTAAGTTGGTAGACAGCTGTGTTATCGGTTGTAAAACCTTTCTGGCTCGGGTTCTATCCTTACTGGGACAGATAACACATATGAGGAGCGGTATTCTCAAATGTCATCCTTTATATATATACATACATATATATAGCATT
>NW_018164444.1:25144138-25152819 GCF_001263595.1 Phalaenopsis equestris | reverse complement strand
CCACTCACACTCTTTTCTACTTTATGGGGATCTTCTTGATGTCCCTCACTTCAGAATTGCTGCCCCGAACACTTCCAGGAGTTAGATGCTCATCCCAACTCCCAGGCTCTGTTTGGATGCTACCTTATGCTTGGTCCTTGTGATGGTCTATCTGTTTGGGATTCCTTAGGTTTTGTATTTCCTTTCATTTGTGTGGAGTTGTAATGTGAAAGTGGAACCCATAGGCCCTTATTGTTGGTTTGGTTCTTTTGTTAGATGGGGTCCCATCTTCCCCTCTTTTATTGGATTTTCTCTCTTTTATTTAACATGTAGGGAGCCATCAGATGTTCCTTTTTCCTATATATATATATATACATATATATGTATATATATATATATAGGAAAAAGGAACATCTGATGGCTCCCTACATGTTAAATAAAAGAGAGAAAATCCAATAAAAGAGGGGAAGATGGGACCCCATCTAACAAAAGAACCAAACCAACAATAAGGGCCTATGGGTTCCACTTTCACATTACAACTCCACACAAATGAAAGGAAATACAAAACCTAAGGAATCCCAAACAGATAGACCATCACAAGGACCAAGCATAAGGTAGCATCCAAACAGAGCCTGGGAGTTGGGATGAGCATCTAACTCCTGGAAGTGTTCGGGGCAGCAATTCTGAAGTGAGGGACATCAAGAAGATCCCCATAAAGTAGAAAAGAGGGTGAGTGGGGGGGGGGGGGGGGGGGGGGGGAAGAAGACAGGGGGCGAGTTAGAATAAAATTCAAATCTAGCAAGCCAATTTGTAGGTTTATTTCCTTCCCTATAGTTGAAAGAAATATGAACATTGAGTTGAGAGTTAAGTAATCTGATCTTCTGAATCCATTGAGTATGATGTCAAGGGGACTGCTCTTCAGTATCCAGTAATCTAATTCGCACTGTAGAATCCACCTCAAACCAAATTTGTAGCCAATTAGCCTTAACAACAAGGGTCAAGACCCAAAAGGGTTTAGGGTTTAGGGTAACTGAGACTGATTTAGAGTAAAGTTCAAATCTAGCAAGCCAATTTGTAGGTTTATTTCCTTCCCTATAGTTGAAAGAAACATGAACATTAAGTTGAGAGATAAGTAATCCGATCTTTTGAATCCATTGAGTATGATGCCAGGGGGACTGCTCTTCAGTCTCCAGTGATTTAATCAGCACTGTAGAATCCACCTCAACCCAAATTTGTAGCCAATTAGCCTTAACAGCAAGGGTCAAGGCTCAAAAGACTGCAAAAAGCTCAGCCTCAAGTGCATCAGTAGCCAAAACTGAGGCATGAAAAAATAAGAGACACTTACCAAAGTGGTTCCTGTAAACTCCTCCCATATCATCACCCTAAATAGTAAAGCTTCCATCAGTGTTTACTTTAATCATAAGAGGCTCAAAGGGTTTCCAATACACTTTGCTAATCAGGGGGGAAACTACTCTCTCAATATGATAGGAGTTGCAGATATTAAGAAATCTTTTATACTAGATCATTTTGTAGAGGTGAGATACACAGTTTCTTACCACCTGAACAACCTTTGGAGGTTTACCATCAAATTTGGCATGACTCCTAGACATCCATAAGAACCAGGCCACCAGAAAGGGGATAGAGTCATAGTTTTTGTTTTTCCAGCTATGCCAGCAAGCATGGAAATGAGCCCAGTGAAATTTGAATTCATCAAAGGTCAGCTGGTTCAAAAGTTCAGTCCAGACATCCTGAGCAAATTTGCATTCAAAGAAAAGGTGAAGGATAGTTTCCTCCTTCTCCAAGCACAATCCACTAGAGGGGTCCTTTAGTCATTTTGGTTTAAGGATGTCATCAGTTGGCAGTAGTTTGTGGAAAGTTCTTCAGTAGAAGAAAGACATTGAAGAGTAAGAAATTTATTCCAGATGGCCTCCCCCCAAGGCATATGATCCCAGCAGAAGGTTTTAAAATAGATGACTTTAGTGAGACTTTGGTTGATATGAGCTTGCCTAATGATTTTGTTTGGTCTACTTCTATCAAAATGGAGCTTAGATATTTGAGTGGCATTTGGTTCCTGGAGAAGGGTAAATAGCTTAAGAAGGGACCAATTGATACCCTCCCAGCAATCAACATCTTCAAGGTGCGGGTTAGAATAAGAAGAAAAGAAGTTTAACCACTCCTTAGGACACCAATGATCAAGCCAAAAGTTAACTTATCCTTTCCCCAAGTCCCACATGAGTAATTCTTCAGCAATATGTGAAACACCAAAAATATATGTATTTTTAGACCCATATTTTATACACATTTTTGGTGATATTGCACTTTAATGGAATGTATTTTTTATGTTTTATTGCAGGTTGTTGATTTTGAGGACTTCGAGCAAAAAGAAAGCAAAAATGATTGAATTTGGAGCAAAAATGGAGAAGTTCAAAATTTTTTCAGCGCCGATGGCGCCAGACTTGGCCCCTAGGCGCCCAATTTGTTCAGCGCCAACGGCGCCAAACTAGGCCCCGAGGCGCCAGACTAGGCGCCGACGACGCCATTTGACAGAAACTTGGGATTTAATTCTGGGCCTCTGGCGCCGACGAAGCCACGATAGGCGTCGATGAAGCCAGTGCCGGTGGAAGCCCTGTTTCTAGAAGATTCAACAAATTTGGATGCTTTTTGAAGAGATTTTGAATGCACCTATTGGAGAACCTAACTAGGCTCTATTTAGGACCGAAATTTGATCAGAAACCCCCCTTGCACCATTTCAACTCTTCCACTCATTTTCAAATTTCCTCTTCACACACCTATATTCCACACCACTCTACACCATTAGTTAGTTATTTTTTTTTATAGATTTTAGTTTTTGTGGTGAGTTTAAGTGTGAATTCTTCTCTAAGAAGTGTTGGAGAGGAAGAGAAGTGAGAGATTTTTTTTCCTACATTTTTCCTACATTTCCTAAAAACTAAGTATTATGTTCTTCATTGTCTTATGATTTTTTAAACACTTATCTAGTGGATTTGCTTTCATTTAATGAAGTTTTTTGTTGTGTTTTCTTCGTGCTTTGTGATGTGTTTCTCTTACTCTTTCTTCTTTTTTAGAAATAGTAACATGAGAAGATTATGTAATTATTTTACTTTTAATTTTCTTTTGCAATGAGTAGGATTCATGTTTAGGATGTTGGGATGCTTGCTAGAAGATGCTTTACAGATAAATTACGACGGTTTTTCAACTCTGCTCTTAATTTACTTTTCGATCTGACCAATTGAATTGTTAAAATATGTTGTGAAACATATGATCCGAGAAATGGAATAAGAGTTCTACAACAAAGTGAGAATCACATTTATATCCATGAAGGAGTATTTCCTTCATAGGATTAAGTGCAAATAAATAGGGAAATATAATTTGTTTGGTGTAGAATTGGAGATTTTTAGGGTGACAGACTAATAATTCCCAATTTGATCTTAGTGTTTAAAAACTAAAGCAAGAGTTAGTCTTTAGAGGAAGGAAAGTAGGAGCTCTGGAGTGGGAGCCAGTATCCTCCTAGCCTAGCCATAGATTTACAGACTAAACCTAGGATTAGCCAATGATTTTCTATAACAGTTAATGAGGGTAGAGAATTAAAATTACTCCTATTTTGCACAATACATTTTTAAACCATTTATCTCATCTCTTTTTAAACCATTTATTTTTAAACCATTTATCTCATCTCATTTTACCAAAAACGCATTGTAGTGGGAAGAATGCTTTTTCACATTAGAAAACTTCATCACATAAACATAATTTAGTAGTTATTAATTTAAAACCTGCTTTTAAATTGTGCTAGTAGTAAATAATTTAGCTTTGATAATATCTTAAACCTTTAAAATTAGTGACAATAATTTTGTTTGATTTCTGTAAATTTCCTAGTTAATTTATCATTTCAAATTTAAACCTTCCCCGTGGGATTGATATTTAGGACTTAAAAAGAAAGTCTTATATTACTTGATAACGATATGTACGCTTGCGTAGAATCCAAACATTAAGTGTTTAATGTTATTATTCATAAAATACCACATCAAGTTTTTAATATTGTTGCAAAGCGGAGTCAACTTTATAAACTTTGCACAACTATATTTTCTCCGGGATCAAGTTTTTGGCGTCGTTGTTGGGGAAGGTAACGGTAAATTAAATAAATTTGGTAAATTAGGAAATTTAGAGATAAAAATATACAAAATAAAAATATAAAAAAAATTATAAAATAAAAAAAAAATCCAAAAATATATAACTGTATATTTAAGAGTATTTTATAAAAAAAAATTCTTTTCTTATTATATTTGTTTATGCAAAATATTGAATCTAAAGGTTTAGTACCTTATGATTTATACCTTATGATTTAGAATTATGAATCTAAAGGTTTAGTACCTTATGATTTAGAATTAGAATGTACTATTAGAAAAATTCGAAAACAACAATGAACAAATAAAATTTTGAACAAAATGGTGAATAACTTAGATAATCAAATAAACGAAAATCGACAATTACCTGTAAAAGATTATGATAATTCAATAGCAGATGAACTTCACTTAACTATTCAAAAACGTGATGTTGTTGTTAATTCATTTGAGCTTTGACCAGTTATTATCCAAATGGTACAAAATAATCAATTTGATGGAACACCTATTGATGATCCTAACTTACATCTTGCTAGTTTTCTTGAGATTTGTGCTACTTTTAAATATGACACAGTGTTTAATGATGTCAGTGTTTAAAGAATTTTTTTCTTTTTCACTAAGGGATAAAGCCAAAGCTTGGTTAAACTCATTAGCACCTGGATCTATCAGAATTTAGAGACTCATTAAAGCTTGGTTAAACTCATTAGCACCTGGATCTATCAGAATTTAGAGAAAACTAACACAAAAATTCTTGGCTAAATATTTTCTGCCCTAAAAAATTGCTAAGATTAAAAATGATATTACATCTTTTTGTCAGTTTGAAGGGTAATCAATATATGAAGCCTGAGAAAGATTTAAGGAAGAAAGATTTAAGGATCCACACCATGCTTTAACAGATTGGTTAATAATTCAAACTTTTTACAATGGATTAGTAGGATGACTTAGATCAATGGAAATTCAAACTTTTTACAATGGATTAGTAGGATGACTTAGATCTATTATAGATGCTGCCGCAGGTAGATCTTTAGTGTCAAAACCTTTTGATGAAACATACTCTTTAATAGAAGAAATGACTACTAATAAATTTCAATGGCCATCTGAATGGGTAAATCCTAATAGAGTAGCTAGTATTCATGAATATGATGCAATGTCTATTTTAGCATCTCAAATTGTTGCTATATCGAAAAAGATTGATCAAATTGGAGTGAATTATTCTAAAATACCACCGGTATTGGAGGAAAATTCACTAAGAGAGCTAATTGATACTCAATCATCTTATGAAACTTTGAATGCTATTAATAATCTAAATAAAAAATCCTTATTTTAACTAGTACAATCCTGGATGGAAAAATCACTCTAATTTTAGTTGGAATAATTATAACAATTCAATGAACCCCTCAGGAAATTTAAATAATCAAGGAAATCCTAATTATCGACCTTATTATCCTCCTGGATTTAACTTTAACCCTAACCCGCAAGTTTAGGAAAAGAAATTAACGATGGAAGAGGTAATGTTGAATATAGGAAATCAAATACAAAATCAAGGGCTGCTATTAGAATTATTGAAAATCAATTAGGACACATTGTTACTGTACTTAGTAACAGATCTTCAGGAAATCTTCCGAGTATGGTGGAAGTTAATCCCAAAGATTAAAATAAAGAACAAATTAAAGAAATTCAATTACGAAGTAGAAAAGAAGTTAAAACAAGAATCCAAAGAGAAATAGAAGTTGATGAGGAGAAGGAAGAGAATAAAAGTGATCATAATGAAAATGAGCAAACACAAGTTCCTTTAGAAAAATAATTATCTCCATTTCCTCAACGACTAAAACATAAGAATAAAGACAAAAAATTTACAAATTTTTGGAAATTCTTAAAAAGTTAACGATAAAGATTCATTTCATTGAGGCTTTGGAACATATGCCAAGTTATGTGAAATTTATGAAAGATATATTGAACAAGAAAAGGAAGTTTGCAGATCATGAGACTGCTGCACTTAGTGAAGAGTGTACGCTATTATCCAGAGGCTTCCTAAAAAGTTAATAGATTCTGGTAGTTTTACTATACCTTGTGCAATTGGTGAAAAGTTTTATGGAAAAGCCTTATGTGATTTAGGAGCAAGTATCAATCTTATTCCTCTATCAATTTTTAAACGTTTAGGTTTAAGAGAGATTTACCATACTACTGTAACTCTTCAGTTAGCTAATCGATCAATCACTTATCCTAAAGGCGTTATAGAATATGTATTAGTAAAAGTGGATAAATTTATTTTCACTGTAGACTTTAAAGTATTAAATATGGAGGAAGATAAAGAAATTCCTATTATTTTGGGGAGACCATTTCTTGCAACAGGGAGAGCTATGATAGATGTGCAAATAGGAGAATTAATAATGAGAGTTAATGATCAAGAAGTAAAATTTAATATTGCAAAAGCTATGAAATATCCTGCGATAGAAAAATACGATGAATGTTTTAGGAAGGAAGTTACTGATTATCTAAGTAATGAGCAATTTAAGAAAGAGTTTAAAGAGAAATTAAAACGAGAAGAATTTAGTCAAAATAAGGATGAAATAAAAGAAGAAAATTTAGATTATATTCAGGACAAATTTGAAACTTTATATTTGTTGGAAAATGATAATAAAAATCTTATTTCTTTAAGTATTAAACCACCTGAACTTGAACTGAAAGTATTACATGCTCATTTAAAATATGTATTCTTAGGCGATTCATCTACATTGCCTGTTATTGTATCTTCTGAGTTAACTGAAATTTAAGAAGAAAAATTAATAAAATGTTAAAAAGATATAAAAAGGCTTTTGGATGGACTTTAGCAGATATTAAAGGAGCTAGTCCTTCAATTTGCATGCACAGAATTTTATTAGATGAATAATATGAACCTAAAGCTGATCCTCCCAATAATGAAAGAATTTGTTAAAAAGAAATTTTAGAATGGTTAGATGCTGGAATTATATATCCCATTTCAGACAATACTTGGGTAAGCCCAATTCACTGTCTTCCAAAGAAAGGAGGAGTGACTGTTGTAGGAAATGAGAAAAATGAAATATGAATTAATTTCAATAAGGCAAGTTACTGGTTAGCAAATTTGTATAGATTATAGAAAGTTAAACTTGGTCACCATGAAAGATCACTTTTCTTTACTTTTTGTAGATCAAATGTTAGATAGATTGTTTGGAAATAAATATTATTGTTTCTTAGATGGATATACCAGTTATCATCAAATTCCAATTGCTCATGAGGATCAAGATAAGACAACATTTACAAGTCCTTATGGAACATTTTCTTTTCGTAGAATTTCTTTTGGAGTATGCAATGCACCTGCAACATTTCAAAGATGTATGATGTCAATATTTAGTAATTTGATTGAGCATGAAATGGAAGTATTTATGGATGATTTCTTTGTGTTCGGGACTTCATTTGAATTATGCTTAAATAATTTAGAAAAAAGTTCTAGAGCTATGTGAAAAATCAACCTAGTACTAAATTGGGAAAATTTTCAATTTATGGTTGCAAGAGGAATTATACTTGGACATAAAATTTCTGAAAATGGCATTGAAGTAGATCCTAAAAATTTAAGTTATTGAAAAAAATTACCACTCTCGATTACGGTCAAAGGGTTAAAAAGTTTTCCAGGGACATGATGGATTCTACAGGCGTTATATAAATAATTTTTCAAAAATAACTAAGCCATTGTGCCAAATTTTAGAAAAAGATACAAAATTTAATTTTAATGAGGAAAGCATAACAACATTTAACTTATTGAAAGAAAAATTAATCACTGCACCTATAATAGTACCACCTGATTGGGAAAAACTCTTTGAAATAATGTGTGATGCTAGTGATTATACTATTGGAGCTGTGTTAGGACATAGACACAACAAAGTTTTTACAGTAATATATTATGCTTGTAAAATTCTGAATGATACTCAAATCAACTACAGTATTACTGAAAGAGAGTTATTAGCTATTGTCTATGCTTTTGATAAATTTAGACCTCACTTAATTGGAACTAAATGTATAGTGCATACATATTATTGTGCTATTAAATACTTAATGCAAAAGAAGGATGCTAAACCAAGGTTAATTAGATGGATACTTGACAGAGACTTTATATATGCTTAAAAATACAAGTATTTAATACTGTTGCTAAAAGATTTAATTCCTCAGCAACGACACCAAAAACATAATAACGGTTATAGATTCGATAAAGATTTATATATAAAATATTTAATAATGGTAAAGTCACACTTATCAACACAAATTATACGTATCGCTCAAGTAATATAGGGCTCTAATGGAGTCCTAGATATCGATCCCACAGGGAGTAAAATTAGAACTACGAACTAAGATTTTAGAAAAGCAATACTTTAATCACAACAACAAAGTTCAATTTGCTTATCTTTCACTAATAGGCAACTGAAATAAATATATAATTTTAATAACTAATAAAAAACTAATGATACTAATGAGGGTTTAATTGTGATATTCAATATATAAGAAAGCATCCTTATCCTTGTCAAGAAATTATAGTGAATGGATAAAGTGAAT
>NW_018164444.1:25143494-25144077 GCF_001263595.1 Phalaenopsis equestris | reverse complement strand
ACATTGACTAATCCTACGCTTGTTTACTGAATTTGCGGCTAGGCTGGGAGGATACCAGCTCTCACTTCGAAGCTCCCACGTTCCCCTCGCCCGAGGGCTAACATCTACACTTCAGCACCCAAACGATAGGACCGAATTGGGGATTTTAATCTGTCACTCTAAAATCTCCAATTCTACGCCTGATAATTTTGTTGCCCTATTTATTTGCACCTAATTTCCAAGGGCTTTGACCTCCCTGAATCTTGGATGTAATCTTCACTTTATTTTTAAAACTGAACATATTTTAACAAATCAATTGACCAGATTTAAAGTAAATTAAGATCGAAGAGAAAAGAGCATCACAATTTCTTTAACATTTTTATGGCTCAACCAATTCAAATTAACATTACACAAATCTCAAGACAAGGGGAAAGACAGAGAAAACTACTCAGAACTTATGGGGAAGACACAACAAAACTCAAAATTCATATATAAAAAAATTCATATACAAACTACAATAAGTAAATAACACTTATCTCTAATTCCTCCCCAAGCAAACTCCTTGAAGTCCCTCTGAATCTCTTCCTTTGTCCCTCTGAATCTC
>NW_018164444.1:25137584-25143484 GCF_001263595.1 Phalaenopsis equestris | reverse complement strand
GTTTACAGCACACAGAGCACACAGAATTCTTCTTTGAAGCGGCAAGGAGGAAGAAATCTCTCACTTTCCCTCCACTCTTACAATCTCTCGAAGAATTCCTTGCAATTAGACTCTCTACACACTACTGGAACTCTTATACACTATTCTAACCTTCCAACTCCTCAAACTCCTCTTCCATTTTTGGCCAAAATCTTCTTTTAAAGATGTAGAAGAGTTTTGCCAAGAGTTGCGCCAAGAGTTGCCTAAGCATCTGCCTAAGCATCCCTCCAAAATTCTTCCTCATCCAATGCACATTTGGACATAACCACCGATCTCGCCATCGGCGGCCTCAAGGGCGCCATCGGTGGCCTTTCTAAATTATTAAATATGGAGTCTCGGGAAATTTTCTTCATAGGCGCCCTAATTCAAATCTTCAAATTTTGGTCATTTTCACTCCAAATTTGCTCTTTTTTACATCTTTTTGCTCCAATTACCCTAACATCTTTTTGCTCCCTCCAATGACCCTAATTCATCATTCCTACAACAAAATATCAAAAATAACTTTCTTTAAAGTGCAATATCATAAAAAACTGTATAAAATAGGTATTAAAATCTCAACATATTTTTCTTTGGTCAAAATCCCCCGAACTTAACTATTACTTGTCCTCAAGTAATTTTGGTACTATGTAAAATTTATGTTCTATTGTAGTGAAGTTTTAATTCAGAAATATTATAAGTTTGATCTAAGTAAATTCTATAGTGAGATTTTTCAAAAAAAATTCAAGTAATTAAATTAACTATGTAGCTACAATGCTACATGATTATATAGTCATTAAGTTTTAGAGTTCTAGTCTTCTATTCATTTCAAGAATGACTATATGTTGTAATATTAAGTCACATAGAATATTCAAATGATAGGAACTTCATGAGAACACTACTAGTAAAAGATCTAATCCATAAATATAAAAGCCAATTTTTGATTAGGCATCTCCTCAAGCTTCTCCTCACATATATATATTTTTTCTTTCTTTTCTTTTCTCTTTTTCATTTGGATTGCTTTCAATCCTATATATTTTTCTTTTCTTTTCAGGGATTGTTGTCAATCCTTTCTTTTTTCTTTTTCAAGTGAGGATTACTATATCTGGATAGCCTTTAATGGTTTTGAACATCACATTTCTTTCCGTAAATTTAAAATTTTAAGCATTCCTTTACCTTATAAATATTTTATAGCTTTTACATCATTGAGCCCCAATCTTTTCTTCTCAAATGAATTTCCAGATTCTTAATACTTCAAAATATAGTTTCCTTTACTTTAAATAGTTAACTATAGTCCTATTCTCTTATACTAAATATCTTTAATCTAAAAAAAATATTTTTCATTACAAAAATATTTCCTTAAATCTACCATAATATTTAATATCTACAAAATATAATTACCTGAATTAAATTCACTACATACAATTATATTAATAATTTTTGAAAATATTTAAATTGGGAACATCTAATAGTTAATATTTTTCTTCTCTCTCCCCAAACTTAAATTTTTAAATACGAAATGATACAGGTGGAAAGAAAAATTCTAAATATAAATCATACCTCAGTATTTTAGGCATTTTCATCATTCTGAAATTTTTGCAGTCCTTCTCAAAGTTTCTACTTCACCTGGTCTGTAACATTAAGAGCTTTCTATACAGATAAATCATTAGAGAACTTGCTGGATAATGAAATTTTGAAATAAGTACAAAACTAAACATTAAAAAAACACAATATTTCACTAACACATCCACAATGCTAAACAAAATAATGCTAAACAAAATAATTACAAAATAATTACAATTAAAATGCAAAAATGAAAATCACATCACATTACAATTTAACAAATTTCCACTACCACACAAATAATTATAACAATAATTAAAAACTATCCAATTACAACATAACAATAAAAATGAAAGTAAAACAGACATTTGTTTCTACTACAAAAATTACAAACAAAAAAGTAAAAGTACATCAATTACATTTAGATATCAAAATCCCAAACTATGTCTTCGTCTTCTTGGTCAGCAGGTGGATTGGGTTGATACTGAGTATATCGGGGGCATTCAGTAAAAGTAACATCAGGCTCACCTCTATAGTGTCGGGTTTGAGCTTCATAGTAAGCTATCTCAAAATCTGAATGCCTCTGTAGGTACTCACTATCATAATCATGTCTACATTCTAAACCCCCAATCCTTTCATTTATTAACTCTATACTCTTTCGCTGCAAGGTCAACTCATTCATTAAATCGATCAGGGTAGGGGAACTAGAAGGTGGAAGGTCATAACTAGTAGAGGGGATATCTCTACTAGTAGAAGGTTCTTGACTTCTACTCCCAGTTCTCCATTTTTCATGGGATACATATGTCTTCTAATTAGCTTTACTAATGTGTTTCATAAGGTAAACTCATGCCTTATCATCTCTAACTTCCACTCTAGAAAGTTGGCAAAGTGCATAAATGAGGCCAGGATGTCCTACCCCCACTTGTTTCACTCCTTTCCGCGGTCAATATATTCTTAAAAATGACTCTCCCCACATTTATATTTCTGTTATTCTGAATACAAAAATTCAGATTTGCTTTATCTCTTGTTACCTCACTATGGTGATAGGTCGGTAACAGAGTAGAGGAAATAAAATAGTACCACGCTTTAGATGTGAAATTTAACATGGAAGCAGAAAAATTTACCCTTTCTCATTGCTTTATCTTCCATGTTTCTTTCCCATCAGTGAGTCTTTCCCATTGAGAAAGTTGATCACATCATTCAGTGGGCCTTCCATCGTACTGAAGGTTTCATAGTGGCAGTTATAAGAGTATGGGACTTTGTAAAAGGAGTTAATGCGGGCGGCACTAAATTCAACAGAAAATCCCCGCACTTGAACTATTCCGTCCTCAGAATAGAACACATTGGAATAAAATTCTTTTACAATATTTACAGCAGCCTTATTGGTGGTATAACATAAGTTTTCCCACCTCTGCTCGATAATAACACTTTCAATTTCTCCTCTAGGACTCTCAAAAACTCAATCTTGTATACATTTATTTTTTTCAAATACTGAAGTAAACCTCGATTGAGCCTTCACATTGATGAAGTGAGACTCATCGAACTCAAGTAATCTATTTTGTCATGGAGCCATTTCAATCTAATCAAAATTATAAAAAAATTCCAAAATATACTCAAATATGTAAATAATGGCTTCCAAGAGTGATTCTAAGAGTTCAAAACTAAGTTCCCATGAATTTTTTTCCCAATATTTTCTTCACATTCTCAAATTTTTTGAATCTTTTCAATGTGGAAGAAATTCATGGTGAAAATCAAATATTTTTAGTTTGGAGTGAAGCTCTTACCAAGAGATGATCAAATTCGGTGTCTAAATGCCTTGAAATCGCCCCCAAATCCAAGATCTCTCAAGCCCTAGGTTGAAAATTACGTTTTTAAGAGGAAGGAGATGATGAATAGTGGCGGTTGACTGGTCAAAATCGCGGTTAAAGGTGTTTTTTCGGGATCTCACCGTCGGTGTGGTCTTCGGCGCCATTAGCGAGCTCTATAAAATTAATATCCTAAATATCAGGAAAAGTTCGCCGTCAGTGAGCTCTATTGAATTGGTTCAATTTCTGGATTTTTACAATTTTGATCCATTTCAAGCCTCAACGACATCCGTTCAACATTATAGACATAATTTTAAGTGATTAAATGATGTACTTATCACAAATAAACTTTTGCAACACAAAACATCACAATTATATATAAATTCCAAGGGTTACAATATACGTTACACAACACACCTAAGTTTGGTATTTTCTCAACCTTAATACATCAATTCAGCGTCGCAATCTAAACCACAACACTCAAAAAGCTGAAAACAAACATCCTATGCTCAGTCTCAACTATACAAAGATCTAAAAGCAAAATTCTAAAGCAAAGAAAACATAAAGTTCAAACCAAATTACACACATAGACAGACATGTAGCAATGTAAATCTACTATTCTTCAGATTCAGTGCTAGATTCTCCTCTGAGATCACCCATTGATTGCACATGAACAAAGAGGTTATAGAAGGGTCGGTTTGGAAATTCTTCAGTAGAGTCCTCTTCTATTAATTTCATCCTTCTCATCAGTCGTATCAAACTGTCTTCGATATGTCCAGAGTTAGAAAAATATTCTTTCATCCTCCAGTCTAGATGATTGAAGAAATCAGAGATATTATTAATTGCATTCATAACATTTTGTACCTCCTTCTCCAATTTCTTGATTCTGCACAGGATCACCAATGTCTTGTCCGGAACTAAAGGTTGAATAGGCAGTGAATTATGAGATGATTGATCCACCATAATAGTCATAACATTTTCATCTTCATTGGTTGGGAATCTCTCAGTTGGGTCCAAAGGCTTCCAAGGTAGAAGTATCTTTTCCCAATTTTCATAGGATACTTGGGATTGACTGCAAAGTAAGAATATTGTGGAAGGATGTCCAAGCCCATAAGTTGATCCATGAATGATCACGCCCAAAACAGACTTCACAATTATAGATCCAATATCGATCGACAGTCTCATTTGGATGCAGTAATTCAGAATAGCACTTTCCTTAGAAACTTTACCGATCCTCATCATTGTTAACAATTTTGCAGAAATGAAGAAGTGCCAATGTTCTATTTATTAATGTTATTTTGTTTAGGTAATAATTTAATTTTTTAAATTGATATTTGGGTTTGTTTTTATTTTAAAATAAAATTATATTTTGACTTTAAGGTTTCTTGTCGCGACGAAGTTGAAATAATGGTAGACAGGAACGTTCTCAATCATATATAATTCATTGATTCATGAAGGAGTAAAATTTATCCATCTACCTTGCACATAGACGACTCCCTGGTTGATTCCATGCAAATTAGCATAAAATTCCTTCACCAAAGGAACAACTACGGTGGCTGTAGTGCAGCACATCACTTCCCATCTTTGTCGCACGATAATTTCTTCAATTTTTGTTGATGGAATATTCAATCCTCGATTTACAAATCCTTGGTCCTTGATTAATCTTTTCTTTGTTAGTACCTTGTTGAAGATTCGTCGTGCCTCCGCTCTAATGAACTTTCTCCAGTTGAACACTCGCATTCTATGATTTTCAGGGGAATTGGATGCCATAGGGATGAATTTGGTGGAGTTTCACTTCATTCTTGGGGGAAATATGAGCTTAGGAATTGAATTTGGAAGTTTAAAATGGGTAACTCTCGCCTAAAACCGCCAAAAAACTTCCATTCAAACTCCAAAAATCGTCATCCCGTCAGTCTCACCGTCACCAATGTCGAGGGTGCCATCGGCGAGCCTTTAGAATTTAATTACCTGGACTCTCGAGAAAAACTCACCATCGGTGGCGTCAATGGCGACGTCAGTGCCTAAGGCAAAAATTGTACAGTTTCACTCTTGTCAAAATGCCTTCCAATTTTTCTCTATGGATCTAATTTTTATGATGATTTAAGGGTAAATAAGAGTAGTAGATTTCAATACTACCACAAAATAATTATAATTTCAAATAAAACTATTATAATCGCAACAAAAATAAAGATAACTATGGGTTGCCTCCCATAAAGTGCTTGGTTTAACGTCGTCAGCCCGACCTATTCAGGTATTATTCAGATTGAATGATCATTAAAACCTCCTTAAAATTTGGTCTTTTACCCTCAAAATACGATTTTAATCTGTGTCCATTTACTTTAAATCTATTTCCTGTTTTTTGATCTTCGATTTGAACAGCTCTGTAAGTATAAACTTGAGTCACAGTAAAGGGTCTTAACCAACGAGACTTCAATTTCTCAGGGAATAACTTCAGCCTTGTATTGTAAAGAAAAACTTCTTGTCCTAGTTCAAAGTTCTTCTGGTTAATCTTCCGAT
>NW_018164444.1:25135767-25137135 GCF_001263595.1 Phalaenopsis equestris | reverse complement strand
TCGGCATTCTGTATCTAATGAAAATATTTTTCATTAAAAATCTTGAAAAACTTTTAGCATCACAACGAGGAAAAGCTTGTGCTTCAATCCACTTTGAAATAGTTTACTGCAATTAATATATATAAGTTCTCAAATGAAGGAATAAATGGTCCCATGAAATCTAATCCCCAAACATCAAATATCTCAACTTCTAACATGAAATTCAGAGGCATTTCATTTCATCTAGATATATTACCTACTCGTTGACATCGATCACAAATTTTTATGTATCTATAAACTTCTCTAAAGATAGTAGGCCAATAAAATTCAGCTTGTAAAATTTTATAAGCAGTTTAATCAATCCTAAAATGTCCTCCAAATTCAAAATCATGACATTTTTGAATGATTAGATCAATTTCTTCTTAAGGTATACATCTTCTCATAATAAGATCCTTACATTGTTTATATAAATAAGGCTCATCCCAAAAATATGCTTTCACATTATGAATGAATTTTCTTTGTTGTTGTAATGTCAGCATAGGTGACAAAATATCACTTACAATATAATTAACAATATCAACATACCATGATATTTTCCATTCATTAATATTATAAAGTTTTTCATCAGGGAAACTGTGTGTAATTTCATTATCGGTTTTAAATAATTCATGATTTTCTAATCTTGACAAATGATCAGCAATTTGATTATCAATTCAATTTCTATCAATAACCACAAGATCAAATTCTTGCATTAAAAGTATCCATCTAATTAACCTTGGTTTGACATCCTTCTTTTGCATTAAATATTAATAGCAGAGTGATCAGTGTGCACAACACATTTAGTCCCAATTAAATAATATCTAAATTAGTCTAAAGCTTACACGATGGTCAGTAACTCTTTTTCAATAACAGTATAATTAATTTAAGCATCATTAAGAGTTTTACTAGCGTACTATATAACTTTAAAAATATTTTCATACCTTTGTCCAAGAACAACTCTAATAGCATAATCACTAGCGTCACACATCAATTCAAATGGTTTCTCCCAGTTAGGTGAAACTGTAATAGGGGATGTTTTCCTTAATAACTCAAAGACATTTAAACAGCTTTCAGTAAATTCAAATTTCTTATTCATTTCTAAAAGTTGGCGTAGAGGTTTAGTAATTTTTGAAAAATCTTTAATAAAACGACTGTAAAAACCAACATGTCCAAGAAAACTCCTAACCTCTCTTACATTAGTAGGAGGTGTTAGTTTAAATATAACTTAAATTTTTGTTGGGTCTACTTCCATATCATTTTCCGAAATTTTATGCCCTAACACAATTCCTCCTGCAAACATAAATTGACATTTCTCCCAATTTAGAACTAAATTAGTTCTTTCTCATAACT
>NW_018164444.1:25133719-25135315 GCF_001263595.1 Phalaenopsis equestris | reverse complement strand
TGTTCATTCAGTATAAGTCTGTGCATACAAACAAAGGACTGATTCCCTTTAATATCAGCGAAGGTCCAACCAAAAGCTTTCTTATATCTTTTTTATGTATCCAAAAGTCTTTGCTCTTGCAAATCATTTAACTCTGAAGATATAATAACAGGTAATGTAGATGAGTTATGAGTATCCCAGAAACACATACTTCAAGTGATTAGGCAATATTTTCAACTCAAGTTCAGGTTGTTTTATAATTGACGGAACTAGATTCTTATCAGCATTTTCTATAACATCCAGCATCTCAAATCTTCCCTGAACATAATCTAATTCTTCATTTCCTATTTCGTCTAAAATAACTTCATCACTATCTTCAAATTGTTATTTCTCTTCAAAATGTTCTTTAAAATGCTCATTCAATAGATGTTCACTAATTTCCATGCAAAAACATTCATTATCTCTTTCAACAACAGGATATTTCATAGATTTTGCAATCTTAAAAGTCACTTATTGATCATTAATTTTCATAGTTAATTCTACTTTTTGAACATCTATGATAGCTTTTCCAGTAGATAAAAATGGTCTCCCTAAAATGATAGGTATTTCTTTATGTTCCTCCATATCTAAAATAATGAAATCCACAGGAAATATAAATTTGTCAACTTTTACTAACACATCTTCTATAACTCCCTTAGGATATGTAACTGATCGATCTACTAACTTTAGAGTTAAAGTAGGTGACCAATCCACAAAAGTATAACATATAAGAACATAGAAAAAACTAAATAATGATAAATGAGAAGAGGAAGCCCTAAAAAACTTGAGATCTTTGAGTTCATTATCATTGATTCTTAGATGAGGAGTCTCCAACTTATCTCCATGAAGTAGGAGAGCAAGAGGGGGGGCCTTGTTGGAACAGAAATGGAGTTAGTATAAAGGCCATGTCTGGCAAGCCAATTAGCAAGTTGGTTTCCTTCTCTGTAGATAAAAGACATATTGACTTTAAACAACTTGTTGAGATTGCCAATTTTCTGTTTCCAATGTATATGATGCCAAGAGGATAGCTGTTCAGTGTTGAGGAAAGTAATCAGTTGAATAGAGTCCACCTCAATCCATAGTTTATACCATGCAGCTTTCAGTGCAAAGGTAAGGGCCCAGTAAACAGCAATAAGCTTAGCTTCCAGAGCATCATGGGCCTCAGTAGGAGCATGAAAGAACAACAAGCATTTGCTGGAGGAATCTCTGAAAACCCCCCCACTCCAGCACCCCATTCAGAAAATCTACCATCAGTATTAATCTTCATGGTATGTGCATCAGGGGGTTACCAAATAACTTTCTCAATCATGTTATGGCTTTTGGTTACAGTAGTCTGAGGCAAACTAGTATTAGGGAAGTTGTTAAGTTGAATCAGCTTGTTTAAGTAGGAAGCACAGTTTCTAGTAACCTTGGAATGATGAATAGGCTTGTCTTTATGTTTTCTATTATTTTTGCACATCCACAAGAACCAGACCACAATAAAAGGGATAGAATCACCTTTCTTACTTTTCCAGCTGTTCCATCCATCTTTGAGATTGGACCAGTCCTTATCCAAGCCCTATCCAAGCCCTCAACTTT
>NW_018164444.1:25113646-25133622 GCF_001263595.1 Phalaenopsis equestris | reverse complement strand
AAGGCCCTCTCAAACCCTTAAGTTTAAGAATATCATCAGTTGGCAGCAGATTGTTGAAGAACCTCCAATAAAAGAATGATATAGAGGGGATAAATATCAGTTCCAAATGGCTTCACCCCAAGGGACTTGATCCTAATAGTAAAGTTTGGCATAGATGGCTTTAGTAAAACTTTGGTTAGCATAGCTATGTCAGATAATTCTATCTTTCCTAACCTTATCAAAAACAATCTTAGTAACTTGAGATAGGTGGGGCTCCTGTAGAATGGATTGGAGCTTAGTAACAGACCAGGAGTCCCCCTCCCAAAGATCACAAACTGAAAGGTGAGGGTTGAAATCAGAGGGGGGAGCCCCTAGCCAATCTTTAGGACACCAATGGTCTAGCTAGAAGTTCACTTGACCATTCCCCAAATCCCAAATGTACATTTCTTGAGCAAAGTGTCTAATTTTAAGCATGTTAGTCCAAATTCTAGAGTCCCCTAACTTTTTGGAGATGAGAGATGGGTGTTGTCCCTTGCAGTATTTTCCTTTAATGAACTTAGCCCACAGGGAAGTTTGGGCTCCGAAATTGGTCCACATCTTACAGAAATTAATCTGTGTGATTTGTTGAAGTCCCTTAAACCCCATTCCACCTTCCATGTTAGGTTTAGCTGCCTTTTCTCAAGAAGCCCAGTGGAGCTGCTGCCTTTGACCTACCCACAAGGATCTATTAAAGACTCTTTCCAGCTGAATTTGAATGCTTTTCATCATATAATTGGTTTGGAGAATATATGAGGGGAAGGTAGTTAAGGTACTTCTGAGTAGAGTAATTCTACCCCGATTGGAAAGGAAAGAATGGGACCAGCTAGATAAGGTTTTCTGAATTTTCTGAAAACCCTCATCAAATTGGGTCAGCTTAGATCTTCCCTAAGTGAGATGAACCCCCAAATATTTGAAAGTGTCTTTAGCAATGGAAAAACCAGTATAATCAGAGACCCAATGTTTACAATTGGAAGATGCCCTCTTGTTAAAGATAAGTTGGCATTTAGTAAGGCAAAACTCCATCCCAGAGCAGTTCTGAAATTGTTTCAGACAATGGTAGACTTTTTTAACTGTATTTTTATGAACATTAGAGAATATCATAATATCATCAGCATACATGAGATGGGAGATAGCCATAGTGGATTTGTGATGAAATCCAGAATATTGTTGGTTGAGGATTACCCTGTCTAACATTCTAGAGCAGTAATCCATAGAAATAATAAAGATAGTGGGGGGAGTGGGTCACCTTGTCTGAGCCCTCTGGTAGTTGTGAAAGAACCCCAGGCTTTGCCATTGATAAGAATAGAATGCTTGTTATTAATGAGTCACCTGTGGATGAGTTTACAGAAATCAGGTTGAAAACCTCTGGCAGCAAGAATCTCCAAAATAAATTTCCAATCAATGGTGTCATAAGCTTTTTTAATATCTAGTTTATAGATAAGATTACCCCCCTACTGATTTTATCCAAATCCATAATGAGTTCTTGTGCCAGCAACACATTATCAGTGATGGATCTCCCTTTAATGAATGCAGTCTGGTTTGGGCATATAATCTTGTCAAGGTGAGGTTGTAGTCTTCTTAATATGATCTTGCTGATGAGTTTACTTATGATAGAAGTAAGGTTGATAGGCTTGTAGTGTTCCCAAGTCATCTGCAGATCTCCTTTAGGAGTTAGAACAATAGAAGTATCTCTAAAATAGCTAGGGAGATTGACCCCCAGAAGAAACTCTTGATAGCCTCAATTACCTCCTTTTTAATAATGCGCTAAGTTTTTTTTATAAAAGTCAACAGTAAAACCATCAGAGCCAACAGATTTGGAGCTGTCAATGGTGTTTAAGGCATCCCAAATTTCATCATCAGAAGGGGGTTCAGTGAGTTTGAGCTGATTAGTGTAATCTAATTCTTCAGTAAAATAGTTTTCATAATCAGTATTTAGATCAACTGAAGAGTTCAGTAAGGAGCTGTAGTACTTAACAACATCCAAAGCAATAAGATCATTGTCATTAATCCATTTACCCTCAGAAGAGTAAATAGAGTGAATGGTATTGCACTTCCTCTTGTATCTAATATAAGCATGATAAAACTTAGTGTTTCTGTCACCTTTAGGAAAAATGTTAATAGAAGCTTTTTGTTTGAGTAACATATCTTATATGTCAATAGCATCGAGCAGATTAGTCTGGGCAGTGAGTAGATCAATCTCAGTGGCAGTTTGATTCTGAACTGCAACTTCAAGTTTCTCTACTTCATTTTCAGTAGATAAGACATTGGAAAAAACATTCCTAAAAGTCTCCCAACCCCACTTTCTCAATGTTTTGCTTGTTTTCAGATGAAGCAGGCTAAGTTTGATGAAACCATCCAATTAGAAGCAACACAACTAATGAATAGGGGGTGATATGTGGTATTGCTAGGTGAAGTAATATATATGAGAAGAGGTCTGTGATCAGAACCAGTGAGTGTTAGGTGAGTAACAAAAGTAAAGTTAGGGAGTGTTAGGTGAGTAACAAAAGTTAGAAGATAGTGCTTATGCCAACTGTCATTCACTAGCACCTTGTCAAGTCTTTCCCACAATAAACCCCTTTTCCAAGTGAATTTAGGACCCTGGTAGCCAAAATTAAACAAGCCAGCTTGCTGTGTCTAATCATTGAAGAAAGTCATTTTGGATAGATTAGGAGGTCTCCCCCCAGATTTATCTGCTGCAAAAGTGATACAATTGAAATCTCCCCCAACCATCCAGGGAGAGTTTATATTGGGAGAGGGAGAGTTTATATTAGTACTGATGAGATGTAAGCCCTCCCAAAGCTCCTGTCTATCAGCTTTGAGACTTCTAACATAAATGAAAGTTGCATGCTCTAGGTGGCCTTGAATCAGAAGAGAAAGATGTATAAACTTTGGATGGTCAATAAGAGTAACCCACTGTATTTATTTATTATAAAAGAACCAAATTTTGTTATTATTGTTAGCATAATGAGAAAATCCATGAAATTTGCCAATAATTCTGTAGGAGTTTTGCTGAACCATTGGTTCTAGTATAGTAAAACACCATAGTTTGTATTTTTTGTTGAGATAGACCAGTCTTCTTAAAGACTGGGGATGGGCAATGCCCCTTATATTCCAACACAGAATATTAATCATTGGAGGGATTAAAGTGGAGAGAAGGCTGAGATCTTGATCTGGTCCTTCCTCTAGAAGGAGAAGGCCCTCCAATCTTCAGTACACCTGTGCTCCCATTGTTTCCTTATTTTAGTTTCTGAACTTCTGATAATAACTTTTTCTTCTTCTTAGATTTTTTTTGTTTTCCATTACTCTTCCATTAAGAGCTTCATCTCAAATATATCTCTCTTCTCAGGGCTTCTAAAACTGTGATATCTTTCTAGTTATTCTCCCTAGATGCCTCACCTTCATATAGTGAATCAGTTAGGGGAGTAATAATATTTACTTGATTTTCCTCCTCCCTGAAGTATCTGGGGGATAAGTTAGAAGGAGAATTGGAGCTAAAATGAGTTGTTGAGCTTTTGGATATATCCTCCAAATTCACAGTTGGAGAGGGTTCCACACAAACTGTAGGTTCTGGAGGAGTGGACTGATTAATCTTTTCTTGAGTAGACACATTCTTCTTTGGAGGGGGGTGAAGCCTGAAGCATCTATCTTTGGTGTGTCCAAACATCTTATAGTGGTAGCAATAATATGGTTTCTGTTCTAATACCACATTCTGCCATAATCCCTCTTTATCAGTACCAATCCAGAGCCTTTGAATTTTAAGGAGAGTTACATCTCTTTCTATAAGGATTCTAGCTAGAGATGGTCTAGCTGTGTTATATGTAGGAGCATCAACCTTTAGAGGTCTCCCTAGTGCACTTGCAATATTGAATAGAGAATTGAGGTTAAAGTATTGAAGTGGGAGGCCAGGTAATAATTTAAACCAGTTAAACCATAGGGGAACTATAGGAGATTCCTTACTAGGATCGAAACCAGGATCCCACTTCAATATCTTGTGGTACCTACCTCCAATCTGAAGAGCTTGTTTTGCAAACAATCTTGCATAGTCTTCCGCACCTGAAAATTGGATAAGTAAATGCCTGCCATCAAGTATTCTAATCTGCAAATCTCCATTGAATTTTAAAGTCAAAGTAATTTCTAACTAATTCCATTTTAGGGTGGCCTAGAAGAAATTTTTCTACCAAGGTAAACTTCACTTGTTCATTTAGATTGTGGATTTCTTGTGGAGAGAAATAAACAGTTGGTTCACCTTCTTTGGAATCCAAAGGATGAATACAAGGGTTGTTACCCTTTTCAGCAGCTATGTCATGGAAGTTCTATGGGAAGACTAAGTGATCAGAATCACTAAGAGAAACATTCGACTTGCCCACCACCCCAACATAAGTAGCCTTAGCCCACTGAGCATCAGTCACTATGTCAATAGGGGTAACCATATTAAAACCAACGGACACACCAGGAGAGCAAATCTAACAGCAAAAGCTCCAGCAATTCATAGAAATGTCAAGAAAATTTTGTGCTTTGGAAAGGCCAAAACTCACAATAAATTCCAAACCAATAGTACAAAACACCAAAGGGGAAGGAGTTTCCACCAGTAAAACAAGGAGGCCAGAAGAGGCTTCCCACAGATACAGAAGCAGGCCAAAATCAAAACAAACCAATGGAATAGTAAAGCCCTCCAAAGTGCCAGGGATAAGAGTCAGAGAAGCTGACTCCCAAGGAAAAAGAAGGTAAGAAGAAGCACATTTGGAAATATAGATGCAGCACCACCCACAAAACCACCCCCAACAGAGCTTCATCCTTCTAGAAACCCTTGCAGAGCACCTTCTCCTCCAGCCGCCAACATCATATATATATATAATTGTATTGTGCCAAATAAGAGCAATCATATTCTCTACCCTCTTTTTCAAGTGTAAAATAAACATTGACTAATCTGGGTACGATTTTATAGTTTACAGTACATTCTTTTCTTGTACTTTCTACACTGTACTTTTATGCTTACAAACTTGCATGCTAAAAAATGATGTCACCCTGCATGAAAACTAAAACCTTCAGGATAGCCACAAAACCAAAACCAAAACCAAAATTAAAATCAGCCAAGATAAAATTCACTGCCACAAAATTTAAAATATAAAACAACTCAAAATTTAATCATAAATATCACAAAACAACAATAGAAGCTAAATTATGCCGTCTCTATCGGATGATCGGGAATCCCTCAGAGGAGATAACCTACGATTGCTAACGAGATTTCCCATAGTCTGAATGAAAGTATGGAACTCATTAAGTTTAGTTTAGCAATTTCATTTGGACTAAGTGAATCCAAAAGAAAATAGTGGTACCAGAACGAGGGAACCATATAATCATAATCGTTGTCGCTCTAATCAACTTTAATATGCCCCATAATATTTAAAGAATTACAACTATATGATTTGACGTTATGACTTGACACATCAGAAAACCTAAACTTGTTACGACGAGGTGCTTGGAGCTAGCACTGTGGGCAGCACGACCATCTTCAACAGCAAAAACATGTCTTCACCAGCTAAACCATTCTTTAGAAATTAACAACAAGTCATATGATTTTGAGGTTGTTTGCCTAATGCAACATAAGACATCACTTTATCTTTAGACCTTTGTATAGCTCTGCTCTACAATATAAGCCCTAACTAGCCTTAGGATTATGAGGTTGTCATTCGTTACGACCTAAATCATCATATCTTCCAGGTTATTTGTGTGAACGAATATAAGCCCTAATTAATAAAATTAGCAGAACAAAATATTCAATAAATTCTAATCTCCAGAATTGAAGCAAAACCATAGGATAGTTTGGGAAGTCAGCGAGGTTCTCATCCGGATCTATGACATCCCCTAGTTCTTCTTCCCTTGGATTCTATAATAAATTGTTCCGAATTTGAGTCATTCCCCTTTCACACCTCTTTGTCTGATTTCGTTGAAAAATCCTAATCCTTTATCCTCTTTGAAAATAATATCCTCTGATTTTTATCGAGAGTTTTCTTTAGTGACTTCAGTTATCTAAGATGTAATTAACTATAGGGGTTTGCCCTCATATGAATCATTTCTGAACCTGGCTTAATATAAACCCTATTTAATTCTTTGTATTAAAGAGGAGAAAATTTTAACCTATAAATAAAATGGTTTTCACAGATTTAAACGGATGTCATACAATCTTTAGTTTATTTAATCGCGTCTTCACCAGTAAGTAATGTATCTATCCCTCGGGATAGGTGCACTACTTGCTGTATTAAGCTCATTTATTTAAACTATTGAGATATGAGATTAGTTTGGTCTTATATTTTAAAAAAATTAAAATACTATTTTATCTAAATTATATTTATTAAATTAATTTAAAATGGGTGTTAGGATATTCATCCTAGCAGCCAACAACTTAACAACTCCCAACCTTTTAGTGCCGACAACTTCTAGGGACTCCACTGGGGATATGCTTCTCTCTCCATTTAAATCAGAAAATATTATTTTCTTACATCGGTAATGTGTCAATGTCTCTTATGGATCAAGTTACCCTTCTTCCATTGGCATGCTTCACCCATTTCTTTCTTGGGTAAGTACGGTAAACTCTTTTGGACTTCAGGACCGTCTGTTCAAGCATCTTTGAACAGGGAGGTTCAGGAAGCAAATAAGGACCTTCTTAATCTTTGTGTGGGGTCGGACCCCAAATAGGTGTGTTGGTGGACTATCTCCACCCTGGCATTGTTCTTTGGTAAATCAGTCCCGTACTGGGTCCTAGACTTAACTTTCCCTTTCGAGCCTGAGTTGCTAATTTGCAAATTAAATCGAATTGTGTCATGTTACGCTTGCTCTTTTTATTTAATTAAGTAAATCCTTCTACTTTCAAATTAATTTTACTAAATTTAAACCTTGGCAAACTAAAAATAATAAAAAAAAAATTTGCCCAGTCCACGAATCGACCTTTGTTAATTTTTAGTGTTTACACTAGAATTACAAGGTATTGGCCAAATAACTAACCTCAGAGCTTTCTTTTTGAAGCTGCTGCAATGACATTCCCAACGCTCACCTTTTACTGCAATTTTCCTACCAGTCGCAATGCTCGCAATGTTGCCCCCACCATCAAGTTTGGAATTAGATTTGATGAACTTGAAGTCATACTCAGAAAGGCCCCCTTCGTCTTAATGAAAGTCACCGCTCCGAAAGTTCAAGATCCCTCTACTAAATTTGACCTGAACTATCTAAAGGAATTCCCTTCTTGCAAGAAGATGAAAACTGCTACTCCCCCGGCACCTGCCAAGTCTGTCATTCCCTTTTCTACTAAAGGAAAGGAGATTATGATCGTAGAGGATGAATCTGCATAATTCACCGTCTTGCCATCACTATTTGAAACTAGCTCGAGTTCAAATTTTGCATCGTTAACTCGATCACAGAGAAAGAACCATAGCCAGAAAGCTCGAAGGGCAGCTAAGGCCCAAATATCAGAAAAAGTTCCAGATGACGAGTTTCCTCAATAAGAGGAATTTGGATTACAGGAGACCTCTCCACTTCTGCAAGGGAGTAGGTTCTACCCATTGATGACCACTAATGAACATGAAAGCATTCGAGAAATTGTCATTACTTTACCATCATTTCATGGTCGTAATGAGGAGAGGGAGAAGCCAACTACTATCACTAAAGTTCACGCGGTGTTTCAGAGATTGACCATTAAAGAAGGATGTTCAGTGGTTGAAATACTTAAGCGAGTGGGATGCGCAATATCCATGCAGATGCAGAAAAAGATTTTGAAGGGTGTTAAGATTGCCCGACAGTCCCACAAGTCAGCTGAATTTTTACCAACATGTATTCCCATCAGATTCCATTTGGGAAGCCGAGTTCACACTATTACAGATGTTATTACCTCTGCCACTCCAGTGTCTACAGGACATCGGTCGGTCAAGTTACGTTTGGGTCGGAAGATTCAACCAATTTTTATCCATAATAATCCTTTGAAAAGGAATAAGATGGAGAAACTAACCGATATTGTGTTTGGTTTGCACCGCGAGGAGCATACTTCTCTCTGACATGTCGATGCCTCCGTTGAGATACCCCATCTCAAGACATCATCATCAAGAAAGAAAGTGTGGGTACCCAAATTCGCCTTACCAATACGTTCTAGTGAGCCCGCAGGACAAAATAGTAGAATGAAGCAAAAGTCTTAAATATCTGCTACAAAATTTGATGAACAAGTGACGGATGTTCAGGAAAATCCTCCGGATCTTAAGATAATTCAAGAGGCAATAATTGAAGAAAAAGTTGAAAATCCTAGGGCTGAGATTTCCGAGCTAGCTAGAGAACATGGTGTAACCATTAATGATGATGACCAGGATTTTGATTTCAATGATTATCTAGATGAAGACTTCATGGATATTCATGTCATCGAGACTAGAGCTTCTTCATTAGTGCGCGATGCCCAACCTCTTATTGAAGGGAAGACCGTGGATGATTTGCACAGAGCTATTTTATTGAGGGATGAAGAGATTAGTCAAATGGAAAAGAGAATGGATGAGATGGCAACCATGACAACGGTTAATGGGCAATCCCAGTCATAGCAAGTAGCCTCTACAGGGGTTAACCAGCCTGAAATAATCCATATTACCGATGAAACAAGAGAAGTTGCTTCCACTAATGGAGAAAAGAAGCAAAAAAAGGATTCCTCACCAAATACCATACCAGAGAAGGATATCAAATAGTTGGTCGAACAACAAGTTTGGGAGGCCTTACCCCAATCTAAGGGTGGTGCATTGATTTTGAGGTGTAGACCTTTCCCGGAGGAGTTTGATGCCATGCCCTACCCTAACGGTTTTGTGCCACCAAACTTCAAGATATTCGACAAGACTGAGAATCTCAGGCAACATCTAGCACATTTTCGGGCTAGTTGTGGCAACACTAGAGGTAATGAAGCCTTACTCTTCTAACAGTTTGTCAGCAGCCCGTCAAGAATTGCCTTTGATTGGTATCTGAGTTACCCAACAGATCAGTGAAGACATTCACCGATTTCGAACAGATTTTTGTGAAGAAATTTGCTAGAGCACAACACAATATTTCTATTGGAGATCTTGTAGTGGAGAAGCAAAGACCCAATGAGACTGTAGTGGATTATATCTTGAGGTGGAGAAACCTTAGCATGAAATGTGAACATCAACTATAGGAAAACTAATAGGAAAAACATGCAAATGAGATTTTACTCAAAAGCATACATGGGACAGTAGCTTACATGCTCAAGGGACTAACCATCAAGTCCTTGGAGAAATTGTTAAGCAAAGCCATCATTTTACAGGAGGAATTTAAACATATGGATTCACAAGAGAAAGCAGAGAAATCCAGGACAACCAAAGCATTTGAGAAGAGGTTTGGGACAGTGGCAATGATTAATAAAGGAAAGTAACCAATAAAGATACAGGCAGAGTATTCTCACCAATGTTCTCAGCAATCGTTACATCATGCTCAGCAACAAACACAACAGTATGGACAGTCCAACCAACAGTCATACCAGGGAGGACCGTATCGAGTAGAAGGCTGGATGGGTCCAACTCTTTCAGAGCGAAGGAGAATAGTGTATTCTTTCAAAGACGTGGTTGTGCCAAAGATTTTCAGAAACTTAATGAAAAATCTAGAGTTCAGATTGTCAGAACCAAAGAAGCCCAAAGAGATCGATAAGAAAGATAGTCCTAATTTTTTCCCCTACCACAGGATGTTGAGGCATACAATAGAAGGCTACTTTAATTTCAAGGATTTGATTAAGAGGAATTATAAAGAAGGAAACATAACAATTCCTAAAGAATATTTGAAAGAGCCTAAAAAAGATTCTGTGAATAAGATTTTGGCCGAGCCAATCATTTCGATGGATCCATATGCAAATAAAGATGGATGGTGCACAGTTTGGAGTAAGTCATCCAAGAAGATACTGAACCAGATTCAGACCGCTTCGGCTCAGGCAGCCATTTAGAGTCTACAACCTACTCAATCCAAGTAGGAGATTTTGTCAGAGAAGTCACCGCAACCGGAAGAGAAGAAAAAGAGTGACGTCATGAAGGCCAATAGCACAAGTGGTAGGATAGGGGCTGCCTCTATTAGATTGGTTGTCTCAGATTCGGGGAAGAAAATCCTCAAACCCTTGACCATGTATGATTATCTTTTTGTCCCACCAGGGTATATGAATATAATGATTATGATTTTGGCTACGTTTTGACTATTTCTAATGATAACGTGACTGAATTTGTTCAATCTAACTCTGATCTCCATTCCCAAACTGATCCTCAAATCGTACTTGAGTCTGATGAGTCCATTAATGAGAATAAAGAAGACATCGATAATACTGACTACGATAGCACCAAGAGTGAAGAGCCAGTCCCCGAGTGCCATGGTGCACCACTCGCCATCAACTTGAATCTGTCCGATGAAGAAGGAATATAAAAAATTTTACCTAAAGCATCTAAGGAGGAAGAAATTACAGAAGTGAATCTAAGGAGCGGGAAAGTATTACATTCGAGATCAGCTCCAGTGGATAAAGAAAAACAAGTAGTCACTCAAGAACAATACCTCCACCTCTACCTGTGGAAGAGCCACATAGCCAAGTGAAAATCAAAGGATTATATAAAATTGATTATAGCATGCTAGCTCATCTTAGGAGGTTGCCGGCCAAACTTAGTATTTACGACTCTCTAATCATGTCAAAGGATGTGAGAGAATCTTTGATTATAGCCTTGCTCGACCCAGAGATTTGCTTGGCTCAATTGGCCAGTACATCCTCGGATGAAGTTTGTTCGTTGAAAGAACAGCCAGGGATAACATTCATAGATGAAGTCTGTTGCTCTGTACCACCGACCATAATCGACCGCTCTACATCTTCATCAACATCAACAAATTTATATTGTCCAGAGTCTTGGTAGACCTGGGAGCATCACTAAACTTAATGAGCCTAAGGACATTAGCATATTTGGACATTGAGGCTCAAGAGCTTACAACCAATAAAATGATTTTAAGAGGATTCAACCAAAAAGGAGAAAGAGCTCTTGGATCAATTACATTGTTAATGAAAGCTGGAGAATTAGTAACAACCGCAAAATTCTATATCATCGACTCAAACTTCTTTCAATGCTCTACTTGGAAGACCATGGATTCACGGGCATAATATGGTTCTATCATCTTTACATCAATGCATCAAGTATTTCAAAGAAGGACAAGAAATTTGCATTAAAGGAGATTTACAACCATTCTCAGTTCATGAAGTAAGCATTCATGAACACACTGCCTACTATGCACCTCTAAAGAAGATAGTATTTTCTTGTGAAGTTATGAAGAATGAATGCAAGACTCAGAAGGATCATAAAGAAGAGGTCATTCAACTCCGCTTCAACAATCTATTATCATCTCTTCACAACGAGGTGTTAGAGGTTCTTTTAGCCCATACACCCGAGATCGAGGTCGGGGACGTGGACGAGGAAGAACCAACACGATGGTTGAAAGGACTAGGCCGACCATCAACATCGACAGGGAATAAAGTTCTAATAAATGAAGTTTCGAAGAAAAAATGATGATGATAAAACAAAAGAAACCTCAATATGAGATATCCTTGCAAGACGTAGAAAAAGATGAATATGAGTCTATGTATGATCAGATTAACCACTATGTGAACGCCATGACCCTTACTCCGATCTACCCTTAGAAGGTTGAGATTTTAGAGGTCCAGGAAGTCCATAGTGTTGGTTTGAAACCGATCAAGTTTTATCGTGCTTCCCCTTCTACTAATTTCGAAAATCATCTAAATTTGGATGATGATTCTAATCAATTAATGGAATTAACTTTTGGTTACTTTTCTCCTTGTGTACAAAAATTAATTCAACAGAGATATGTACCAAAGCAAATCAAAATAAATGCCAGAAGATAAGCTGCAACTTTTTAAAAAATTGTGGAATGTTAAAAGTTGAACTCCTAATTCAAAACAAGGTCTCGGATTTGGTACTGTAGGACTATTTAATGATTGAAAATTTTGCATGGTTGTTACTCATGAATTAGAAGAGGACTGCCTCGATGTAGAGGATGACTCTCAAGAATAGTTAAAAGATGATGCTCTGCCAAAATTTTGAAGAAGAGATTTAGTCAACAGTTGATGAGTTAAGGGAAATCAACCTCGGAACTGAGGAGCAACCCCGACCAACCTTTATAAGTTCCTTACTCGACAAGGAAGAATTCATAGAGCTGATAAAGTTATTATCAGAATTTAAAGATTGCTTCGCCTGGAGCTATGATGAAATGTCAGGGCTGTCAGCAGAAGTTGCAGTGCATAAGCTTGGGGTGGATAAAGAAATGACCTCAGCAAAATAAGCTCCCAGAAGAATGTGCCTCAAAATAGAATAACAAGTCATTGCTGAGGTGAAGAAATTAATAGAAGTTAACTTTGTAAGAGGAGCAATAACCCACGTAGCTGGCCAATATCATGCTAGTTAAGAAGAAAAATGGACAAATCCGTGTGTGTGTGTCCATTTCAAGGATCTAAATAAGGCAAGTCCAAAAGACGAATTTCCATTATCGATACCAAAATTAATGGTGGACATCGCTTCAACACATGAGATTTTCTCCTTTATTGATGGGTCTTCAAGATACAACCAGATAAAGATGGCCCCAAAAGATGCAACACTTACAACTTTCTGGACACTAATTGGGATTTTTTGCTGCAGTGATGCCATTTGGATTAAAGAATGTCGGAGCAACATATCAACGAGCGATGACAAAATTTTTTTATGAAGTCGTTCACAACCAAGTGGAGTGCTACGTGGATGATTTTATCATCAAAAGTAAACAAAAATTGGACCATTTGTATAATTTGAGGATCGTGTTTGAACGATTACGACAATATAATCTTAAGATGAATCCCTTAAAGTGTGCCTTTGGCGTTACCTCCGGGAAATTTTTAGGATTCTTTGTTCATCGTCGGGGAATCGAGATTGACCCAGATAAGATTAAAGCTATCTTGGAAATGCCCTCTCCCAAAACTTTGAAACAACTATGTTCATTTCAAGGAAAGTTGGCATATCTGTGACGATTTATTTTTAATCTCTCAGGTAGGTGTCAGCCCTTCTTGGCATTAATTAAAAAGAAAGCCAAATTTGTTTGGGAAGAGAAATGCCAGCAGGCCTTCAAAGTCGTTAAACAATACTTAATGACACCTCCTGTTTTGGCAGCCCCTATCCCGGGAAATTCGTTGATACTTTATACTGCGGCTTTAGACAATTCTCTAGGAGCCCTATTAGCTCAAGTTAATGATGAGGGCAAGGAAAATGCACTATACTACTTGAATCGTCGTCTTTCATCTAATACCGACATAAGTAAAGTATCCGCCTATCGAGAAGCATTGTATAGCTTTAATTTTTGCCGCTCAAAAGCTAAGACACTACATGTTTTCTCATAAGATTACCCTCATTTCAAAAGTTAATCTTTGCAATATTTAATGACCCGACCAACACTCTCGGGACGTCTAGCAAGATGGTTGATAATTTTACTACAAGTGTATGCTCAGTATAGAAAGAGGAATCAAGTGAGCTTAAAATTTAAAATAATTATTTAAATTTAACTTTAAATTAATTAAACATCATAGAACTTAATTAAATCATAAAAATTGGATTCTAAAGTTCATGGCTTTAAAATTTTAGGGCATATTCCTCATGAGCCTAGGGAGGTTCTTTGTTTTTTCCAAAGCCAGAGAGCATCCATAGCATAAAAAGCATATTTTTTCATAGATTTCACCTCTCTTTGATTGGAATAATTCTAAAAAATGAAAATAAAAAATCATAAAAATTCAAAATCAAGCTTGGGTAGTTCACTTAAGTCAGAGGTACTTAGGGTAAAATGGGAGAGAATTTAAAATTAAAAATAACATTTTCTTAGGTATTTTCCCATTAAAAATAATTAAAATATTTTTAAAATTGGAAAAATATGATTATGTTTAAAAATGTCATAAAGTTAGCTCCGATCATAGATATGATAACAAGTTTGAAGTGCACCCACAAATTTTTAAGACATAAAAAATGTATTTTGAGTACTTAAACATATTTTTCTATTCTGTATAAATTATTGATAAAATAAGTATAAGAAATAAAATAAAAATAAAAAAAATCTAAAATTGATTTTTGTGAGTTTGTCAAAGTCAAAGGAGTCAGAGAAAAATAAAAGTTGGATTTTCAAAGTATTAAAATATTTTTATTTATTTATTCACCAAAACTAATAAAAAACATAAAAATTAAAACACATTTTAAAAAATCATGAAAATCACCTTAAGTTGCCCTCTAACTTCTAGGAATATCCCAAAATTTTTCTAAGGACAGGAAACATGGGTTGAGCCATCAAATTAATTATCATTGAAAATTCACAATTTTGAGCTCAATTAATCAAAAATAAATAAATGAATATCACAAAATTACAATTTCACCTCTGAAGTCTTAGTTAGTCCATGAGTAAGAGGTCAGTGAAGTTCCATGACCTTTTGAGTTAAAACTCAAGAGTTATAGGGGTGTAAACCCTAGGGGTATAATGATAATTTTGGAATTTTACACTCAACCTAATTTTTAAGGTAAATTAGAGGAGAGGGAATTAAATTATGATGATCAGCTTACTGAAATGACTGAAACATAAAGGGTAAAAGGAGTAGCAACTCATTCACAATATTTTCTATAAAAGAGTAAAATGGTAATTATTTAAATTGTTGGATATAAGAAGAAATGAAAACTCAGATGATTCATGAGTGAGGGGGAGAGGTTTCAAGATCAATTAATCATTGATTTAAAGCCCGACTGACTAGTGGTCAAACAAGATTTAATCTTTCAATATCAATCAAACTAAATTTACAAGGCTTTTCAAAAATTAAAAGTTTACCTCTAAACCCTAAGAACTTGATGGTGAATTAGGATTGATCTAATTAACTTTAAGGAATAACCTAACCAGAAGGTAAGAGTGTAGAAGTTCCTCAAATACTAGGAGCACACCCTCCAGGTGTGTTCACTCTCATTACTCTTGAATTGACCATTTGTCTTACTCATGGGCTAATTAAGACATCTAGATGATATTGAGCACAGTGAAAGCATAAAAGATCCATAAGATGACCTACTTATTAACTCAATGATTTAGCAAAGTCTAAGGAAATTGAAACAGCCCGGGGGGATCTAAGGTTGTTCCGGGTTACCCCTGAAAACCTTTGCGAAACCTTGGAAAATTTTATATGACACATGGGTTTGCTACAATTTGTTGAGGTAAATCATCCTGAACATATAACAATCATCAAAACCATAAAAAATGAAACCTTAGAGACCTGCCAAGATATGATTTTAGTCCCTTCTTGGACTTAATCTACATTAAAACCAAATGCTCTGAGATTTGAGCTTGAACATTACACTCAGATCCTTCTGACAATTGAGGACATTTAATCACACATATGAATCAAGTGGGGTCATAAGTTATATGGTTTAAGGTTTAATGGAAATGATGAGAAACTTTTTTGGTGCTAAAAGTGGGATTATAGAATGATATCTTCTACCTTGATGATCCTCGGAGAGGAGTAGGACCGATGATATTGTTCAGCAACTCTCTATGAGGAGTTGCTCCTTGCTTTCTTAGGTTGCGGGTAGTTCTAGTCCGATCAGGGTGATTAACTTGTGGACTATCTAATTTTGTCAAAATATTTACACATAAACAACATAACAAAAATATCCTTTCCTGTGACACCACTGCTTTTGACTATTAAGTTCAATTCTACATGCATGACAAATTAAGAATTTTAGGTATTAACCTATATAAGTCCAATTGTTGATAACTTTGACTGGGTCAGGAGTTGCCCTTCTTTGATCGCTTTACTGGAAACTTCTATCCAAGGTTGGACGGGAAAAAGCACACAGATTTCTTATGGTTGCCTAAGGATGTCTCTCGAGGGTAATGAGTCTGAGAATACCCCAAACCTGAATTCTTATGGCCTGGTTTGATCTTTCATATATGTGTCACCTGCACTTTTACTTTCTCTGCAACACTTGCTTGGTTTTACTTGTGATACTAACCTTTTTGCTGCACCAGCAGGATGTTCATTTTATTTTTATTGCATTTTACTGCATTCTTCTTTTATTGCTATTTACGCATGCATGATTTACTTTCTAGACCTGTAAAGTCTCTAGGGTAGAGAACAGTAGGACACCAATTTGAGAGGTATACTGTGGCAGACCACCGACTCAACAATAATGCATGTTTACACATAAAACCCTAAAACGGAAGCCGCTACATATGAAGCTTGGAGCAAAACTTTGTGGGCATCACGACAAGGAATCAAGCAGATAGAGGACAACATTAAGCAAAACAGTAAGACAAAACATGAAGTGAATCTATTCCAGCTAAATCATTCAATAATCTTAAGCAAACATGAACCATAGGACATTGAGATAGTTTGTATAGCATAGAATAAATCCTCGCACTATCTTTAGGCCCCTGCACAGTTATATTGTGCAACATAAGTTCTAACCCTTTAGGTTTTGAGGTAGTTGTTTGTTGCGACGTAAACACTCCTATCTTCATAAACCCTTTGCATATATGTGTATTATGCAAGTGTAAGCCTTAAATAATAAAATTAGCTGGAGGGAACACAAAAATAACATCATCACTAAAATGTACACCCAAACAAAAGGATATTTTGGGAAGTCACTGAGTTTCTCCTCAGGATTTGTGGCATCCCCTACTCTCTTCACTCCTTTAGACTCCTAAAATAATTTCTCCCATTTGTTCCTTTCCTGTTTGACTTTCAATGTCTAACTTTGGAGACCTAAACTTTGAAATATCGAAGACAAAACCACTGATCTCAGTCGAGAGCTTTTTTAAGTGACTTGGGTCATTTGAGATGTAATTAACTATAAGGGATTGCTCTTATAGGGAACTTGTAACCCAGGTAAAATAAACCCTACGTAATCTTTCTGTTAGGTAGAGAAACCTGTCAGTCACACATAAAAAAAAGGTTTCACGGACTAAAGGGATGTCATGGATTATTTAGTTTATATAATTGAGCTTGCTGTGAAGTAGTATGCACATCTCTTGATGTGGCATATTACTTGTAGTGTTGTACTCGATTGTTTAAACTATTAGATATATGGGATCTCTTTGGTTTCATATTTTTTAAAATTGAAATGCTATTTTTCAAAATCAAAATTATATACATATTAAATTAAATCATTCTCAAATGCAACAAAAAAAAGTCCTAATTTGGCAACTGACACCATCTAGCTTCATTCAAGTCAGTGGTTTGACTGTTTAGAATAAACAATGTTTTATGTGTCATTTGCTTTTCATGACGTTGAATGAATCAACTTTACACTATTCAATAACCTGCCAATAGGAGTCATTACTTCCTTTAGAGAGTTTAAGCACATGTTTGTGGCTCAATTCAACATTGTACAAAAGAACCCTTAAACCCTCTTTAAAAATTTTCTAAGATCCTATGGAGAGCCTAATAAGCTTCATCACTCAATTCTAATAGGAGATGCTAGATGTCCACGATCTAGACCTTATCTTTTCCCACATCACCTTGGCTCAAGGCCTCCATCAGAGGTCGTTCCAGTACATGCTTGTCTTGTAGAGGCAAAAAACTTTGACTAAGTTGTCTGCGAATAGCCATATATTTATGAAGGAGTATAACTTCCATTTTGGTTCCTTTTGATCGCAACATTTTAGTAAGGTTTTTTAGAGCAAGCCTCGTAACGATCAACAAAACTTGAAGAGCTGCTTTGAAAAGAACATGTTTTTGAATGCTGCCAAAAATTATTTCCAACAGGAGCAAGGTGATGCCAATGAGAGGTGGTTAGAAGAAGGCGTTAGAGGATTTAAGAGCGACCTCAGCCTCCTTCTACTGAACTCACGCCTTTATGAGTCTCGATGGTTGTGATCTTGGAGGCCAATCAAAATAAATACTTCTTCCAGAAGCTCTTTCCCATTAAGATGGGAACTCACGTCCGGGATCCCAACATAAATTGTGAATGTCATTAAGACCATGGTCACGAGGAGTGTCGACACGTTTGTAAATTGATTGAAGATTATTCAAGGAAGGAAGGCTGAAGGAGTTCATGACCCTTGAAGCCCGTACTCAAAGATGAGTTAAGGCACATGCTCGAAGGAATAGCGATGAACATGCTCTGGAGAGGTCGGTCTGCATCCTTTGCATCATATCGAAGCATCTTTGGAAGGAAAGAATCTGAAGCTTCACAATGGTCTAGCCTAAAGAGATTGAGGATATGAGAGTTTATTTAGCCACTCGATTCTAACGCGCTACCCCAATCCACCCTCTCATCACTTCTTAGGTGCTGATCTTACCACTAGTGAAAATCCTTTGAACGATGTCATCAAGATCATTGCCATCATAGAGGATTACCATATCGAAAGAATCATGATTAATATCAAAACCTTCATCAATGTTACAGCTAAAGTGGCCTTCAAGAAAATTGTGATAGTGGTTAATCGATCGCTGCTACCTCTAGACCGTTTTTCAGATTTTTTGATGACATGGGAGGAAAGACAACACTAGAACATGATGGAAATCATCTTCATCAACATAGATGCCCCCAGTGTACATAATGTCATTTTTAGCAGACCAATGTCAAACACCTTCAAGGCTGTTACATCCATCGACCATGTCGTCGTTAAGTTTCCAACCAGAGAATAAATCATCATCGTTAGAAGTCATTTTGAATGAGTTCAAAATCTCATTTTGAAAATTTTCATGACTTATTTTCACTAATAAATACAACGTAAATCAATTTGATGATCAATTACAAAAACTTTTACGTAAAATAGTTTGAGTCAAATTTTCATTCATGACGATTATCATTGAAAACCTTAAAAGTTATGATTTTCTTTCACAGGTTAATCCAGTGATTCAAATTACACTCTGTAAGTTGCATGATCTTTATATTCATATATGAAAATCATGCAAACCAGTTTGAAGGTAATTGGACACTATTTTACATAAATTGTGTACTTATGGTCACATTCATAAGAAATGCCCCCGAGTAAAAAAATTTCAACGAGTCATTATTATTGAAAACGAACTTCAACATTGTGTCTGTATTGTCAAAATCTTTCTAATTAGCCGTTTCATGCTCAATTCTGACCGCATTTGGGTTCCTTTTAACCAAATAATAATAAGAAGAGAGAAAATGATAATTTTAATAATAAAAATATAATTTGATCATAACTCATTCAAAATGTCTTCAAATCAACCCTAAACTTCAACAAAATTTGTTCTAAATTTAAAAATACACTATTTGGACTAATAAAATCTAAAAAAAATATTTAGTCAAAATTAGTGATTTTCTCTCTCGGGTGAGACCCACTTTGACCGGTCATAATTTGTTATTGATATTGATTAGTCAAACCCAATTTGACCATTAAATTTCTTGAATTTTCCTTACGGAGGAATCTTGTCGCCGCGATTCTTCTTGAGCCACTCATGCCGAATCTTTACGTCTATGCCTCTGGTCGTTGCCGATATGCTACCGGAGGTCCGAATCTATCAACAGCATGCTGCAAAAAACTCGGGCAACACACGTCGGACGTGTTGTCGTCCACACAGAACCACCCTCTAATCACAAATCTGAACCTCTGAAACAAATTTTTATGCGAAAATAATGGGGAAGTGCAAAAACTCAAAACAACAACAATCAAACACAAATGATTTATAAGATTCAGCGTTAAGTTAATTCGCCTATGTCTACGAGGAGAGAGATTTCACTAGCACCAAATGAGAGAAAAAAAATGATTTGAGTTTACAACTTAACCCATTTCACTATAACTCTCACCAAAGTCCTAAATCTGAGGACTCGGAAATTCAAGTAACCAATGTCAAAAGAAAAAAATTAACTGTAAATATAATTATTTTGCTTCTCAAATCTCAGCTGTAGCTTTCTTCTCTTCTATAT
>NW_018164444.1:25110531-25113636 GCF_001263595.1 Phalaenopsis equestris | reverse complement strand
TATATATATATATATATATATATATTGTTTCTAAAAACTCTAAAATCCAGCCTCCCCTACAACTCTCTCTCTGTCTCTCTCTCTCCCTACTCTCTTTCCTGTATAGGATGGAGTTTGGTAGGCTAAGGAGTTATCTTCTGCTGTTTCTGTGCCTCGCTGGTCCCTGCAACTCTGAAATACGTATAACCCTCACCTCTATAGTTTATGCGAGTGGAAGTTTTTAGTTTCTAATAGTGATTTGGGTAATAGAGTTTATGAAAACATACCACATATTTTTTTTTATGTTTATATATCTAACACCTAAAGCTTCATATTTATACTTGTAGTATAAGTTTATGCATCGAAAAATATTTCACTTTTAAAAGGGTAATCATGAATACACAAAATTATTTGTGTATTCACTAAATATATTCATCATAGTCATGGAATTGTTAGTCTGTATCGCTCTAAAAATTTATTCACCTAAACGTTGATCGCAGCTCCAAAATACACATTCTTGAAGAATGCAACCGTAGCTCCACTCATCTCCTACTACGACTACATAATCATCGGCGGCGGAACAGCCGGGTGTCCCCTGGCGGCTACCCTCGCGGAAAACTTCAACGTCCTCCTCCTCGAACGCGGCGGATCACCTTACGGAAACAACAACATAACTAACAAATTTTCCTTCGTCGACACTCTCGCCGACCTCTCTCTGACATCGGCGTCGCAGCGATTCGTGTCCGAGGACGGCGTTATAAACGCCCGAGCACGTGTGCTCGGCGGCGGCAGCTGCCTGAACGTCGGGTTTTATACTCGAGCCAGCCTGGACTATGTTCGTCGTGCCGGGTGGGAAGACAGGCGGCTCGTTAATGAGTCTTATGGGTGGGGCGAGCGGCTGGGTGCGTTCGGGGATGTTGCAGTGGCAGTCGGCGGTGAGGGACGGTCTACTGGAGGCTGGCGTCACGCCGTACAATGGATTCACCTTTGACCACATCTACGGGACGAAGGTGCTTCTTATAAATAATTTGATGATAAATATTTTCTAGCAAGAAATTAGGGCTATAAACGAGTCGTGATTGAGCGAGCTCACTCTTGACTAGTGTTCGGCTCGTTAAAAAAAGAAAATGATCAGTTGCTCGTAACGATGTACTGTGCAGGTCGGGGGAACAATCTTCGATCGAGACGGGCACCGGCACACGGCGGCGGACCTGCTGTCGTACGCGAACCCATCACGGCTAACGGTTCTTCTACGAGCGACGGCGTCGAAGATACTGTGGAATTTGAAGGGGAGGAATAAGGCGGCGGCAAGGGGCGTGTTGTATAGGGATGAGATTGGGAGGTGGAAGAGGGCGTACGTGAAGAGAGGGGGTGAGATTGTAGTGTCTGCGGGGGCGATTGGGAGTCCGCAGTTGCTGATGCTAAGCGGCGTGGGGCCCAAAGAAGAGTTGGAGAAGTTGGGGATAAAGGTGGTGGTGGATCAGCCGATGGTGGGGAAGGGGATGTCCGATAATCCCATGAATGCTATATTTGTGCCGTCGCCGTCGCCAGTAGAGACGTCGCTGATACAGGTGGTGGGGATTACGAGGTTTGGGACTTATGTCGAGGCCATTAGCGGTCAGTTTTTGGCTAGTCTTGCTGGTGGTGGTGCGGTTCCGACGGCGGCGAGGAATTTTGGAATGTTTTCGCCTCAGGTAGCTGCGGAATTTTATGATTGATGTGGTTTCTTGCTGATATTCGGCTCATGATTTTCATGGATTCAATTTCGGGCCGACTCGATCATATCGGCTCAAATTTGAGCCAGCTTATCAGCCATTCATCATCTAAATTTATCATTGTAAATTGAGAATTGATCCTACAAACGAAAATTAATTTCACTCAAATTAATAAATAAATATAGTTGAACATTTTTTTAACTCAAAAAAGTAATTAAATAAAATCTCGTGACTTATTAAATATTTAAAATAACTTTACTTTTATTTTGTATAATTTATAATATATCATTTAAATAAAATTCGATTAATTAAAATTTATTTGATTATTTATTCAATAATATCATATTATAATTTTAATATTAATATGAATTATCAATTAATACAATTCTCTTTTATTTCTTTATTTAAATTAAATTATTTATTAACAATTACTTATATAATTTGTATCTATATTTCTAGAACATTTTAATTGGATTAATTAGCAATCACAAACATAGCCATGATATTTCAGACGGGGCAGCTCTCCACCGTTCCCCCAAAGCAGAGAACACCGGAAGCCCTTGCAAGCGCCGTGGCAGAGAACACCGGAAGCCATTGAACGCGCCGTTAAGGCCATGAACAGCCTGGATGAATCCGCCTTCCGTGGCGGCTTCATCCTCGAAAAGGTCATGGGACCGCTCTCCGCCGGCCACCTGGAGCTCAAAACCCTCAACCCCGACGACAACCCTTCCGTCACCTTCAACTACTTCAGCGACCTGCTCGACCTCCGGCGATGCGTCGATGGCCTCAAGATCATCGAGAAAGTCATAGAGTCCAAAGCCTTTGCCAAATTCAGGTACCCATTCATCACCGTAGGGGCTCTGCTTAACATGACGGCGAGCTTTCCGGCGAACCTGGTCCCGAAGCACGACAACGACTCGGTGTCTTTGGAGCAGTACTGCAAGGATACGTTGGTGACGATGTGGCATTACCATGGAGGGTGCCAGGTGGGGAGAGTTGTTGGTGGGGATTATAGAGTCTTTGGGGTTGATGGCCTCAGGGTTATCGACGGCTCCACCTTCTATGAATCGCCGGGGACCAATCCTCAGGCAACCCTCATGATGCTCGGAAGGTAAGCCTGGTCCCCGAAATTATCATCGGCATTGTGCAATAGACGAACATTCCGCCCTTTTCTTTTTAATTAATGCTTTTAATTGATTATAATTCTTTGTTGCCTCGTAGTCAATTAAATTTTTAAAATTACTACTCATATATATATATATATATATAATTGATGGTAATATTTCGAGCAAAAACGAGCTGAACATGAACAAACAAATCTTTGTCTGTGTTCGGCTCGTTAAATTAACGAACAAGCTGAACACGAGCTTCTTAACGAGCCGAACAAGAGCTGTTCGCGAACGAGCCGGTT
>NW_018164444.1:25066717-25110438 GCF_001263595.1 Phalaenopsis equestris | reverse complement strand
TACTCCTCACCAAGTTTATATATATATATATATATATGAAGTATTTTCCGGGTCTAAATTTTTTATGAGAGATTTACATACATGCAACTCAATTGCTACGTAATTTGCATATCTAACACCTAAACATCAATATTAATTACATATATGCGTGACAACGTGCGTGTGATTCACTTTTTTGAAGATAAAATTGTGATATTAATGTAAAAAAGTAAAGTTTAGAGGTTAGATATGTAAATGAATAGCTATTGGGTGGAATATATGTAAATGCATCATTTTTTATTATACTAACATGCTCTTCAATGAACTAGGTACATGGGCGTTAAGATCCTACAGGAGAGGCTACCAGCAAAACCGGGAGCCTAATGTCATATGTGCAATGGGAAGCTGGAACGTGCTTTTTAAGTTTCTGTTATCAAACGTGTTATTGATCAGTCTGCTATCTGAATTAATTAATTAATTATATATATAGTAGTATGTCAGTAGGATTAAATAAATAAAATTTGGAAGACTTTCATACATACCATTCAATTATTATGTATTTATATATATAACACCTAGTCTTCTTCAACTTTTACACATGTGCCATGTAGCCTACGGATGAAAAAGTGTTTTTTACATTCTTAAAGTTATAAATGGTGATATTTTTCATGTGATGAAATATTTGGGTGGTTTGAATGTAAATATGTAAAATTTAGATGTCAGGCATGTAAACACATAAGAATTGGGTGCTATGTATGTAAATGCCCCATAAAATCTTCAAATTTGATGGTTACTTTAAGTTCCAAATTGAAAAAAAAAAAAAAATTCAAGTGCATGATCTTAAAATTTGTGATTGTCGTGCAGCCATATAAATTTTGACTTCGGAATGCGTCATGAATTTCAATGAAATCCCCCCTTGATCACTAAAGTAGTTTAAAATTATTGTGGACAAGAAATAGAAAGAAAAATTTTGCTAAACAGAAACAAAACGAAACATACAGATTTACGTGGTTCGACAAATTTCCTATGTCGACGGAATTATGGAGGATTTTATTACTTGAGGAATTACATCGTCGTCGATTACGTCAACAATTACATGAAGAAGTTCTCACTTCCTCTCTCTATCCGTGAGCACCAGCACCAAAGAAGAAGAAGAAGAAGAAACGAGGAAGACAAACCTTGTGATCCACCACACAACAGAAGAAAACGGGAGCAGCGGTATGATTCTTGTCTTGCAGTAAGCCAATAAGCCGAGGAAGTGGATCACGAAACAACCACCATGCAATTTTATCTTCCCTTTCTTAAGCAATCAATTGTAAAAGATGATATGGAGGAGGCTCCGGTTCGCGACTTAAAAGAGTGGGAGGCGAAGCAAAGCTTCGCTTCGTAGGTAGAGGATGCGAGAGCAGACAGAGACAGAAACAGGTATTTCCCTTTTTTCCTTTTTTTTTTCACCGGGCTCCACACTCAACAAATCTCTCACTTAAAGACTGGTACACATACAACATCGTTCTTCCTCTTCAAACTGATATTCTCCACCACTGCAACTCAAAGCCGTTGTCTTCAAGCTAGAAGACCAACTGAAGCTACGCACAACTTCAACTTCTCATGTGTAATATCCTTTGTCAACATAGAAGCAGGGTTCTTGCTTCCACAAATTTTCTCACGCAACAACTGTCTGTAAGCCACCAATGACTGTATGAATTGATACCTTATCTGAATGTGCTTGGTCCTGAACTGAAATGCTGGATTCCTGGCAAGGAATATGATGCTCTGACTAACATTGTAAACAATGTCTTTCTAATTCTTCTTGCTCAATTCCTCCAGGAAGCCCTGTAGCTATATCATATCCTTTGTAGCCTTTGACATTGCTATATACTCAACTTGTGTAGTAGACAACAAAATTATCTCCTACAGATTAGAGCCCCATGATACTGCAGTGCCACCAAGTGTATATATATTGCTCACAGCACTCCTTCTGGTATCAATGTCTCCAGTTAGATCAACATCAACATAGCTCTGTACCTTTAAACTCTTTCTTGAAAAACACAAGCAAGTTTCTGAAGAGTCTCTTAGGTACCTTAAGATCCACTTCACAGCTTCTAAATGTTCCTTACTTGGATTACTCATGTATCTGCTAACAACTCCCACTGCATGGGCAATATGCGGTCTGGTGCAAACCATAGAATATATAAGTGAACCAATAGCTGAAGCGTAAGGAAACTTACTCATGTGGTCTCATTCCTCCTCTAACTTGGGTGATTGATCCTTGGTGAGTTTGTAGTGATTTCTTAAGGGTGTGTCAACTAGTTTGGCCTTATCCATATTGAACCTGCTAAGTATCTTTTTCACATACTCAGCCTGATAGAGTCTCAACATGCATTTGACTCTATCTCTGACAATTCTCAAGCTAAGGATTTTCTTTGTCGTTCTCAAATCCTTCGTTGCAAAGTGTTCCGACATCTGCCTTTTCAAATTATTGATCTCATCGATACTAGCCCTTGCAATAAGCATGTCATCCACATATAATAGTAAAATAATATAAGAATTGTCAAAATGTCTGGCATAACAACAATGATCTTCCTAACATCTGATGTACTTTGTATTTTGCATGAAATTATCAAATTTCTTGTACTACTGTTTAGGAGCTTACTCCAGCCAATACAAGCTCTTCTTCAGCTGCAAACTGAATCTTCCTTTCCCTGTACCACAAACCCCTCAGGTTGGTTCATGTAGATGTCTTCTTCAAGGTCTCCATGAAGAAAGGGTATTTTCACATCTAATTGCCGAAGGAAGAGATCTTCAGTAGCCACCATAGACAGTACCATTTTAATGGTTGTGAGCTTCACCATAGGAGAGAAAATCATGGAATAATCAATAACATACTACTACTCAAAGCCTTGTATAACAAGTCTAGCCTTGTGCCTCTTACTGCCACCATGCTCAGTCTTCACCCAGTACACCTACTTGTTATGTAATGCCTTCTTTCCTGATGGAAGATCTGTCAGCTCCCATGTTGATTTTTAAGTAGAGAATCCATCTCCTCCTTCATGGTCAACTCCCACTTGCTTGAATTTTCATCTTGCGAGGTTTCTTCATAATTATGTGTTTATCCACCATCTGTCAGCGGAATGTAGTTCAAAGTTGGAGAGTAACGCTGTGAAGAACGTCTAATCCTTTCTGATCTGCAAACTGCAGCTGTAGGGGTGGACTGCTCTGAAACTGACTGTGAAACAATAAGAATGGGTGCCCCGGACTCACTCTCCTCATCACTTGCATTTCTGCCTTGCACTGTGACCTATGGTAAATTATTAAACCTTGTTAATTCATATTCCTGTGGTGCTGTTTCAGAAACTGTACTAAACATGTCCTTATGCATAACCTTCTCATTGAAAATCAAGTTTCTAATCCTTTTGATCTTCTGATCCTAATCATCCCATAAACGATAACCAAATGCGCAAATAACAATTCTTTGACTTAGCCTCAAGTTTACTTCAAGCATTAGGATTAATTAGAACATAAGATAAGCAACCAAAAGTTTTAAGGTGAGAAAATTTGAACTCTTTCACACTCTTGACCTCGTGAGACAATTCACAATGTAAGAGAACGGATAGCCCCCTGTTGATCAAATAAACTGTAGTGCTAACCGTTACTTCCCAGAAAGTGAGTGGTAGTTCGGCGTGCAATCTCATACTTCTAGCCTGCTCATTAATGGACTTGTTCATGCATTTTACAACACCATTTTGTTGTGGTGTCCTTGAAATGAATTTCTTCATTCTAATGCCCTGAGATGTACAATACTTTTTGAACCCACCATCAATGTACTCTCCACCATTATCAGACCTCAGACATTTCAGATTTAAGTTTGTCTCTGTCTGAATCATAGTCTTCCAAGTATTGAACACATTAAATACATCAGATTTATGTTTCAAGAAATAAACCTATACATTTCTATTGTGATCATCAAGTGATGTGATGTAGTAAGGATGACCTCCAAGAGATGCCACTGGAGAAGGTCTCCACACATCCGTGTGTACAAGATCTAGTTTTCCTGCCTTTAGCGTCCTGCCACTTTTCAAGAAACTGACATTTCTCTTTTTCCCCATAATGCAACTATCACATATGATCTGATCAACAGACTTCAGTTCTGATAGCTTGCCTCTCGACTGAAGTTCCTTCTTACCCGTCTGACTCATGTGGCCAAGTCTACGATGCCACAACTCTGTTGTGCTCTTTGCAACAGTAGTACAAACAATGTTAATTAAACCAGTAGATATATACATCGTACTTTTTTTTCCCCGAGCCAGTACCAAAGCTCCTTTAGTAACCTTCTAGATGCTATCTGAGAACACTACTGAATGTCCACACTCATCAAGATGACCAACAGAAATGAGGTTCTTCTTCAGTTCAGGAATGTGTCTGAACTTTTGTAGAGTCCACTTGTTCTTGTTTGGAAGTGCAATGTCAATGTCTTCAATTCCTACTACATTCAAAGATTCTCCATTTGTTAGATATACTTTCCCAAAGTCACCTGCAACATAATTCTGTATTAATTCCTGATGGAAAGTTGTATGGAAAGGAACCCCTAAATGCAGTATCCAGTCATCAACAAAACTAGAAACTGCCAGCAGTAGTGCATCCTGTGCTTCTTCAGTTACCACATTTGCACTGTCATACTCCGTCTTCTTCGGATATTTGCAGTTCCTCTTTATGTGGCCAGTTTTACCACAATTCCAGCAAGTTTCTTTCTAACTAGGACTTGACTTGCTCCTACCTCTGTGCTTTGATTTAGATCTTCCTCTGCTTAAGTTCATGTCCTGTGATCTCCCTCTGAAATCAACATTTAATGCCAAACTCAAACTTGAGATATAGTCAAAATCTTTCCTGCTCACCTCGTTAGCCAAAATTAAATCACGAATATCATCATATTTCAGTTTAGATTTACCTGCAGAAGCACTGACAACCATCATCATGACTGCCCAACTATTTAACAATGAAGCCAATAAGATCAGTGCATGTATCTCATTATCAATATCAATTTCTATAGATGATAATTGATTTGTGATAGTATTAAAATCATTTAGGTGTTGTACAATAGAAGATCTTCCACTATCTTAAAATTAAATAACTTTTTCATCAGTTATAACTTGTTATTCGCCGACGACTTTTCATACATACCTGACAGGGCTACCATGAGATTTGCAGTTGTCCTTTCCCTGACGACGTTGTGTGCAACAGACCTCAACAAAGTTAATCGAATAACCCCATAACTTGTCAATCCAACAATATCCATTCAGCCTTATCTATCATTTCCGGTCTTTTCCCAATAACAGAATATAAAGTTTATTTCTATAGAGGTAGTCCTCTATCTGCATTATCTAGTAATGAAAAGTTGTCATCGAATTTCTCGATCCCTAAAACCTTCACTTCATCTCATGTCATCATTCTTCCTCAGATCTGAACCACTGCTCTGATACCATTGTTTTGGTATATAGAACGATTGTCGAAGAAAGTGAAAAATAGAACGAGAAAATTTGCAAAAAAAAAAAAATACAGTGGAACACACAGATTTACGTGGTTCGACAAATTGCCTACATCCACCGAGTGACAGAGGATTTTATTACTTGAGGAATTACACCGTCGTCGATCACCTCGACAAGTACAAGAAGAACTTCTCACTTTATATTTAAATTTAGTTTGGATCGATTTTACTTATGATTCGGCCAATTTTGATTTGATAAATTCAACAATAATATCTTCCACATAGACCAAACGCCCAAATGCGCACCCCAACAACTATAACGTATGCATTTCTAAATGACCTTGGAATTCATTTAATGTTTAGTAAAGCCATATTAAATGGCATCCAGTTCAGTTCAGCGATTTTTCCTTCTGCAAAATTTTCACGCCTATTAAGTTGTCATATCATATACATGCGTGTACATAGGATATTTCACATTGGCAAATTTACAGATCCATTTCAGAACTTTTTTGTTTTCTCTAGTAAAACTGAAACATGCTTTCAGATAGTTGCTGATAAATAACTAACGAAGAAACATGCCCAAACAGTGACCAAAAACTAACATGCGTGCAATTTTTATGGTATGAGAAACAGAATGCAGGAAATGCGCCTGAGTACTATGAGCAATTCTTTTGAAAAACAGCTCTAATGGAAGCAGTACATTAGAAAAAACTAAGCGGCCCCAAACAGACTATAGGATTTTAGCTGTTATGCCTAGAGAATCAAGGAAGTAGGGTTGTCAAAAAAGCTCATTGTTCGCGATGAGCTCATGTTCGTCTTTTTAAGTATCTTTCGTTAAGTAAACAAGCTGAACACGAATAAGTTTTTTAAGTTCAAATTAGAAATGAGCTGAACACGAACAAACCTTTGTTTGATTGTATTCGGCTCGTTTTAGCTTGAAATAAAGAACTTATAGATATATATATATCTATAAGTTTTAACAACTCTTGTAGTCATGTGATTTTGTACCTTCTATTGCACATAATTTAGGTAGGTTTGAATCCAACACCATATGTATATATTTTTATTTGATTTAAACAAGCCAATTTTGAGCAAATATGAGCCAAAAAACAAAAAATAAATTGAGCCAAACACGAACATTGTTCAAGAGCAATTTTAAACACGTGTCAATTTCAAAAGAGTCAAACACAAGCCAAACCTGGGCTCGTTAAGCTCGACTCGTTACAGGCAAAATAGTGAGAACTTAGCACTTCATATAAAATAAAATAAAATAACTAATACAAATCAAGACAAGCAGTTGAAACTAACATACAATCATAAAAATCTAGCTCAACTTGATGGATTTCTACCATAGCATAAAAGAAAGGGTGAGTTTATATCGTCAAACTAAGCTCAAAGCAAGCAAAGAAGCATCATAACTCATTTTTAACCATAGCATATGATTAAAAAGTGGTATTTTAAGTTGCTTAAGTTAAAAGAAATATCTTGAGCTGGCATGACTATAAATCAAAATTTTTACACTTATGCACTAAAATCAGTGGCATTCCTGATGTAGAAAGAAACAATCACCTCGATTCGCAAGTGAAAGATGCTTGAACAAATCATGAGCATATGAACAAGCAGGGAGCATCTGGCCAAGATTTAAAACAAATCTATAATCAAAGTAACCCACACCCAACCCAAGAAAAAAGGTATGTAAAAAAATATTATAGATACTTACCAGACAAAATAAGCTGTTCATCAGTACTAATCAAATTGTGAACATGTTTCAATGCCGGTTCTGCGATCTACCTAGTTTGATAGTCTCCATCATCAAGAAGAGTACAAAGTCCCGCAGTGCTGCCTCCATCACCCTCTCATTATTGTGGTCCAGACAAGCAATCACTTTCTCTACTGCCTTATGATCCATCTGAAAATTATCTATTTTTAGTGTACATTTCATGATTATTTTATGTATATTTTTAATGATATTATGCTTTAAGGGAATGTATTTTACATGTTTTTATCTTTCGGTACAAGAAATGGACTTTTAGCAAAAATGGAGCAAAAACTGTGTCATTTGGAGTCAAATTGAGCAAAGAAAAAATTCTGACCTGACACATTTTGATATGTCTTTATATGCTTAATCTTCTTTACATTTATCACCTATTTTTGAATGAAATTACACTTTAAAGAAATGTTAATTTCATGTCTATTTTGTAGGTATATCAATTTGGAACACAACGAAGTTGAAACGGTAGAGCTGCTTGAAGGGTGGCACCTACGCGCTAGAGACGACGAGAAATTAACACCTAAGCACTATAAACTAGTGCCGCACCTAGGCACCATAAATGGTTGGAGACGGTTTTGGACGACTTTTGGTGGTTCTGAGATGTTCTGGAAGGTTCTAGATGGCTATGCATGCCCCTTGAAGTGGTTAAATTAATCTAAACACTTAGAGTGGCTTTTGAATGAAGAGATGTGTCTCTTGGAGTGAAAGGGCATGTCTTTCATGTCTTTTGGATGAAGATTTGGATGAAGAGATGTGTCTCTTGGAGAAAGGAGGGGTTTTTGCTTCTCTTTAAAAAGAAAGACTTGACATCTCTCATGATAAGTAATTAGAGAAGTCTAGAGAAAAAATTAGGAAGTGTTTTAGGAGAAATTTGGCGTGAGTTTACAGAGAAGTATATTTCTTCATTTTCTGGAGAGATTAGTGAGGGATTTTGAGAGATATGAGTAAGAAAGTATGAGTTGTGCATGGTTCAACATGAGACTTTGTTGGAGAGATTTTTCTTACTTTAAGAGGGAAAAAACTAAGTATTGCTCTTCAATATCTTGTAATAGTTGTAAACACTTTTTAGTGGATTTTCTTTAATTTAAACAAATTTTTCTGTGGTTTTTTATCCATGTTTCGTAAGTAGTTTTCTTTACTTTTTTTTCTTAATATGAAGTAGTGGCATGTGAAGTTTTTTTTCTTGATAGAATTATTTTTATTTTCATGTGGTGAGTAATATCTCCTTCGCTTCATTGACATAACTTAAGTGGCAATAGGTTATGCTAAAATTTATTGTAAGTGAAAATAAGACTGGGGAGAGCGGTGATCTTGCAACTAGAGTGCACTCACGTTGTCCGATTGGCTATTGCAAAATAGTATGGGTGGCAATGCAACTTTTAAGGAAATATGATTCATGATCTGTTTCTATTAGAAGCTTCTAGGTGACAAATAGTTTTATAAAACTAATAGAATACTAAACATACATATATGCTTGAAAGAGGGTACTTAGACATATATTCTTGGTTGGGACTTAGTTTATTACATAATTATATTAATTCTTTTACTGTTTATGCCATTATCTTCATTTTAATTTTCTTTTGCAATGAATTGGATACATGTTTAGGAATTTAGATTACATGTTTAGGAAATTGGATACATGTTTAGGAATTTAGATTTGCTTAGAAAGACTCTTATTTCATAAAAGTGATGATATTTTTACCGGTCCTTCATTTGCTTTACAAATTGACAACTTGTATTGTTAAAACCGGTTGAGGAATTTATAGATTAGAAAGGGCTAAGATTTCTTAACTTGTAAGTATCACATTCTACCTTGGAAAGAGCAGTTGTGATAAGATTTAATGGGCATAGAATTGATGTTTCTAGGGTAACAAGCTTGATTCTTTTATTAATTTGGTCTAGAGATTAGAACTGAGGGTCACTGGTAGGTCCTATAGAGAGGACACATTGGGTAATCTAGGAGTGAGAGACTAGAACCTACCCAACAATACTATACATGTCGACACCAACTTTAGATTTGGCAATGTTCTGTACACAATCGAAAGAAGTAAAGAATATGTATGCTCCTATTTGTCACTGCAATATTATATTTTAAGCATTTCATTCCTATAAATTATCTAGGTTAATGCACGAGAAGGGTACTTTTTAACATCTCAAAATTCTCCAAACCAATTAATCCAGATAAGCTATCTTTAAAATTAATATTTGCATTTAGAAATAGTTGTTATGCTTACATTTAATATTTGCATTTAGGAGTAGTTAGTAGATAAAACACCATCTTTATCGACCTTCCAACCTAAAACTTTATAGTAGTGGACTAAAATTTCGCCTAAGGTCTTTCATACTTCTTTTCTCTATGGGATCGATACTCTTGGTTTTAAAAGAAAACCGTATATTACTTGAAACGATACGTATACTTGCGAGTACCCTTAGTGTGTAAATTATTTCATAAAATTTATAACATTTTAATTTTGCACACTAGTCGCTAAATATAAATTTGGTTCAAGTTTTTTCCCATCTTTTGGAAGCTAAATTACTGCGTAATTGCGGGTCGGGTCAAGCTTTTGGCACCGTTGCTGGGGAAGCTTCGGTAAGAACTTTAAGAGAATTTTTAACCTATAAAACTTAGATTTGGAAGTTTTAGTATTATTATATAGTTTATTTAATTATTGTGTGTTTATTTTAAAAATATAATAAAATTTAAAAATGCCAAAAATATTTTTGAATGTTTCACAAACTTGATATTTGTCCTATTAGTTAAGTCTCCAGATTTGTATGCGTAGTTCAGGAGCTGCAGATCTTAAACATACTACTCAGAAATTGAGAGAACTATTAGGAGGATTAGGAAATTGAAAAGATCTTTAGAAGCTGCTGTAGAAATGATGAATTCTTATGAAGATGATATGCTGAATATTTTAACTTCTTAGGTTGCAGACATTTTAAGAAAGTTGGATCATTATGGGAAGTGTCAACCTCAAGAACCTTTATTTAATGAAGAAAACTCATTTGGACATTTGGTTGACACTAACACTTTTGAAACTATGCATGAGATAGAAAATCACTTAAATAAACCTTATTTTGATTACTACAACCTAGGCTGGGAGATTCCTTCCAACTTTAACTGGAATAACAATTATGAAGGTGGAAACCAATCATGGGATTACAATCAGGCTGATCCTTTAGATAATTAGAATAATCAGGAAAACTATAACTTTGGACCTTCTTTTCCTTTTGAATTTTAATCTAACCCACCATATGAGTAGAAGCAAATGTCTATAGTAGAGGTTATTTATCAAATGGAAAGTCAGTTGAAAAGTTAAGGGGCTGCTATAAGGAATATTGTAAACCAATTGGGGTTAATTGTTGACTCATTTAATATTAATCCTCCAGATATTTTATCTAGCCACCCTGGGATAAAATTTAAGGAGAATAATGGTGAGCAAGATAAAATTATCAAACTAAAAATTAGAAGAGAATTGGAGGATATATTTCAAAAGTACCTTGAGTTGAGAAATGAGGAGATGAAGATTGAAAGACCAATGGAAGTAATTTTTAAGGAATTAGAAAAACCTATTTTATCAACCAAGTTAAATATAGAAAAAAATTGTCTATCATATAATCAGTACCAATGGGATGAATTAGAAGAGAACTTTAGACTGAAGAATATCTCAGTGGAATTTGATCTAAAATTTGAATCATCTAAGGAGAATCTAACTCAAAATTTAAGAAATTTAAAATTATCATGTAGAGATACATTTCCTATTAATTTTAAGGATAATATTAATATTCAAATTGAGAATACTAGAAGAATAATATTGGATCTAGATAGAAACTTGAGGAATAATAATTAGAATCAATTTGAGAAGTTAAAAGAAAAATTGAATATTGTGGAGTTAGTAAGAATCCCAGGATCAGGAAAAGATTGGGTGATTGATCAGTGTTTAATTAAATGGTAATTTGATTCGGGAGGAAATACTTTTTCGAGATAACAATGTTAAATCAAGTGCTTCGTGGGAAGCAACCCATGATTATTAACGTGGTTTGATTTAGTATGATTACAAGTCATGATTGTTTGTGTTGTATTGAGTTTTCTTTAGTATGGATAGATCAGATAGAATGATGATTGACGAATGTTTGGATTGTTAATGATATGATTTAAATTTGATGATACACGAGTGAGGTGATTCAATAACTTTTAAATGTGTCTAGGCTCGTTGATGTTCTCATATAGTAGTTAGATTAACGAGTCCACTATGACTCGGGTCCCAACCATATTTGAGTTTGGAAAATGATATTTCCATCCTAATTATGATACTTCCTTTCTCTGACCTTGTTTCCATTTGGTAGGGTCATGAACTTACTTGATGAGCAATATGTGGATGATCTTGCACTATCTTTATAACTGTTAGAGGTGCTTATTTTAAGGGATAAGATGATGCCTGAAATTGGTGCACGCGAGCCAATATATCTAGGATAATCGTATCCCTGGGGTTAAACCCTATAAAATCATTTATAAGTACCAAATTTATCAGTGTAATGATTATGTTAGAAATTGGAAATAAGGTATTGAGATGCGTTGAGTGAAGAGAAGAATTAACCTCATTTATCATGCGTGTTTGTGTTTTTGTTACAACAATATAAGGAACCTAGAGAACACTTAAATATATATTCCTAAGCTGATTCATGTTATGCTTTTTAGACCTTTCTTTAGTTCAATTTTACTTTGGCATGTTTAATTTAGATTTCTATTGCAAATTGTTTTATCCTGATGACCAGTTGTAGATGTTTCTGATAGACATTTGTGGTAGATAGAATTTCTAAGCTATTCTTCTTCCTGCTTATATTTTTTGTATTGAATTTTATACTTATTAAAAATCAAGTTTGGGGGGAGGAAGAAAAATAAGTTTCAAAATTAGAACTCCAAGACCTTTTATTTTAATATTATTGAAAACATGTTTTAGGCTAGATTTACTTTCTCTTGCAGTCATTCTATTATGATTATGCATGTAAATGAATTTCATAGGATATTGTAGTAGCTGGTAGATTTAGCTTTTAATTTTTATCTCTGCTACATTTTATGGAATTGATTGCAAAATATTTAAAAATTTATGTTTGGGGGGGAGGAAGAAAATGAATTTCAAAGTTAAACTTTATTTGTCCTCTGTAGCTTGTATTTAATTTCATATCACTTTTAAAATGATTTGTGGCATGTGTTGTTATCTTTAGGATGCTAAAATTTTGATTTTTAAGAATGAAATAAAAAAAAAAAACTTAGTAGACAAGTGATCCCAAATGTCTGTATGAAACAATATAACAATGATTTTAATGATCTTCTTCACTTATGTAATCTTACTTTGCAACAGAACCAAAAACTTGATCCTGGAGAAAATAAGAATTTAACTTTTTAACATATATATATATATATATATATATATATACAATATTTTCTCAATAAGTAAACTTCAATTCTTTTTGGTATTTTTGATATTTTGACAAAACAATAAAACTTCTAAAGATAACTTTAGTTTATGTAAAAGAAAAGAACTTGATCATGAATCTGTAATAAGTATAGAATTTTGTTGTGGAAGTATGCAAATTGTGTTGTGCCAAATAGGAGCAATAATATTCTTTATCTTTACTAGAGATGCTATAAAGAACATTGGCTAATTTAAAGTTTGAATAGTTCTGAAGATCGGGCTAGGTCGGGAAGATATCAGCTCTCACTTTAGAGTTCCCTCAATTCCTTCCATCTGAGGGCTAACATCTCGTATCAGAACCTAAAACAATAAACCACCTGTCACATTAAAGTCCTATAACACTTCACCCGTCAAAGTTTATTTTTCTATTTATTTTTACTCAATCATATGAATTACATTCTCATTCATACAACCTCATGTGGTTCTTTCCAATTGTTGACTGAGCCAATACCAACCCGGTTCTTACATTTTCTCAAAACAAATTTTAACATCTAGATAGGCCAAATCAAGAAATAAATGAAGTACATGTATTTAAATCATCACAACTTCTTCCAACATTAAAGACCAATACTCTCCACAACTTCCATCCAACACTTTTAATTACTTATCATTTTAAGGAGAAATATAAAAAAAACTACTTAGAATCCATGGAGAATACAAAACCACACTTTAGTTTAAAAGTAGAAATCATTTTCAAACCAACAAGAAGTCTCGATTAAAAAAAAGTAGTTCAAAACAAAAGATAAAAACTTATCTCATATCCTCTACTAAACACTTGAAGTTCCTTTGAATCTCTTATCTCTTACAACACTCTTAACTCTCACAATAAAACTAAAAATAAGAAGGGTAATGTAAATTTGTGATGCCTGAAAACCTCTCCAAAACTATCTCTAACTCTTCTCCAAAGTCCCCCTTTCCAGGACTTTCAAGCACAATTCAAAATGTCTCAACTTCCTTCTTTTATAAATCTCAAAGAGGTGTCTTGATAACTCTTCAAAATGTGTCCCAATTCGATGTATTCTCCAAAGAATGCTTCCTTTCATAAGTCTTCTAACCATATTTTTGTTTCCAGTGGATATAACCACCCTCTTTAGCAAATAGGTGCCTCAAATGTTCCTTTAAAATTTGGCAAAATGAAGTAAAAAATGAAGTAAACCATCACGAAGTAAACCATCACATAACTGCCCTTGGCGCTTAAGTGCGGGGCTTCTGGCACTTAGGCACAGCCTTCGCTGTTTCACCGGCGCTTAAGCGTCGAATCTGGCGCTTAGGCGCCAAAACAATTTTGCACCATTTTCACATTTTTGCTCCAAATTTGATCCATTTTTCACTCCTTTTAGCATTTTTCACCTTTTTACTTGTACCTAAAAGAAAAACACACTAATACCTTCCATTAAAGCGCAATATATCAAAAAATAAATATAAAAATGTGTCTAAAAATACTATATATTTTAGGTGTATCAAAATCCCCCAAACTTAAAATGTTAGTTGTCCTCAAGTGACACTTCAATCTTTAAAAACCAAATAAGTATGATAAGTATATGAGTTTCTTTATGAGTTAATAAAATTTAGATTTAGAAATATAGTAGTCCAATTTAGAAAAAAATATTTAGCAAATGAGACCAACAAAAAGTTTAGAAATTCTTAATGTTAAGAAATTTGAAAATATGAGTTTTTATTTAATTCATAAATTTTGTAGATTTTCCAAATTTAGAATTTAGTCCTTTTATTATCTCCACTTAAAAATTTTTATTAAAAATAATTTTACTTATATTATATCTATAAGCTTAAGAGTTTGTCAAGTCTTATACTTTAAAAAGATCAAATGTAAAACCAATTTTTGATTACGCACTAATCGTCATTTTCTCCTCTCTTAATTTTTTTTCTTTTCCTTTTTCTTTTCTTTTCTTTTTCTTTTCTTTTTCAGGAAAGGATTACTATATCTCAATAGGCCTTTAATGATTTTGAATTCCAATTCTCATTTCCTAAAGCAAATTCTTGATATAAATCTTTTACTTAAAAATATAATAATATTTTTGAAAATTATTTTTAACAAAAGAAATTTATGTATTAAAAATAAAAATCTAAATATCTAAAATTTTCAAAAATACAATTTTTCTTACGAAAGATAGTTACACTATATTTAACATTTTCTACACTCAAAATTTTTAACTTAAAGTTTTTCTTCATTACTCAAAATTTTAACTAAATTTTCTTACTCATTTCTAAAATCAAATTTTACTTCCCTATTATAACTTCATTTACATGATCATTTTTCTTTTCAAATCAAATTCACTTGGAGCACATTTGAGAACAAATAAAATTCAAGTTTTGAAAATATTTTTCATCCCCCCAAACTTAAATTTTTAACAAGATTAAACATTTTAGTAGCAAATATAAATAAGCAGAAATGAAAATTTAAAATAACATGCTTACAGGAACTTTTATACCCTAATTATCCAAGTATAAAAACTAAAAATAGGAGTAAAATTAATTTTGATCAATTTTCTATCATTTTCATTTCAATTCAACATGTAGAGATTCAATAGACTTCTAAGTAGTGGTTACAAACATAAAAACAAACTAACACTCTAACTTTGATTTCCAGCCTCAACATAAAAACAAACACACTAACAAGATAAAAGAAATATACAGGCTAGCAGTTTTTTGAGTTTAAATTTTATAACTAAAGTTAGCAAGATTTTTAAATTTTCATAAGACATAGAATCAAGTTCAATCCTTAACTAACTAACACAATAATCAACACACAACAACAATTACGACCCTAGAATTTAAAGCAAAATACTAACAAACACAAACATCACAATAACAATTAAACAAAAGTCCACCACATCATAAAGTCTAACTAGGTACACAAATGCAAATGTAGCAAGTCCAAACCAAGTAGTCCAACACATATTGCAAACTACATATTACAACCATAAAAATAAATAACTCAGTCCTCCTCCTCATCATCCTCAGAATCACCGCTATTCCAAACATCGGCAGGCTCATAATCAGGGTATCTAGGATATGGAGAAAATTGCACTCCTTGGTTACCCCTAATGAGGTTTTCCAGAGATGAATAAAATTTCTCTTCATAATCACTTTTTCTTCTGTTATACCCATCAATATGAGCTGCAAAGCTTTTTAAATTTCTTACCTTATCTGCGGTATAGTTGATATTGTCCATCATCCTAAGTAATAGTTGACTTTGAGTTTCTGTAGACTCACTTCTAGAAGTAGAAGCACGTGAGATAGATGGTCTAGATGTAGAAGCAGCAGAGGTAGAAGTAGCAGACATTGTCATTCCATAACTTCTTGAAAATTCTCCTCTCCAGCCAAAAATAGAGTGCTCCAAATACGACTTCACATTCACATTTTTAATTGGCTTTAGAGGCAACAATACTTCCTCCCAGATATCATATCTAACTCCAGCCTGCTCACACAAAGAAAAGATCAAGGAAGTAAATCCCAAACCTATAGTAGTAATGGCAGTGGTAGAACTTATGATAGTATGATAAATTAAAGCTCCAATATTGATGAGCTTCCCTTCCTAAATATAGTAGTTCAACGTTGCTCTCTCTGGTAACTTTGCTAATATGATTTGTCGGTGATAGATGGGATGAAATAAAATAGTGCCATGCCTTCGAAGGTGCACTCAACTTTGAGGTGGAAAAATTGACTCTTCTTTCGTTAGTAATTTTCCAGAGCCCTCTTCCAATAGTTAAATAGGAAATAATCTCATCTAGCTCTGTCTCAATATAACTATAGTTCGCATAAAAACACAAAGTATCAGGTAGTAAATGGTAGAACTTTTTGAATGATAGGAAAAAAAGCTACTTTGATTCAAGCAAATTTGTGAGTTCGAAAGCTCAAGATAGGTGCAGTGATGTTCTACAATCATGAAAACTTATCTAGGAGTGATGTTTCAAATATCCAGGCAGATCCACAGAATATCTGATCGTTCGCCGACAATGGGAACAATTCTGTTGTTTTTCTGCTGTAGTCGTTATTTCTGTAGTTAAGGAGTTCTATTCTAACCTACCCGAGGCTCAAGATGATCGAGTCATGGTTAGAAGGAAATTGATACCTTTTTCACCATAGGTAATCAATATGTTTTATCATCTACCACCTGATACTTTGTGTTTTTATGCAAACTATAGTCCTACTGAGATGGAGCTAGATGGGATTATATCTTATTTTACTGTTGGAAGAGTGCTCTGGAAAATTACAAATGAAAGGAGAGTTAAATTTTCCACTTCAAAGTTGAGTGCACCTTCGAAGGCATGACACTATTTTATTTCAGCCCATTTATTACCTACAAATCATCTCAGTGAAGTCACCAGAGAGATAACAACGTTGAACTATTGTATTCAGGAAGGCAATCTTATCAACATTGGAGCTTTGATCTATCTGACTATCATCAATTCTGCCACTGTCGTTATTACTGCAGGTTTGGGATTTGCTTCCTTAATCTTTACTTTATGTGAGCAGTCTGAAGTGAAATATGATAGCTGGGAGGAAGTACTGTTGCCTCTAAAACCAATCAAAAGTGTTAATGTGAAGTCATATTTGGAGCATTCTATTTTTGGCTGGAGAGGTGGATTTTCAAGGAGTTATGGAATGACAACGTCTGCTGCTTCTACCTCTGCTGCTTCTACATCTAGACTATTTACCTCACGAGCTTCTACTGCTAGAGGAGAGTCTACGGAAACTCAAATTCAACTATTACATAGGATGATGGACAATATCAACTATACCGCAGATAAAGTACAAAATTTAGAAAGTTTTGCAGATCATCTTGATGGGTATAACAGAAGGAAAAATGATTAAAAAGAGAAATTTCATTCATCTCTGGAAAACCTCATTAGGGGTAACCCAAGGGTGCAATTTCCTCCATATCCTTGATACCCTGATTGATACCCTGATTAACCCTGATTATGAGTCTACAAATATTTGGAATAGTGGTGATTCTAAGGATGATGAGTAGGAGGACTGAATTATTTATTTTGATGTTTGTAATATGTGTTGGACTATGTGGTTTGGACTTGCTACATTTGCATTTGTGTATCTGTTTAGACCTTGTGACTTGTGATGTGTTGGACTTTTGTGTTGGACTTTTGTTTAATGGTGTTGTGATGCTTGTGCTTGATAGTATATTGTTTTAATTTCTAGGGTAGTAATTGTTACTGTTGTGTTGAGTACTGTGTTAGTTAGTTAAGGATTGAACTTGATTCTATGTTTTGAGGAAATATAAAAATCTTGCTAACTTTAGTTTTAAATTTTAAACAAGAAAATTACTTCCCTGTATTTTTCTTTTATCATGTTAGTGTGTTTATTTTTATGTTGAGACTGGAAATCAAAGTTGGTGTGTTAGTTTGGGTGTGTTAGTTTGTTTTAGTGTGTTAGTTTACTTTTGTGCTTATACACATTACTTTGAAGTCTATTGAATCTCTACATGTTAAATTGAAATGAAAATGATAGAAAATTGATCAAAAATTAGTTTTACTCTTGTTTTTAGTTTTTATACTTGTATAATTAGGGTATAAAAATTTTTGTAAGCATGTTATTTCAATTTTCATTTCTGCTTATATATATCTACTGCTAAACTGTTTAATCTTGTTAAAAATTTAAGTTTGGGGGATTTTATTTGTTCTCAAATGTGATACAAGTGAATTTGATTTGAAAAGAAAAATGATTATGTATATGAAACTATATTAGGGAAGTAAAATTTGATTATAGAAATAAGTAAGAAAAGTTAGTTAAAATTTTGAGTAACGAAGGAAAACTTTCTGTTAAAAATTTTTACTGTAGAAGATTAATATAGTGTAACTATCTTTAGTAAGAAAAATTATATTTTTGAAAAATTTAGAAATTTAGACTTTTATTTTTAATACTTAAATTTCTTTTATTAAAAATATTTTTCAAAACTATTATTATATTTATAAGTAAAAGATTTATATAACGACTTTTCTTTAAGAAAGGAGAAGAGGAATTCAAAACCATTAAACGCCTATCCAAATATAGTAATCCTTGCCTGAAAAGAAAAAGAAAAAAAGAAAAAGAAAAGTAAAATAAAAATAAAAAGAAAAAGAAAAAGAAAAAGAAAAGAAAAAAAAAGGTAAAGGAGGAGAAGCTTGAGGATTAGTGCCTGATCAAAATTTGGTTCTACATTTGATCTTTTTAACATATAAGACTTGAGAAACTCTTAAGCTTAGGGATATAATATAGTAAGTAAAATTATTCTTGATAAAAAAATTTAAGTGGAGATAATAAAAGGACTAAATTCTAAATTTGAAAAATCTAAAATATATTTCTGAATTAGATAGAAACTCATACTTTCATCTTTCTTAACATTAAGAATTTCTAAACTTTAAGTTGATCTCATTTACTGAATATTTTTTCTAAATTAGACTGCTATATTTCTAAGTCAAAATCTTAGTAACTCCTAATATATATCATACTTATTTCGTGTTTAAAGATTGAAGTGTCACTTGAGGACTAGTGACATTTTAAGTTTGGGGGATTTTGATACACCTAAAATATATAGTATTTTTAGACACATTTTTATACCTATTTTTGAGATATTGCGCTTTAATGGAAGGTATTTGTGTTTTTTTCTTTCAGGTACAAGTAAAAAGGTGAAAAATACTAAAAGGAGTGAAAAAGGATCAAATTTAGAGCAAAAATGTAAAAATTGTGCAAAAGTGTTTTGGCGCCTAAGCGCTAGATCCGAAGCTTATGCGCCGGGAAAACAGAGAAGGACGCGCTTAAGCACCAGAGGCCCCGCGCTTAAGCACCAGAGGTAGTTATGTGATGGTTTTTTTCATTTTACCGAATTTCGAAGGGACATTTGAGGCACCTATTGGCTAAAAAGGGTGGTGATGACCACTAGAAATGAAATTATGATTAATGGACTTGTGAAAGGAGGCATCCTTTGGAGAATACATCGAATTGGGACACATTTTGAAGAGTTATCAAGGCACCTCTTAAAGATTTATTAAAGAAGAAAGTTGAGACTTTTTAAAAGTGTGCTTGAAAGTTTTGAAAAGTCTTGGAAAGGGGGAGTTTTGAGAGAGTTTTGTAGAGATTTTCATGCACCACAAATTTACTTTATCCTTTTTGTTTTTAATTTTATTTATTTTTAATTTTATTGTGAGAATCAAGAGTGTTGTAAAAGAGAAGAGATTCAAAGGAACTTCAAGAGTTTGGTGGAAGATTTGAGATAAGTTTTTATCATTGTTATTAAACTACTTTTGGTTTTATTTAAGAGTTTGGTGGAAGATCTGAGATAAGTTTTTATCTTAAACTACTTTTGGTTTTAATCGAGACTCTTGTTGGTTTGACAATGATTTCTACTTTTAAACTAAAGTGTGTATTTTTTTTCTCCATGGATTCTGAGTAGTTTTCTTTATCTTTCTCCTTAACATGATAAGTAATTAAAGTGTTGGATGGAAGTTTTGGAGAGTATTGATCTATAATGTTGGAAGAAGATGTGATGATTTAAATCTATGTTATTCATTTACTTCTTGATTTGACCTATCCAGATGTTAAAATTTGTTGTGAGAACATGTAAGTACCGGGCTGGTTTTGTCTCAGTCAACAATTGGAAAGAATCGCACGAGGTTGTATGAATGAGAATGTAATTCATATGATTTAGTGCAAATAAATAGGGAAATAAACTTTGAAGGGTGTAGAGTTAGAGGACTTTAAAGCGACAGGTTAAGTCACCCAACTTGGTTTATTGATTTAGGTTCTGATATGAGATGTTAGCCCCCAAGTGGAGGGAATCGAGAGAACTCTAAAGTGAGAGCTGGTATCTTTCCTACCTAGCCGGTCTTTAGAACTATTCAAACTTTAAATTAGCCAATGTTATTTATAGCATGTCTAGTAAGGGTAAAGAATATTATTGCTCCTATTTGACACAGCACAATTTGCATACTACCACAGCTGAATTTCTATACTTATTTCTGATTCATGATAAGAAGAAAGATATTTTCATATCAAATATTTTTATTTTACATAAACTCAAGTTATCTTTAGAAGTTTTACTATTTTGTCAAAATATCTAAAACAACAAAAAAAAATGAATTTTACTTATTAAGAAAATATCTATAGTTTAAGTAATTGTGTTTTTAAAATAGAAAGTTTGTGCATATTGCATATTTCCCTGTGGGTTCGATATTTAGGTCTTAATCAAAAAATACTATATTACTTGATAACAATACGTATACTTGCATGGTATCCCAATATATATATAAATTTAAGAGTTAAATTCTTATTTTCTCCAACATCAAGTTTTTGGTTCTATTGCAAAGTAAAATAACATAAGTGAAAAAATCATTAAAGTCATTGTTATACTGTGCACATAAGCAGTAACGGGATCAGCCATCCAAATAATGTTTTATTGAATCATTTATTACAAAGTGGTGTTTTTGATCCTACAGATAAATCCTTATTAGTGGATTATCCTTGTAAATTAGGCAAAAGTAAGGCACTGTCTTTTCTTATTTTTGGTAGTTTTGCCAATAAATGTTTTGAAATTATTTATAGCGATGTTTGGGGAATTACACTAGTTATTTTGCTGCTCGGTATAAATATTTTGTGGCATTTATTGATGATTACAGTCAATTCACATGGATCTTTTTTTGGATTCCAAAGCAGAAGTGTTTACCATGTTTTAAACCTTTGTGACATCTATTAACACTAAGTTCTCAACTTGTAATAAAACCTAACAGTTTGAAAATGGTGGTGAATACATGTCTCATGAGTTTCAAGCATTTCTTCATAGTAAGGATTTTTTTCTCACAACGTTCATGTTCTTATACACCTCAGCAGAATGGAGTCGCAAAACGGAAAAATTGTCATCTATTGGATATGGTGCACACAATGTTGTTAGAATCTTTTTTTCCATCTAACTTTTGGGTAGAAGCTTTATCTACTGTAGTTTACTTGATTAATCGCTTACTATCTAAACAATTAAAGTTTGATTCTCTCTTCCATTGAATTTTTAATAAGCATCCTAATTATCAATTGATACACACTTTCATATGTGTTTGTTTTGTTCATTTACTTGCTCATGAACATCATAATTTGGCAGCACAGTCTTTTTAATATGTCTTTATGGCTTACAGTTCTAATCATAAAGTTTTTATGTGTTATTATTTGATTAATAATCGATGGTGTATCTCTCAGGATGTGATTTTCTTTGAACTTTAATACTATTTTAAGCATCATCTTTCAACATCTGACACTGTTATACTTCCTCACTTTGATGATTCTTCTTTTGATAAATGATTTAAACCTGATCTTGTTTACGTGCGATCTCAGGCCCCTTCAGCTCCAGCCTTTCCTTGCCCTGCTTCTGAAAATGCTCCAATGATTCTTTAACGACCAACTCGACACATTTGGCTTCTGAATATATATGACTATTATGTAATTTTAACTAATACTATTGTTCCTACATCTTATTCTCATGTTGCTAAATAGAATTGTTGGATAAAAACCATGCAAGATGAATTTCAGGCACTTCATGACAATCATACTTGGGATATTGTTTCATGTCTTGCTGATGTTAAACCCGCTGGTTGTAAATGGGATTATTATCTTAAGCTTATATTTGATGGCTCCCTTGACAAATATAAGCCAAGTTTGGTAGCTCTTAGCAATAGACAAGAATATGAGATTGATTATGAAGAGACCTTTGCACCTATGGCTAAAACAACAACACTTCAGCTTGATTTTTCTATTGCTGCATCAAAAAATTATTTCTTAAGACAGATGGATGTTAAGAAAACATTTTTGCAAGGGGACTTCAAAGAAGATATCTATAGGACTCCTCTTCCAGAATAGTTTTCTACACCATCATAGGATGTTTGTAAGCTCAAATAATCTTTATACGGCTAGAAACAGGCTCCAAATGCTTGATTTGAAAAATTTTGCAATGCTCTTCTTAGCTTCTCTTTATTCAAAGTTATTATGATTCTTTATTATTTCTTTGCAATATTGACAAATGTATTATGTTGTTATTAGTCTATGTTAACGATATTGTCATCGCAGGATTTGATACTCAATTGATGTCTCAATTACAGAAGTGTCTTCAGGCTTCTTTTCAAATGAAGGATTTGGGGTCTTGAACTTATTTCTTTTTTCTTGAGGTTTAGTCCTCTCCCACGAGTATTTTTCTTCACCAGTAAAACTATGCTAAAGAACTCATTACTTTGGTTGGGCTCCAATAAAGTCGTCCTATTGATACTCCGTTGGAATTGAATGTTACATATCAACGGAATGATGGTGAATTATTTTTTGATCCATCTTCATATCGATAACTTGTTGGGAGTCTCAATTATCTAACCATCACACGTTCTGATATTTCATTTGCTGTGCAATAAGTTAGTCAATTTATGCAGGCACATGCGCATCTTTACTTGGGTACAATTTGATGTATTGTTGGGAACTTGAAAGGTACTTCTCAATATGACTTCTTCTTTTTACGGAGTCTCCTATTTGCATAATAACCTATAGTGAAGCTGATTGGGCTGATTGCTCTGATACACACCATTCTATTGCTAGTTGGTGTATGTTTCTCGACAACTCTTTAATTTCATGGAGAAGAAAGAAAAAAGATCAAGTTTCTAATTCATCTACTGAGTCTGAATATAGTACTATGTCCTCTGCTTGTTCTGAGATCATTTGGCTTCGGGGCTTATTGGTTGAGCTAGCTTTTCCTAAACTTGGGTCAACTTCTCTTTATGCAGATAATACAAGCGTTATCCAGATTACTACTAATCCTATCATTCATAAGGCACGAAGCACTTTGAAGTGGATTGTCATTCTATTCAATAATTCTATGATAATGGTGTTATTTATCTTCCTCATACCTCTTCTAATATTCAAAAGACTGATATATTCACTAAGGCCCTTTTTCGGCAGCGTCATCAGTTCCTTGTTGACAAATTGATGCTTCTTGATCAGTCAACATCAATTTGAGGGAGTTTATCAATCAAGAATAAATGAAATAGGTCAAAATTCGGAGTTTCCTTCTTTGAATTGTTGGCTTAAATTCCTTACTTTCATTGCACAGATCTCTTCCTTTTAGTTAAATAATTAGATTACAAATGTTTATCATTAAGATACCTAAAAAAGATTGTACAAATTATTATGTATCTAAAATAGATTGTACAAACTATTATTTATTGGAACAAAAATATAGGAAAAAAGGCATTCAACATATTCACTCAAAACATTAACATCTCTCTCATGTGATTCTCACGTGTAAGGTTGCCTCCTCTCTTACACGATTCTCACAGATAAGGTGAGTTCTCATTTCTACCTCTCGTTTGATTCTCACATATAAGGTTCCTCTACAAGGTGCCTTCTTGTTGTGTTGTGTTTTCTTGCTGTGGTACCTTCTTGCTGTGGTGCCTTCTTGTTGTGTGGTGTCTTCTTGTTGTGGTGTCTTCTTATCATTGTGGTGCTTTCTTCTCTATGTAGTGCCTTCTTATCTATCAATTGGCTCCTCTGTGCTATGGTGCCTCTTCTTCCTAGGTAATCTTTACTTTAACTATAATTTTTTTTTTAAAATGACTATATAGCTAAAAATTATGTGGATGTGGCTTTGCGGTTGTTTCTCTATGCGGTTCTTCCTTTTTGTGATGTGTGATCTGTACCCTTAATGGCTTTTGATTTTATAAAAAGCTTTTAATGCCCAAGATTTTGGCTTTGCAAGTTTTTTATCTTCATGTTGGGTAATATGTACTCTAACGTATCGTTGACTTTTGATTTTACAAAATGCATATAATTGGTTTGATAATGCATATAATTGGTTTTGATTTTACAAAATGCACATAGAGAAATTGGTAGTTTCCTCTATGTGGTGGATCCCCATCCAGTTGGTTAATGCCAATTGTGCTCAAGAATTTTTGTATTTTTTGATTTGATAATTGTTATGGTTAATTGGTTTTTGCATGATATTGGAATTTAGGAATTCTTGGGACTCCCTTGAGCGATGACATGGAAATGGATGTTGGTTTTCAATTGATGTTGAATTTTAGTTTTATGCTTTCTCTTTTACATTATTCATTGGTGAAATCAATGTTGGTTTCAAATGTACATTCAATGGCTTGTAATCATGTGCAAAGGGGTGCCTTTTAGTTGATAACAGAGTATGTACATTTGGTTGTTGTTGGCTTATGTTGTTTTTATGGTGGAAGTAGGGGTGGATGTGTTTGGGTTGAAGGACCCGGATGCAGTGATGAAGGATGGTTGGTGTGCTGATTTGAAGGTGGAAGTGATGGTGTTTAGTGGTATTTGTGTGTATATGTGGTGGATGTGTTTGTAGGTGGTGATTGGGTATCCATGTATTTGTGGATGTGTTTATATGTGAGTGAGGTGGTGGTGGGTATTTTTGGTGTGGTTGTAGATGTGTTGGTGATGTTTAATGTGTTTGGAGGTGGTGATTGTATTCTTGTGTGTGTTGGTTAGTGTGTTGGTGTGTAGAGTTTTTGTTATGTAGATGTAGTAGCTAGTTGTGTGTGTGTGAAGGTGTTTTTAGTATTATTGTGTGTGTGGGGATGGTGGCAACGGTTATGTGTAGGTGATGCTATTGTGGCATGTGGTGATGCTACCATGGCATTCTTCTATATCTCTGAGTTGTGTTAAATATTTTTTTTTATTGTAAATGTCTATGTTAATTAATTTTTGTCATGCTAGTAATAAAATGTTTAAGATAAAAGAGGCTGGTTCATCTGCAATATGGGATAAATAGATAAAATTATTTTTTTGCGACCTTTGCCTCGTTGAGGTCGATCTGGGAAAAAGGAAGACAACCTATTTTAACAAATAAGGTTAGTAAAATACTATTAAATTCAATGAAAGTACAAGGATTCAATTAGAAAATAAGTCGGATCAGCTAAGAAAAAAATTGAAAAATCTGAAAGGAATTAAAGCGAGGATCAACGAGGTGGGGGTGGGATTCGATGAAGTGAATATTGATGCTTCCAAGGAGTGGTGGGCAGAGAGACTTGCGATGAGCATTTTTTAAATGTCCCCTAAAGTTGGTAAACTTTTAATTTGTTGTAAATTTTAACTACATTTTATATGAATTTGTAGGTGGTGTCTACTATGAAAAAATTTAAATATAGCGGAATCAATCCTGAGTTAGAAGAAAAGTTGGATCGTATAAATGAGGGTGTTGTGGAATGAGCAACAATGCATGCGCCCCAGTGAGACGAGATTTGGTGGCATCTTAAAAAATTTTGGAACTAACCAATCAAGTGATTCCACTGAAGGCTCAAGCCTAGACCTTTGAACATGAGTCAACGAGCAGCTCTAAGCATCTGCGGGTTGAAAATAAGAAGAAAATGAGAGCTACTTTCCTTAGAAGCTAGATATTACAGTTAGTGACTTCATACAAAAATGACCCCATTACTTCTCAAGAAACTTTTTCCAACAGGTTATGCAAATTCTAAATGCGACTCCATAGATTTTTGAGGATTTGTCGTTGTATTTGTTTTCTATGAAGCTGCATGAAGATTCAAATTGAAGAGGTTTTTTCATCGTGATGTTCGCTGTCCGAAAGGTGGCTTACCTAAAATATTTTTATGAGAGCAGAAACATTTGATATATATACTTTTTTATTTACATTCACATGAGAGATTTTTTTTTTTTGTAGTTTTTCATTGTTCTTTGGATATTTAAACTACTTTGTACATGTCGATGTTTATTTACTTTAGAGTTTTTTATTCCTTGTTATGCTTTGTGTTTTCTTCTATAACATTATTTGCTTATGATGGTTTTGTTTGTAACCTTATATGATTGTAGCTAAATCATTGATGCTTATGTGTTAATGTTGACCTCATTTTTGATGAGGTCAAGTTCTTTACTTTTGGAACCTAAGATCCAGTCTTAGGACTTTCCTATAGACTATCTTAGTGGACTAGTGAGGGAATACACACCCAACATAGAAATTTTAAACAATTCTTGACTCCTATTGTGAGGTCACAAGCCCCCAAATGTCATTTTGGGATGGCTAAGAACAACATGTTGAGACTCAAAAGTGAGTTTCTATAGATTCAACCAGTTCTTAAGACAATGTTAGGTGGCTCAGGTTTGGTCTCACACACACCTACACACACTCAAACTCATTAATTTCCCCACACACCCTAAACTCCTAAAATCACATACAATGGACCTACCTGCTTAACTCTTTGAGGAACTCACATGGATGGTCACAAGGCCCCAAATGTCATTTGGGATGGCTAAGAACAACATAAGGAGACTCAAGAATGAGTTCTCATTTGGTGTCTTATGGTCCTAAGATGGCTAGTCATGACATGCATGATCACCTTATCAAATTTCTCTTAGGTTAACCTATTTCCCTAAATTCTCCAAAATACCCAATTTAACCCGAAATTCCACAAATATCCAATTTAACCCCAAACTCCCCAAAATACCCAATTTAACCCCAAATTCAAGCCCTCCAAATTCCAATACAAAATTCATATTCAATTTAACCAAAAACCAAATTAAAACCCGAATTCATTTTCAAACCCAAAACTCCCAATTTTGAGCCAAATGTCCAAGTCCATACCAAAATTCCACCAAGTCCAAAAATTAACCAAATTTGGCCTACACACCAATTTAAATATAATAAACCTAAAATCAATTTTGCATGACAATTCTAAACTCATTGGTTAGGCCCAAAACCAATTTTCCTCAACCCATCATAAAAGCCCAAATTAATTCCTTCATGATAAAATTTAAAGGGCCCATGAATGAAGCCCAATTTCAATTTCAATTGAGCCCATCATGATAAATTTCCAGTTCATCAATTTTAGAAATCAATTTAGACATCATGGCCATGCACCATGTAGCCATGTATGAACCCATCCATTTTTGGTCCCATGGCTTTCTCTCACCAAATTTTCAACATCCACAATTTCCTTCTTTATGAAAATCACCCATGGTCTCATGCATTTCATGAAACACTCATGGGTGCAATCTATAAGCATCACATGGCTCATGCACTCCAAAGTGACAAAAGGAGGACTTCCTTTCACCTCCCACCAAAGTGACTTTAACCAAAACCCTAATTCACATTCCCATTGCCAAATCAATCACCCAAGCCATAGAAGTTGACCTGACAACTCCAACAACCTTGGACTTGACCCCAAGCCATTTACATGGGGTTGAACCCTAGTTAACCCAACCTAACCCAACCCCATTGCCCACTTTAGAAAAATTGCAATTACCCATGCTTGGAACAAATTTACTTCACATCTCCCCAATTCTAACCTCCCGCAGTATGGAGGTGAACTTGCCTGGCCAGCCAGCCACCCTAGCTACCGGAAAACCCCATGCCTGAAGAGGCCCCTCATGGTCAAAACTCCAAACTTGAACTCCTTGAGCTGTATCAATCCAATTGGTCAATTCCCCCCTTCTTCCATCTACCTAAGAAAGCCTTTGAACCTACTGGCCAACCTAATTGAGTCCTCCTTCCTCCTATATAAATAAGCCACAACCCCACGATTATAGAAAAGAAGTGCACAAACCATGGGGGAACTCTACCAAAATTATTCCAAACATTAATTCCAGTATTCCTAAGATAATTCTAATCCTTTTAAGCAATTCATCCCAACTGTCCATCCTAAATTTCTTGACTGAAAAATTAGCACATTTCACAACCAACCAACCAAACTCAATCAATATCCAAATTGAACCTTCCAAAAGCTTCCCCACACTTAAAAATCACTTCCCCACTTGAAGCCCAATCATCTCGAGGACCCTAACCTAGTCCTAGACCAAGCTTGAGCCACCTCTTGATCAAAATTATACTTAGACCCAACGAGAGCTCAAATCGACAATTGAAGAAGGTTCAGAGGACTAAGGCGAAGCTCAAGAACAAACCCAATTGAGGCCTTACCTCTTGGGCAAAGGTATGGATCAAAATCCCTAATTTTTTCCTCAATTTGGAAATTTATGAGTAAAATTTACATTTCTTGCATATATAGCCTTAAAGATGTGTTTGTCTCACTTAAATGAAGCTGTAGGAACAAACCATACTTAATTTGGTTGAGTATCGAATGAGATCTTAGGGTTAGAAATCGAGTGGATCTTGGTTTAGAGCGATCAAGGATGATGAACTAATGTCGTTTGTTTCCGCGTGTATTGAACAAATGGTCGAGATCACGTTCGACGAGCAAAAGAGATGCAAACCTTGGGTCGCGTGGCAGTCGACGTAGAAATTGCAGCAAATCAGAACTCACCGCATAAGAGTTTGTAGATGCTAAGGATTGACATTGCGCCGACATCGATAAGTAAGAAATTAGGGTGTTTTCTATTTAAATTTTTTCATAAACTTCAAAAAATGATACCTTGGTGTAGAAAAATCATAAAAATAAAAGAAAAATACATTTGTGCTCAGTGAATAGAGAAAAGTTTATTGAAGTAAAAATAAAAAATATTTATTAAACATTTTATTTTTACTTAATTAAGAACTTCATAGGGAAATTTAAATTTAATTAACTAAATGTTTATCCAAATTAATTGAAGTTTTGAGGGTTTGTTCCTAATGATATTAGGGATCTCTTCTGATTTTTCCAAGGTCAGATGACATCTTATCATTAAAAGCCCTATTTTTATAAGACTCTTGGTATTATTTTAATTAAATAATTATATAAAATAAGATAAAAGTCAAAAAAATACAAAACCAGATTTAGTAAGTTCACTATAATTAGAGGACTTTAGAAAAAATAAAAATGAAATTTAAAAGTTTCATAATACATTTTTCCATTTCAAACTAATGAAAATTTTTAAAAAGTAGAAAGTAGAAAATAATTCAAAAAATCATAAGAATATCCCAAAATGAAGAAAATGACTTTATAAAGTCCCTCTAAAAATTTTAAAGTTAGAAAAGTTATTTTTAATGTAAAACTATATTTTCTAAGTAAATAGGAATTGTTGCTTAAAGTAATTATATAAAATAAAATAAAAGTAAAAAAATTATAAAAGTTGGTTTGGGTGATTCTTTTAGACAAGTGGAACTTAAGAAAACTAAAATTAAAATCGAAAGAAAAAATTATTTTTGAGTTATTTTTCAATTTAAAAAATAATTAAAATCGCAAAAATAGAGTTATATCTCAAAATATTACAAATTATTCCCTAATTATAGAAGACAACTTAAAAATATTTTCATAAATTCTTAAAGATGCAAAAAAAGGTATTTTTAGCATTTATAATAATTTTCTCTTTTTTTTTAATAAAATAATTATAAAAAAATTAAATGAAATTAGAAAATAGAAAATAAACTTCTCCCAGTTCTCTGAGGTCAGGCAAATTTATAAAAAATATTAAAGTTAATTTTTTGAAATAAAAATATATTTTCTAATTTTTTAATTACTACAATTAATTAAAAGCCTTAAAATTTAAAATATAGCTCAAAATTTCACAAAATTTATTAGTTGTGGTCCTGTAACCCAGGTGTCGTAATGTCAAAAAATTGTTTTGGTTAGTAAAATTAATTAATATTGAAATTAAAAGAATTTTAAAAAATTAAATAAAAATTAGAAAAATATAAATTCTCTTCTAATGTGTAAATTAACCCATGAGTAGGGTAATAACAAAATTTCATAGTCATTTGAGTTAAATTGAAGTAATTATGAAGTAAAGAATCCTAGGGGTAAAATGCTAATTATGAGATTTTGAACTCTAAATTAAAATTTAGGTTAAATCATAGGGTAAATGTGTAATAGTTAAGACAATTAACTCTTTCAAGTGATTACAACACAAAGGGTTAAAAGGTTGGAACCAATTTACTTCACTTTCTATATAATGTAAAATTGAAATTAATCAAATTGTTATGGATTGGGAGATAATCAAGTCTTTGATGATCCTGATGTGAGAGGGATGTGTCAAGAAGATAATAATTCACTAATTTAAACCCCCAATAAATGGTCAAGTGAAATTCAATCTCTTAATAAAGATTAAACATAATATCATAAATCTTTTTAAAAAATCTACAACTTTTACCCTTCAACCTTTAAGAGCTTGGTAGTGAAATAGGGTTGATTTAAAATTATTTAATGAGGCTTAGAAAGGAACATTAGTAATCATGAATATCATTGAAATATTACGAGCTCAGAATCAACTCACAAGAAGATGGAAGGGTCCTTAATAACCAGGTTTGCCCTAAGGGTTCTTACTCTTATAATTTATCGATATGACAATGAATAAATTGTTACCCCTACTCATGGGTTAAGTTACACCGTACAGTTTGAGTACAAATTAAAGCATCATAACTAAACTTAACTTAATCACGTTGATTAATTCAACCACATAATAGTTTAGGTGAACTCAGAATGATTTAATTTAGAAACTTCTAAAGTGGTTTAGGGTTATGCTTTGAACCCCTTTTTAAGATTCTGAACATTTTGAAGGGCACTGTACCTATTATAATTTCTTAAAGAAAATCATCCGCAAAATCTTATAAGGATCCACCAAGATATGCTTTGGGACCAGTTAACTCAGTAAATTCTAATAAAATACCGTCCCCTACTTATCCTACATTCACACCCAATGTTCAAGGGTTTGAGTCTTGAATAAGGTATTTAAGTCCTTGTGAGCAAATGGGGAAATTTGTTTTTTACCACACATTGAACATCAGGCTAGTATAATCCAGAGGTCTTGGTGGCGAGGGGGGTGAATAAATTACTTATATGTGCTAAAAGAGGGTTAAAAAGTGGGATTTGGAATATTATCTTCTACCACAAGAAACCTTCGGGAAAGGGGATAAAATCGACAATACTATTCACCAACCCCAGGTAGAAGTTGCCCCAAGATCTCTTGGGTTGCTTGTACCCCTACTCTGATTAGAGTGATTAGCTCGTGGACTATAACATTTCACAAGACACATATAACACCATATACTTAACAAAATCCTTTTGCGACTTGGTTACTTTTAAATGTTAAGTAAACCTATTTGCATGAAAATCTAAACATTTTTTGATGAAATCTCTTAAACATTCACGGACTAATCACTTGGATCAAAGTTAGGAGTTACCCTTCCTCAAATTGTCAAGTTGTTGGCTTTTGTCGATGTTGGATAGAAAAGCACACATGTAGCTCTGAGCCGCCACCTTCTCTACTATCTTACACTTAGTCCCGATCTTCCACAAGTGGCATCGGGTTTTGTTTTACTTGCTCGTGTTTTTTTATGGATTATTTTGGGTTTCCTTCATGTTATACTCTCTCTGCAATTTGTTTAAAGATTCCACACTTTATTATATAAATTTTATGCTACTAACTCAAACAGCTGTGGCAGGAGTGTAAGGTGCGCACCCCATAACTTATTTACTGCACTTGTACTACTTTACCTTACAACATTTTCTTACTCATGTATGCTTTGTTTACTTACAAAACAAAACAACAAAAATACAATTTCAAAAATAATAAATTTATTATATAAAATTTATGTTATAAACCCATGCAGCTCTAGCAGGAGCACCAGGTGCACACCCCAAAATTTATTTACTGCACTTTTACTACTTTACCTTACAACATTTTCCTACTCATGTATTCTTTGTTTTACATGTAAAAAAATAACAAAAATACACTTTCAAAAATAATAATACACTTTTAAACCTTTTGAACAGACTTAACATACTCCTTTTAATTTTACGAGGATCTCTCGGATGAGATAACCTACATTTGTTAACGAGAATTCTCCAGTCTAAATAAGTTTAACCGCATGTTTAGACTAAGTAAATTCAAGGAAAATAGTGGTGCTGGGACAACGAAACCATGGAATCGTGACTTGTGTCGCTTAACTTAAATTAACATTTCCCAAAAAATTCAAGCAATAATGACAAATAAAACCAAAACAGAATGCATAAAGACACGTAATCCTTGAAGCTATTACATCAATGAGGAGCTTGAAGTGAGCTACTAGCGGAGGGCGACGGTCTACAACAACAAAATAATTTTACATAAGCTAAACCATTCCTTAGTTTAAACAACAAGCCAAAGCATTTCGAGGTAGTCTCTTAAAGACAAGGAAGGTGTAAGCGAGTTGGTAGAGTTGAGGGAACGAATTATGGATGAGATAGTAGGAGAGTGATTTGAGTAATCATCACATTATTAATTGTAATGATTGTTGAATAGATTCATTATTTATTGTATTTGTATTTTATATAGTTCATGTTTATTCCTGTTTTTTGTGTATTTGATATTTATTGTTTAGGTTTTTTACGCTAATTGTAAGTGTTTTTTTTTCCTTTTTGTATTTCTTTTATTTTATTTTTTTTGGGTATTCGAGGTCTATGATGAGACATTTGACCTTATGAGTTCTTTTAGATGTTCTGTGTGTCGGTATCAGTTGGTGTCACTTGTGAAATCCTAATGAAGGCAACCAACTTCATCTTTTTTTTTCGACACTACAGTTTTTGAGGTTCTTCTGGATGGCTTTTTTGGTGATATGGACATGTGACACAAACGAGCTAGGTATTACGTATGCTAAAGGGAACAAATAACCCCTTTTATATAAGGTCTATTGTATTCTTGTAGTGAAAGATTTGTTGGTTGAATTACTGAATTCACTTAGACCTCACCGCTGCATAAAACTATAATTAATTACTTCTTTTTACAATTTTTACATGTGTTATGTCTAATGTGATGTCTTTTAAAGCATTCAGGAAATATTAGTTCGAGGATTTTTTGTACCTCCCAAGGATTGCACTACTACTGTGGACTTCAAAGTTTCTTGCCAACTTCATGTTTACCACATAGCTGCGGCAGACAGTTTTACAGGTGCTGTAGAGAATCACAGAAAACTGTGACTTTTTTTTTTGGGCAGACAGGCTGGAAGGTTCCGTCACCGAGAGTGATCAAGCATTGATAGTATCCTTGAAGGACACCTTGGCTCATGACATAGACCATCTTCATTTTAAAAATAATATTATTATATTTTAATTTTTATTTTAATAGTTTTATTCTTAAGTTCAGTTATAATGATACTGATTATTAAGTGAGGTGTATATCTCCTTTTTTGTAATGTTTTGTACTGAATTTTTGCTTCTAAAGTATATAATATTTTGGTATGATAGTTTTGTTGCAAACAACATTACTTTATAAAGGTAGAATGATTATTTGTCTTGAAATAGCTGAAGCATGGCTATTTTCAAACTATAAAAAAAAACATAGCCAGCTTATTTACAATAGCTTTCTATGGCAGTTGTTGCATAGTAGCTTATTATTAAGTTGCAGATGCTATAAACATGCCCTCAATTGCAGGACCCATATTACTGATGAGTTGGAGAAGAAAATTAAAGATTTTTGATCCGATCCGAATCAAGTGGGATAGATTCAAAACTGGTACCTGACGCAATAGTGTTAGCAAGAACGGTTGCAGACACCTCTTTCAGTCTCATTGGAGGCTGGTTAATGCCAACAATAAAGCGGTCTTTGACAAGATGAGGAAAGATTCCATCTTTGATGAGTATCTTCGCACTTGCCTCGTGTGATGGGAACTAAATCATTGCCTTAAGTGCAGCTTCAATGGCCTGTTTACTACCTAACTTCATTTCATCAACAAGGGCAGAGCCAGTTATTTGGGCTACAAAGACCTTTGTTCCCATAAGTATGCAGCCATGGACAGCTGTGTCTCAGGTGGACCTATGTCAAAGGCAAATTTTCTTTAGAAGGTAAACATCATCAATACATTGGCAAAAAAAAAAAAAGAAGACAAAAAACTATGTCAGAAAACTATAAAAAAGAAAATTAAAAGTATGAATCAAGAATGCAACCAATTTTCACGATCACATAATCTAGCTCGGATGTTAACCGACATATTAACCAATTATTCAATTTTGTAAGCTGATAAATACTTCAGAAATAACCTATTCAATAGAAGTTCATATAGAAATAAACAAATTGGCCATATAAGAGAAATTGAATGCTGTAAACAAAAACATCAAACTGCAAAAATTACGAAAAAAGTGCTTAGAAGAAACATGAATTTAAAAACCATAAAGCTACAGAAAAAAAAACATATGATAGACACAAAAAAGGTCAATGAAAAAAAAAATAGGCCACAACTTAACATTTCACAAAAGGTGATTTCCTTTAAACATGAACTCAAGTGGACTGCCCAAAAGATAACATGGAAAAAGAACCACCTTCAAGCAATCGTGTCAGAAGGGGTCTTAGCCTGCTATTTTCAGCCATTAGCCTCACATTTTTTTCATCTTTCTCCAGATTCTCCAATGTCTTTTCAGCTTTCTCAACAGTCAAGACATTTTCTGACTTACTACTTGCCAAACCAACCAATATAAGTACAGCTCCATTGACTCCACCAATCTTTTCACAAAGAGATTCAGATTTTGAAATTTCAAAAAGCAGGGACACTGCTTCTTTTCTCTACCGAGAGTGATCATGCAATAAGAACTTCACAATTGTTCAAACAGTGTCCCCTGCAGCCATAACTTCCTGCAGAATAAGAGAAACTTCATAAAAAGTGTAGTGAAAATTGTGCAGATAGTCAACAAATAAAAAATAGCAGCAATCCCAAGACAACCTTATTTTGATCATCATCTTCAGCAATTACACGAAGAATTTGCAGAGATATGCAGCGTACTTTTCTGCTAGTACTTTTTAGCATATCTGCAATCATAAGGATTAGATTGGCATTTCGCACAACATGCTTATTCAACCTGCTTTTATGGCAATTTTTTATGAAATAATCTAATGCTTTTAAATTATCACTTTTTGAGCTACCAGGGCTCAAGGATCTACAAGCATTGTCAAGCTGAGCAACATCTTTTCTTTGTGTCCATTCCTCAATAGTATGCCTCAGAACAATGCTGGGATTTGGATCCGCATGATATTTTTTTTTTGTCAATGGACAGAAATGACTCATAAATAAGCTTGACGTGCAGCTTTTCATGATAGCTTTCATCAGAGTGCCATCAATATATTACTAAGAACATCAATACATCTATCCTGCCACAATAATATTCGTGGTTACAAGACAGGTTATCACTAAAAAACAAGGGTATGTTTGGTTTATGGGAATTAAAAGAAATCTTAGAAGGAAATAGAAACTGAAAAGGAAAAAGAAGTTAAAATGGTAAAGAACAATTCACTTTCATCCATTTATTTGATTGATGAAGAATAATGTCAAAAATTTTCAGTTTAATTGATAAAGAGAATTTAAGTTTTGATTTCCTGGATGATGATAAAAGAGAAATTGCAGCCCTATCATTTAATAACCAATTTTAAAATTTATTTTTAGATTTTTTATTTACTATTTTCTTCATGGCAATTTCATTTTTGATAATAGCCATTGATGGCTAGTAACCTCATAATGATAGGTCAACTGTCAAATGAAAACTCACATCAAAAGTAATGCAATAAATCAAAATTTAAATGTTGCTAGTGATGGTGATAGGATTTTCTATAGAACTAGATAACCAATTGTGGCAACCTAACATAATTAGCAGGAAGAATTAGCCAAGGGAATTTTAGAACATCACCTCCATGTGGAATGTTACAACTTAACTAGCAATGTCAAACTAGATAACCAATTGTGGCAACCTAACATAATTAGCTGGAAGAATTAGCCAAGGGAATTTTAGAACATCACCTCCATGTGGTATGTTACAACTTAACTAGCAATGTCAAAAGTTGGTCTGGATGCCAACTCGACCCAAACTCAACTCAAAAAAACTGAGTTCGAGTTGATCAGAATAAGTTTCAAGTCGAGTTTGGGTTAAAAATTCTAACCCATTTAAATTTTCAAGCCGGATTTGGGTTGACCCATCAATAAGTAATTATTCCAAACTTGACAGACAATGACACGCCAATCCACAATTGACTCGACATCGACCCACAAATCCAAAATTGATCTAGTATTGACTCAATCCACCTGAATTCGACCAGAATTTGACTTGAATAGCAATTATGTCTTATCTTAAACATGTTCAACATGTAGGGTGCTGGTCAACAAGTTGAAAGCAGGTCAACTCGGGTTGGACTTCTTAATCTGTTTAAAATTTGGGTCGAGTTGAAGTCATGCAGTTACGGATAGGTTAATTTTGGGTCAAACCCAACCCCAACTAGCAAACCCAAATTGACATCCCAAAAATTAACTCAATTGTGATAAAAAGTAGGATGGGTAGGCTAGGATGTCTCCTTAAAGGAACACACCCCAACTTAACCTGGCTATAGTTAAAAACTAAGGTAGGGTTGTGTATGTCTAAATTTAATATTAGATTTATTACACATGGAATTTGGGCACTATTATCGGAAGGAAGTAATGTACATAACAATTGGAAGTAGAACCAATATTATTTTTGTATAGGAAACAAAATGGAAAGGAAAACAATCTATAGGATATTGAGAAATGTTAGCAAGTCATTACATGTTGGAAAGTGTAGAATAGGAATGAAGTGTTATAGTGGTGGAATGAAACTTGAAAAATACAAGCACAATTATTAAGATGAGCAATATCAAAGATATATGAATGAATCAATGCTTATGCTCCTCAAGACAAATTAGAAGATAGGTTACAAATCAATTTTAGGGAGCAATAAACAAATTAATACAAGGGGTGATTTACATAGTAGGGAAATGAAAAAAATCATTATTTTTATGGGGTAGTAAATAGAAATGCAATGAGAGAAACTATAATTGATCCTACAATATCCTATTATCTTAAGATACCGAATACTTGCTTTAAGAAATGAGATGAACACTTGATTATTTTTCACTTACAAAAGTGGAAATCTCCATTTTTTTTTTTGTTGCTTATTTTTTTACTTGGAAAGGATGCAAATCTTCTTATAAAGTGAATCTAAGATAACGTAACCATCAATATAAAATGATAGTTATAGATACATATCTTGGAGGTAAAAAAGTTAAAATAAAATAAAGAAAACTTTCCTTTGGGTAAGTTAATGCAATTTGAAAAATGTGAAATTATTAAGCTTTCAAAATAAGTTACTAAGGAACATAAACTTAAATTCATAAGTTGAACCAAACTTATCGTAAGATAAATTAACTAGTTAAGTTTAGAAGAGTATAAAAGAGCTTTACAAAGCCTAGAAATAAATTATAAATTGTTAACAAGTCTAAATATATGCATTGAGGAAATATAAAAAATTGTTAAGGAAAAAAAAATATTTTTAAACTGTGATAATAATTGAATTGTGATGTGGCTTATAATGATTAAAAAAATTGTTAAAATTATTGCAAAGTAGCAAGCAAAGAAAATTGCTTAAGTTCTTGTTTGGTAATGAGAGGTTGCAACAGTGGAAGGTAAACTAACAACAATTGTCAACTGATGATAGTAGGAGAATAGTGGCAGATATGAGTGAGCTGACGAATGGCAATTGGGGGTGAGCGAAGGGAGAAAACAAGTGAGTGGCATGGGGAAGGTGGCAGCAAGATATGATTGTAAATTGTGTCAATGGGAAGATAATAGACTGATGATAACAGATAGTAAAAGGCTGCAGAAAAATGGTGGTTGCAGTCGAACATTGGAAGGTGCAAGCCAAAACGTGACGAGTAATGAAGGAAAGTGACAGGCCAGGTGTCGGATGATTAAACTAAGTATAAAGCGGCAATCAAAGAAGAATGAGTACTTACACAAACAAGCCTGCACTAGAAAATCAACTAAGGCAAATTCCAAATTTTCAAAAATAAACATACAATGGTGTTTAAAATCCCCTATAAAAATGTTTTGATATTGACTCACTTCAAACCAAATATAGAAAAAATCACACCCATACATGCCTTTTATTTTACACTCATAACACTTGCAACCAAAATAAAGAGATTGAAAAGTTTTAACCAAGTTGAATGCATCAAAATTTAAGTAATAGAACCATGGTTAAAAATGAAGAAATCAAGGAAAAATAAAAATGCTATATTAAAAATTGATTAAATCAGAGTTTTAAGAAAAACTAATTTTAAAAGAACATAATGAACAATATAATTAAGTATATTATATCTTTATTAAAAAATGGCATAGTTTTAGTCAAATTCAAATTCAAATTTCTTCGTTGCCACTTGGGAGGGATATGGGTCCCCGTGTTTTCCTTCCCGATGTGACAAACATTTATGTCACTAGCTCTCAAGTTGGATGTGAGTCCCTATGCTTTCATGATAATGATGCTATTTTGATGGTTGTTTCATAAGTTGCTGCAATATCCAAGAAAATAAACCAAGTTGAAATGATTTTTTCTCAAACACCTCAATTGATTGAAAAAAAATCATTATCACAAATGCTTGATTCTCAAAGTTCATTAGAAACTATAAATTCTATTAATGGACCCAACATCCATATTCCAATTATTATAATCCAGTTTGGAAAAATCATTCAAACTTTAATTGATATAATTATTCTAGTGGTGGAAGTCAACAATGGGGGAACAATCAAGTAAACCCATTAGGAAACTAGAACAATCAAGAGAATTCTAACTTTAGACCTCCTTATCCTCTTGGATTTAATATTAATCAACAAGTTAAGGAGATGTCAGCACCTAAAAGTTAAGGAGTTGCCCTTTGGAAGCTGTCGGTCGTCGGAATCAAAATTTCGTCAACCGCTTCAGAAAAACATTTAATATATATATATAAAGACGAAATCAAACTGATTCTATAGCTTTCATAGTTTAAATGAAAAAGCACTGCACCTCAAGTCATATATCAATCCCGAAAGATAAACACAAGACTTAAGAGTGAGAATCAATCAAATAACTAAGAAATATATGATATCCATTTGGCCTGCAAAAATAATTTTATTTATAAGCCGACAAGTTCCCCTATTTAATATAAAAAAATTAAATAAGGTTTATATTAAGCTGGGTTCGGAAAAGCTTCCTATAAAAGCAAACCCCTACAGTTAATTACATCTTAGATAACCGAAGTCACATATGAAAACTCTCGATAAAAAACACGGGATATTGTCTTCAAAGAGGTCAAGGGAATAGGAATTTTCAAAGAGATCGAACAAAGAGGTGTGAAATAAGAATAGCTCAAATTTGGAACATTTATTGTGGAATCCAAAGAAAGAGGAACTAGGGGATGTTACGGATCCTGAAAAGAACCTCCGTGACTTTCCAAACTATCATATGATTTGGTTTCAATTTAGAGAAGAAATATTTAAATATTTCTTCCTGCCAATTTTATTAATTAGGGCTTACATTCGTGTGAAACGATCACGCAAATAGCCCGAAAGATATAAGGATTTAGGTCGTGAAGAACAACAACCTTGGAATTCTAAAGTGATTTAGGTATTATATTGTATAGCGAGGCTATACAAAGGCCTAAAGATAATTTGATGATTTATGTTGCATAAGAAAACAACCTCGAAATCCTATGGATTGTTATTTAATTCTAAGGAAAGAGTTGTTTTTGTAGATCCACTTGCTCTACTACCTAGCTGCCCACGGTGCTAGCTCCAAGCTCCTCATCTCAGTGATAGTCCTAATGTCTAAGGTTCAAAACCAATATCTTGATGTCAAATTAAATGTCCTAAGGTTATTTAACGACACCAGTTAGGTTCCTACGGTTCCCTCGTTCCAGCACCACTATTTTCTTTTAGATTCACTTAGTCCAAATGAATTTACTTAACTCAACTAATGAGTTTCATACTTTCATTTAGACAATGGGAAGTCTCGTTAGCAACGATAGATTACCTCCTCAGAGGGATTCCCGATCATCCGATAGAGACATTTTTATTTAGTTGTAATTTTTGTTTTGTTTTATTTGTGATTAAATTATGTTTGATGTTTGTGATTAAATTTTGAGTTGTCTTATATTTTGAATGTTGTGGCAGTGAACTTTATCTTCTTTAATTTTTAAATTTTAGTTTTGGTTGTGCGACTATCCTAACATTTTTGGTTTTGACATACAGGGTGACATCGTTATTTAACATGAAAGTTCGAGACAAGAAGTATAAAAAGGTAAATGCAATAATTTTAAAATCGTACTAGCCAATTCTTCTCTCTCCTCTACCTGAAAGGTTAGCTTTAGCAGTGTATATAAATAATTTTGCAAAGAATTCAAATTTTTGGAGTAGATTAAGGTATAGCTACTAGACCCCAAGTTATGACTTTATTGAGCCTCTAAAGATCTTAGTGCGTGATTTTAGAATAAAATATGGCAAGTTCAATTTGCCCTTCAAAATATTCAAAAGATTTCAAAGTGTTCGGGGAATGACCCTGAACTACTTTGAGGATCTCTTGAATTATTTTAAGTTCATTTAGAACTTCATCATATTGTTTCATTAATCATCTGAGGTTAGAGTATGACTACCATGTTGCCCAGTGAATCTTGACAGTTTAATTATCTCAAGGATAAGATACTTAATAAATTTGATACTTTACTTTAAAGATTATATGGATGAATGCCCCTAAGACAAGCTCAAATCATTAAAATCATTAAAGATTTAATCATTAAAGATTTGGTGCCCATCACAAATGGGCTTGGAGTGCTTAAAAGGTGTTAGTCGCCGATCATATTATCTTTTAAATTTAATCAATTAAGTTTAAACATCAAGCCTAGTTCACTACCAAGCCCTTAACAATCATAATGGGGGAAATTGGTGATGGTTAAAATTTTGGTGTAGGTGACATATATTCTTATTGAAAGATCACATCATCATCAATTTTAGACTTAAGATAACTAAATTATCATCTTCCTAGCTTAAGCCCATCACATAAGAATTACTTGATTTTAATTGACTTCCAAATCACGATGATTAGAGAAATTATGATTTTGTTGATATTGTGAAAAAGTGGTAAGTGAGTTTCTACCTTTTGATCTCATCATGTTTCAATCATCCAACATATTTTATTTGGACAAAAACTATCTATATTGATCAAAATTTCTCATCCCCAATGGTTATTCCTAAATTTTGATTAAGGCACTAAAGCCTAAAATTATTATCCTGCCATTGGGGTTCTTCATCTTATAGTTCTTTAAGAAAAATTCAAATGGCCTTAAAAATCTTTAAGTATCCTATCCATGTATTAATTAAAATATCACAGAGGGAAGTAAGATTTTTTCAAATTTTGATTTAATTAAAAAATATATTTTAACTCCAAAATAAGATTTTTCAATGTTAATTTATTTAACTAATAAAAATGAAGTTTTAATTTATGATAAAATTATTGGAGGTTTTCCTAGATCAGAAGAATATGTAGATAAAATTTCATGATTTTTTGAATAATATTGTGATTATTAAAATTATTTAAAGTTTATTTTTAATGATTATTTAAATATAAAAATATGTTTTAATCTTCAAAACTCACTTTAAAATTTTTATTGAACCCTTATAAGTCTAAGAAACTCAAAGGAACAACTTTTATATTTTTATAATTTTATTTAATTTATTATAATTATTTTAGTGGGAAAATAAGGAAAATACATTTTAGGCATGTAGAAATTTATTTTTAATTTAGAAAAATCAGGAAAAATATTTTAAGGGGTCCCAAATAATTAAGGAACAATTACACACATTTTGAACTATTTTTGTATTTTTGAAAATTTTGATTATTTTAGTTATTTTAAATTCAAAATATACTTTAAAAATAAAATATTTTCACCAGAAATAAATTTTATTTTTATTAAATTCCATTGATCACAAGGAACTCATAAAACTATTTTTTATAATTTTTCTAAGCTTATTTAATTTAATATAATTTATTTTATGCAAAAATACTTTTTTTACTTACAATATCCACTTTAATGACCAATTTAACTTAAATAAATTTGAAATTTTTACAGTGAGTTGAAATGATTTTAGTGAACAATGTGAAGTTGATTTTGTAAATTTTTTGTTTCTATTTAAATTAATACAAGGTAAAAAAATTTTAATCAATAACAGAAATACAAAAAATTATTCAAACCATCGCAATATTTTTTCTAAGCTCCTTTGACCACAAGAAACCTAATAAATTGATCCCATAATTTTCTAAGGAAAATTTTAATTTATAAGATTAAATAAAGCCAAAATAGACACTTAGGCTTAAAAATTTGGGTTAGAAATACAGAGGTGCTCTCTGACATTGGAAAAATCAGAGAATATGCCCTCTTTCATGAGAATTCAACCCTAATAATTTCAAGCCATGGTAATTAGTATTTAATTATAATGAATTAAAAAGAATCAGAGAGTATTTAATTAATTAAAAATCATACGTTTGGCAAATAATTTTTAATTTTATCCACATATTTAATTAAATTGTCCATAATCTATCGCAACAGAAACGTCGGATCAAGTTTTTTAGCGCCGTTGCCGGGAAGGTAACAGTTGAATTAAATATTTTTGATAAATTAGGAAAGTTAGAGATAATATATATACCATAAAAAATTATTATTATTATTAAAAAAAATTAAAAATAAAAAATCTAAAAAAATATTTTTATTAGAGTGTTTTACTTTGCTTGCTTTATTTGTTTATGCGAAATATTAGATCTGAAGATTTAGTACAGTACGATTCAAAATTAGAACGTACTATTAGAAAAATTCAAAAATAATAAAGAGAAATTTAGAATTTACAATAGATGGTGAATAACTTAGATAATCTAATAAATGAAAATCAACAAAGACCTTTAAAAGATTATGCGAATCTGATAGCAGATGAACTTCACTTGACTATTAAAAATCTTGATGTTGCTGCTAATTCATTTAAGCTTAAACCTATTATTATCCAAATGGTACAAAATAATCAATTTGGAGTATCACCTAGTGATGATCCTAACTTACATCTTGCTAGTTTTCTTGAATTTTTTGCTACATTTAAATATGATGGAGTGTTTAATGATGTTGTTAGGCTTAGACTTTTTCTTTTTTCATTAAGGGATAAATCCAAGGCTTGTTTAAATTTGTTAGCACCTGGATCTATTAGAACTTGGGGAGAACTATCATAAAAATTCTTGGCTAAATATTTTCCACCCTCGAAAACTACTAAGCTTAGAAATGATATTACATCTTTTTGTCAGTTTGAAGGGGAATC
>NW_018164444.1:25065507-25066512 GCF_001263595.1 Phalaenopsis equestris | reverse complement strand
GCCCTCTGAAAGGGTAAATCCTAAGAGAGTAACTAGTATTCATGATTCTGATGCGATGTCTTTTTTTGGCATCTCAAATTACTGCTATTTCTAAAAAGATTGATCAAATGGGAATTAATTATTCTTATGTACCCCCAGTATTATAGGAGAATTCACCAGGACAGATTATTGATACTCAATCATCTTATGAAAATTTAAATGCTATAAATAATCAAAATAACAATCCTTATTCTAACTATTATAACCCTGGTTGGAAAAATCACCCTAATTTTAGTTGGAATAATTATAATAATTCGATGAATCCATCCATAAATCTGAACAGTCAAGGAAATCCTAATTTTTGACCTTATTATCCTCCGGGATTTAACTCCAACCCTAACCCACAAGTTAAGGAAAAGAAGTTGACGATGAAAGAAGTAGTGTTGAATATGGGAAATCAAATACAGAATCAAGGGGCTGCTATTATAAATATTGAAAATCAATTAGGACATATTGCTACTGCACTAAGTAATAGACCTTATGGAATTCTTCCAAGTACTGTGGAAGTTAATCCAAAAGATACAAATAAAGAGCAAATTAAAGCTATTCAATTACAAAATGGAAAAGAAGTTGAAACAATGATCCAAAGAGAAACTGAAGTTGATGAAGAAAAAGAAAAAAATGGAAAATGATCAACAGGAAAATGAACAAACACAGAGCCCTGAAAAAAACCATTACCTTCGTTTCCTCAAAGACTGAAACAAAATATAAAATAAATTAAAATTTAATCAGAAACAACACAAAATAATAATTGCAAATAAATTAAGACGTCTCTATCAGATGTTCAGAATCCCTCAAAGGAGGTAACATACGGTTGTTAATGAGACTTCCCACGGTCTAAATGAAATTATGGAACTCATCGAGTTGAGTTTAGTATATTCATTTGGACTAAGTAAATCTGAAATAAAATAGTGGTGCCAGAACGAGCTTCCTATACTTTGTGCAATTGGAGAAAAGTTTTACGGA
>NW_018164444.1:25061373-25065407 GCF_001263595.1 Phalaenopsis equestris | reverse complement strand
TTAAATACTCGCAACCTACTACCTCTATGCATTATATAAGTAGATAGTTGCCAGGTGTTTAATTGCATTACTCATTTGCCTTCTTAATCCAATCAAGTGTAACATAAAAAATTTTGCGCACACCAGAGATTAATTACAGCTTTACAATGTGGTGATAGGGCGCCTATTTTCTTGACAATAGTTTATTTTTTCAATTAGAACTCGTTCAAGATCATTTAATTAACTAATTGAACAAATACGAATATTTTTTATACATGTTCCATTCATAAATTAATATGTTTGAATGCTTGGTGCCTCATTAATTTATAAATAATATTATCTACAACTCTTGAACAAGCTCCTTAAAAAGTTTGATTAAGTTTTGATAATATGCTCATTTATGATGGATTATAAATTTATGTAATATATGGTTATTTGGAAGTCATATTTTTTCTATATTAGGTTGCTTTTGTTCATAAACACAAGCTACTAGTTTATGCATGTTAAAATGATTGTTTATTCAATAGTTCATTGAATTAAAATCTCATTTTTTAAATACAAAAAATGCTCCTTAATCGACTTCTTAATGCTACTTGATAGTGTTGTTATTTAATAGGCTCAATAAAGTTTGATTGGTAGTTAACAAGCCAAGTTCAAACAACCAAATTTTTAAATAAATAGAGCAAGAACACTGCTATAAATACTCAAATGAAGCTCATACCCTATAGGATTCTTATAATGATCTCAAGCCTAAGCAAGTTATTATCAGGATCAACTCAATTTATTTGCAGTCTGCTTAAGTGATAGGAGATCGAGACCCCAATATCGAGTCATTCAGTCCGTAAGTGATGGGAGATCGAGACCCCAATATCGAGTCATTCAGTCCGACTCTTCAATTATCATTCAAAGTTTTCCTTGGAAAGACCCTTAAGTTTCTTAGCTCTCCCACTTGACAAGGGGCTTAAAAAGGTTTCCTATTCATATTTCCTCGGATATCCTTATAGATTCCCTCTATTTTTCCCCCTACCACTCTCTCAAGAAGCTTAAGAATACAATCAGCTGAAGGTGACTCCTTAGGAATATTAACTATTGATCTAGTTTGACATTTATAGGATGCGTAGGGAATCACCAAGCAGTTATGCCCTAATATTAATGGCAAAAATCAAGGTTGTTATCAATACCGATCGAGCTCAAATAGTCATAAATTTAAATAAATTGAGCTTGAAAATTACTACAAATACTCAAATGGAGTCCGAACGTGAGCTCAAACCTAACAAGGTTTTTACAAACAAGCTCTAGCCAGTAAGCTATTATTAAAATCAACATAACTTATTTCCACCCTTATATGGTGTGAGATCGAGGACCCAACATCATAGTCACTCAGCTGACAATCAACTATCCTCCAGATTTTCCCTTAGAAAATCCCTTGAGATAAGACCAAGATGCCCCACTTGATAAAGGGCTTAAAAATACTTCCTTATACGAACATCACTACTCAAATCTACTTGTGGTTTCTCTTTTCTTTCTCCTTTACTACTCTCTCAAGAAATATAACAATGCAGTCAATTGAACATGAATACATAGAAATATTAACTATTAATCTATTCCAATATCTACAGGATGGCAATCACCAAATAATTGTGCACTAATCTTAATGGCCAAAATCAAGGAGGTTGTTAAAACTGATTGAGCTCAAATATTCATAATTTTAAATAAACTGAGCTTGAATTTTTCTACAAATACTCAAATTAAGTTCAAACTTGAGCTCAAACACCGCGGTGTTTCTATAAAAGAGCTCAAGCCTGAGCAAGCTATTAAGACAATCAACTCAACCATATGTGGCAGAAGCTTGAAGCCCCAACATCACAGTTAGTTAATTCTACCCTTCAAATATCCTTTAGGGTTTCCCTTAGAAAGAACCTCGAGAAGATCCCCAACTCCCTCACTTAACAAAGGGTTTAAAAATTTTGATGATTTGTAAGTACTTGGATCTCCTTGTGGATTCCCTCAATTCTATCATCTTACCATTCTTTCAAGAAATTCAAATATGCAGAGTTAAAAGTGAATCCTTAGGAATATTAACTATGAGTAAAAGCCCAAAGTAGTCCCCCCGACTATTAACAAGTATCCAATTTAGTCCCAGAGTTTTAAGATGGTCCAATTTAGTCCCAAACTATTAAAAGTTGCTCTAAATTGGTTCTAAATCATATTTTCCGTTAAATTTAACGGTGACCAATATGAATTAAAGGGTATTTCATCTTTTATGTAACTATTTATAAATATATCTAGCATAAAAATTATTGCATACATTGTTTGGTTGGCTTTAGGCTAAATCTTGCTTAAAACTTAATTATAAAAAGCAAACATCACAAAATCTGAAAATCTCATATCTGCACCATTTTCTTCTTTTAAATTCGATTAAATAATTTATTTTGTCATATATATTACATTTTTCTTCTTCGGCGAATTACTCATCTGTGCAAGCTTATAGTGTCGTATTTACCTAACTGAAATCGCAGCTTCTCCAGGTCGAACCAGCGTAGTTCGAAGCCATCTCTCTTTACAATGAACAATGGTCAAGGGGGATGCGCAAGCGCTGGGATGGATACGAAGCCTTGTCGTCGACGCAAGACCCACAAATGGAGGCAAAGAGATGCTTCTTCATTGAGTGGAGAAGCAGCGAATGAGTACTCGAGTTGAGTTACTTGCTCCGTCGATGGTGAAACAAAAGGTGAGAATCTGCGCTCAGATAGAGATGAAGATTTGTCATCGATGCAAGCAACATTAATGGAGATGGAGATTGCTGTCAAGTGAAGAAGAAGTGAATGAGTACGCACCTTGAGTTGCTTGCTCAGTTAATGGTGAAATAGAAGGGGAGAAGCCGCACAAGCGGAGCAGTAAGGATTTAGGTTTAAAGTGAGATTGTTTTCTGTATGAATCCTCCAATGAGAACCGGCGAGTTTTTCCTGTGTTTAATTCATGAATTTTGCAAACAGACGGAATTATCCTTCAAAATGTGAAAGGAAATGTTAATAGTTGGGGAGTAAATTGGAGCCTTTTAAAACTCGAGGAATAATTTGGACACTTCTTAAAAGCCGGGGGACTATTTTGGATTTTTTTCTCTATTAACTATTAATTAGTTTTGATATTTATAAGAAGCCTAGGCAATCACCATATAGTTGTTCACAAATCTTGATGGACAAAATCAAGGTTGTTGCCCTATTCTTCTCAGCTATCCTCTGAGGTTTCCTTTAGAAAGACCCTTGAAATAATCCTTAACCCCCTCACTTGAAAAAGAGCTTAAAAAGGTATCCCAATCTGTACTTCCTCAGATCTCTTTGTGGATTCCCTCTATTTTGTCCTTTACCACTCTCTCAAAAAATCCAAGAATGTAGTCAGTTGAAGGTGACCTCTCATGAGCATTAAATATTAATCTATTATGATATCTAGAAGACTTGCGGGCAATTGCCAAGCAGTTGTGCACTAATCTTAGTCAACACCGATTGAACTCAAAGAGTCCAAATTTTGAACACTACCACATACTTCAATGAAGTTCAAACTTGAGCTCAAACCCTACAAGGTTTTTACAAATGAACTTAAGCCCAACAAAGTTAATCTTAGGATCAAATCAATTTATTTGCAACCTTATGTGGTAGGAGATTGAGGCCCCAACATCACAAGCACTCAGTTGGACTCCATAGCTATCCTTTAAGTTTTCTCTTGGGAAGGCCCTCGAGATAATCCTTAAATCCCCCACTTGACAAGAGGCTTAAAAAGCATTCATAATTCGTACATCCTCAGATCTCCTTTTCGATTCTCCAAGTTTTGTCCTCTACCACTATCTCAAGAATAAAAAAAATACAGTCAATTAAAGGAGACTCCATAAATATTAACTATTAATCCATTCTATAAGATACGTGGGCAATTAACAAACAGTTGTGCACTAATATTGATGGTCAAAATCTAGGTTGTTGTCTATATAATTGAGCATATGATTTGATTATATGCTTGTTCTTGGCCACCACACCCCCCCCCCCCAGCTAAGGTGACACGAA
>NW_018164444.1:25053635-25054699 GCF_001263595.1 Phalaenopsis equestris | reverse complement strand
ACATGAATAACACACAATAACACTTGAATAACACGGGGAATATTCCCGACAGAGAAAAAAACGGCGCAGTAACACGGGAGAATATTCTCCCCCGTGTTATTCATGTGTTATTGTGTGTTATTCATGTGTTATTGATGTGTTATTATGTTATTATAACACCAGGAATATTCCCAGGACACAATAACACATGAATAACACACAATAACACATCAATAACGCGCGAGAGAATATTCCCCATGTTACTGGGCCGTCTTTTTTTTCTCAATCACACGGGTGTCGTGGCGTGATTTCATTGGCTACGCATGTGACTCTACGTGCATAATACTGATGTAATATTTTTCCCCTTCAGCATGGCTTCCCCTTATAGTGGTGTCTTAGTGTTGTCTTAGAGACAATAAGTTTATGATTTCATTGACTACGCATGTGACTCTACGTGCATAATACTGATGTAATATTTTCCCCCTTCAGCATGGCTTTCCTTGATAGTGTTGTCTTAGAGACAATAAGTTTATGATTTCATTGACTACGCATGTGACTCTACGTGCATAATACTGATGTAATATTTTCCCCCTTCAGCATGGCTTCCCTTGATAGTGTTGTCTTAGAGACAATAAGTTTATGATTTCATTGACTACGCATGTGACTCTACGTGCATAATACTGATGTAATATTTTCCTTGTATCATTTATTTTTTTTTTATTTCTATTGAAAGAATAGTATGTAACATTGATTTTTTTTATTGGGATGCACATACAGGAATACAGGCAATTTGAGATCCAAAAAATGAATCTATTTCGAAAATATAAATCACACACACTATTTTTAAAGGCTCGTGGACACACATCTATATCTATATTAAAAAGAAAAAAAGGAATGATTTGAGGCTTTTTAACAAACCCCCAACCACTCATAATATGCTTAACCATTCGGGTACCGACCTGCCTAAACAAACAAACTGACATCACATATGCAAACCAACAAGTCGAGGTAAGCGACACATACAAGCACACACACACACACACGCGGCACACACAGGCGCGCACGCACACACACACACACACCCA
>NW_018164444.1:25043863-25052708 GCF_001263595.1 Phalaenopsis equestris | reverse complement strand
AATAAGGAGGATCTACATATGATTTTTATTGATTTAGAAAAATCTTACGATAAGGTTCCAGGAGATATCCTTTGGAGAGTTCTTGAGAAAGAAAGTGTTGATATGACTTGTATTCAAGTCATTAAAGATATGTATACAAGAGTTGTTACTTGTGTTTGAATAGAAGGAGGATTGACCAAATATTTTCTTATTTCTGTTGGTTTACATCAGGGATTGACTTTAAGCCCATATCTTTTTGCTTTAGTTATGGATAGTCTTACTGGAAACTTACAGGAGGATGTACCTTGGTGTGCTTTTTGGTGATGATATCCTTCTCATGGATACGATGAGAGAAAAAGCCTAGGAAAAACTTGAATTATGGAGGTCTACCTTGGATTCTAAAGGCCTTTGTTTGAGTAGAACTAAAACTGAATACATGGAATGTAATTTTGGTAATAGTAGTTCTAGTGACATAAATATAACTATGGGTGATCAAATTATTAAAAGGTGCGAACGCTTTAGATATCTCGAGTCTATTGTTCAAAGTGTTGGTGATATTGATGGAGTGTTATTAGTAGAATTCAAGTTAGTTGGTTGAAGTGGAGGAATGCTTCATGCCTATTGTGTGATTAAAAAGTATTGCTTAGACTGAAAGGAAAATTTAATAAGTTCGTGGTGAGAAATGCAATGCTCTATGGCGCTGAATATTGGTCTTTAAAAGAGAAGAATAAAACTAAGTTATGTGTTGCCGAGATGAGAATGATTGGGTGGATGAGTGGCTTTACACTTAGAGACAAAATACGAAATGAATACATCCTTTATAGGGTTGGTGTAGCTCTAGTGACGGACAAATTAAAGATAGCCGTTCTAGATGGTTTGGTCACATTACACGTCGACCATCTCGTTATCCTATTAGAAGATATATGTTTTAGATTCGATTCAATTTTCTAAGATGGTGATGAGACCTGTAATGCTCTATGACACATAATGTTGGCCTTTAAAAGGGAAACATAAATATACGTTAAGTGTTGTCGAGAGGAGAATGCTTAGGTAGATGAGTGGCTTTACACTTAGAGATAAAATGTGAAATGAATATATCCATGAAAGGTTTAGTGTAGCTCTTGTGGAGGACAAAATTAGAGAGAGTCGTATTAGATGGTTTGTTCACAATAAACATTATCCTATTAGAAGATATATGTTTTAGATTCGATTTATGTTAAGAAAGGTAGAGGTAGACCTAGAAAGACTTGGGCATATTGTATAAAAAATGATCTTAATTTATTAGAATTAAATTAAATTTGACACTCAATAGGGCGCAATGGAGAAAAAGGATTCATTTAGACGACCCTACTTAGTGGGCTAAATGCTTGTTGTTGTTGGTGGTGAGCAATGCTATATGGCATAAAATGTTTTGCCTTTAAAAGAGAAAAATAAAATTAAGTGATGCTGAGATGAGAATGCTTAGATAGATGAGTGGCCTACACTCAGAGACAAAAGGAAAAATGTGTATATTTGTGATAGGGTTGATGTAGCTCATATGGTGGACAAAATTAAAGAGACTCGTCTTAGATGGTTTGGTCACATTAAACGTCGACCCTCTGAGGTTAAGAAAGGTAGAGGTAGATCACCTACAAAGACTTGGGCATGTTGTATAAAAAAATGATCTTAATTTATTAGAATTGAATGAAAATATGATTCTCAATAGGATGCAATTGAGAAAAATGATTCATGTAGCCGATCCCACTTAGAGGGATAAAGGCTTCTTCTTGTTGTTATTGTAGAGAAGCTGAAGCATGTGGGATTTAGTAAATCTTATTAAAGTCACCAAGCATTTTCTCCAAATTTAGTAGGATTTACTTATTAACATACCAAATAGTTTTCAGAATTTAATCCCCTCAACATTTGATAAATTCGGTTTTACAGGATTTACAAGATTTACTCAATCCTATCAAAACAAAATCCTACTTGCAACCAAAAAACCACTAGAGAGAGTTTAATTAAGGGCTTTGGTATGGGATTTATGTAGGATTTAAGCTAAATTTTGTCAAATGATAAATGCCTATATAAATCCTACAGGTTATTAAATTTTGTTTTTGCTCTGTTTTGCCTTAAATTTGAGATTTACCTTAAGAAGTAGGAAGCATGATTTACAAAATTTAGAGAGGTTGAAGCCTGTAGGATAAATCTGTTAAAACTAACTAATAAGTTTATTTAGTAAATCTGGATTTACTAAAAAAATAATGAAATCTACTCAAAAACTAATTTTGGATCGAATTTCTTTCGAATCGACCTCCGGTCAAATCAAAATCAGATCGTTTAAGATCATATTGATGGTAGGTATGTCGAAGATTGTTAAATCCATTAAGGCGCATCTTTTTAATTTTGTGCGCAACTGTAGCTACTCTAACCCTTTCATGAGCATATTAATTTTGTATTTTGTTTTCAGCTGTAAAGCTAATCATAAAATTAATTATTTTAGTCCCCTTAGCCTCTTATGTGATTGATTGCACATCTAGAAATAATTTCTTAAGAGAAGATATTTCATATGATGTAAAGAGTATTCACTATTTCCTCCTTTTCTAAGACTAATTTTCATTTCCAAAATGAAAATTCACTTTGAAATCTAAATTTTCAGTTCAAATATAAAAATTTACTTCAAAATTTATTTTCCATTACCGCACTTTCCATATTGGCAATGCAGATGAGTTTTCGAGGTGAATTTCTATTTTGTAACTGATAACTTAGATTTTGAAGTGAAATTTCATTTTGAAAATGAAAATTAGACTTCACATTTGAGTATGCAGTAAAAACTCTGACATCATATGAAATATTTCCTTCTAAGAACATATTTTTTGGTGTGCAGTCAATCTCGCATGGGTTTGCAGAGACGGGAATGCTTAGATTAATGATTGGCTTTCCACTTGGAAAATAATATGAAAAAAAAAAACTCATGCAAGGTTTGGTGTAGTTATGGTGACAGAAAATACTAGATACGAAAATTCAAAAAAATTTAAGACATACTATCAATCTTTTACAACCCTAACAACCTTAGTAGTTGTTAATGTTCTGACTTAAAGCTTAATTCAGATAGGATCGGCTCGAAAGAAGTTTGAACTAAAATTTCTTGCTCAAACATGAGTCATATATTTTGCTCCGCTCTTTAATCGAGCCAAAATTAAAATCATTTAATTTTCAGGCAATTGTCGTTGCTCGAGCTATCTAAATCATTCACTCCTGTTACAATGTGTTGATTAGTATAGATTTGATAACCTTTTGTTACAACTCCATTATTGGGTCTACTATAAGTCAGATCATTTAACATTTTAATACTGTTAGTTCTGCCGAAGATCATTAATTGGTTGAACATTCATTCACAACCCGTTAAGACAACTCCCTCTAATATTGTATGCCACTATAGCTACAATATCCCTTGCACAGATATATTTGTGTCATATTTTGTCTCAAAGTGAAAAGTCAATAATAAACCTAAGCATTCTCGTCTCTGCAACTTCTACCTAGATTACTTTCACACCTTTAAATAAATTCTAAGAAGAAAATATTTCATATGATGTAAGAGTGTTGTTCACTTCATCCTCCGATGAGAAATCTAACTTTCATTTCCATAATGGAAATTCACTTTAAACATTATATTTTGTGATGTCATGAACATAATGTTGAAGTGAATTTCCATTCTGGGAATGGAAGTTAGATTTCCCATTGGATGATGATATGAACAACACTCTTACATCAAACAAAATATTTCCATCACATTATTTATTTATAAATGTGAAAGTAATCTAGTTAAAAATTGTTGAGATGAGAATACTTTGGCGAATAAATGACTTTAATCTTGTAGATAGATGTACTCCATAAATAATATTGTGAGATAATTACATTTGAGAGGTACATAGTTACAATTTAGTGAATAAACTTTCTAGCAACTACTTTGTACATAATATTGTGAAATATTCACATTACAGATTTTTGAATAAACTAAAGTGAATTGTCAAGAGTTAAGAAAAAACTAGAAGGATCTATATGTGAGACATATTTATTGTAGAAGATTACCACTTTTTGCTTATATTATTTTGTATAAGTAGAGTCCACGTCATTGGGTGTGGTGCCTCCCATGATACTTTCTATTTTTCAGCAGGTTGGTGAAATATCAGGGAAGTGCATTTCATGTTTTCTCATTGATCAAGAGTTTCAAGCAGCGACACTTTATGTTCATCTAAATTACAACTAAGTTTAACCCTTTATTGAGTAAGACACTAAATTATATTAATAGTTCATTCTTCCAGGTGAAAACATTACGATGGCTAATCCATAATTTTTTCATCACGGTAACAGTTCATCCTTAAATTCATTGTACTTAGTTGAAATGTTTTCTTGAATGATTCACAACACATATAAGTGTTTATCAAAACTATATCTATGATAACCATTATTAGTTATCTTTAATGAAAAATGAGTTATTTATGAATTACTAGATTCATGATCAGAATAATGGAGTAACTGATAAGCCTTACTAGATCTTGCTTGGGGACCCATGTGCATTGTTAAAATTTGGCAAATTTATGTGAATGGCTAAAAATTTCATAAAAGATCCTGGTTAGAAGGGAAAAAGACTTATAATTCTGGCGTTTGTGTTAAAGCAAATAATAACTCAGATGATGATATAGATTACTATGGTATTCTCAAAGAAATTGTTGAAAAATCTTATCCTAACTCCATTGGTAGGAGTGTAATCTTATTTAATAGTGGCTTGTTCAATCATGCTCCTAATCTCGGAACAAGGGACCTCCAACCATATAATCCCGTAGAGTTAGAAGTGAATAGGAGACAAGATAAATTTGATCCAGGGAGTGTAATCTTGTTTAATAGTGGCTTGTTCGATCATGCTCCTAATCCCGGAACAAGGGTTATCCAACCATATAATACCGTAGAATTAGAAGTGAATAGGAGACAAGATAAATTTGATCCACTCATTTTAGCAAGACTAGCAAGTTATTAGATATTTTATCTTTCATATTCTCATTGAATAAGAAACAAAATAGAGTAGGCAATAGTCATAGCCGGTAAACCAACACTGACTATTGATATTAAGAATTCCATTAAACCAACTCATCCACAATTAGAAATGATATATTCATCCATTCCACTTGACACTATCGATGAATGGGAAAATTTAGTGGAAGTGGATGACGAACACGAAGAAATTGATATTGATGAGCATGATTTTGGTGATGGTTTGGATTAAGTAATTTTAACTACATCATCAAGTGAATCATCAAAGGAGGTTAACGAAGTTGTGTAAATGTTTTTATTTTTTTTTATTTTGTACTTTTGTGTTTTCAGTTTTAGTAGTTTGTAGAATGCACTTTACAGTTTTCCCTTTCGTTTACTGCATACTTATATTTTTTTCAGTTTCAGCAGTCTACAAGTAGTAATCTTTTGCTTATCTATGCCAATGTTAGTTGGGACGCCCTTTACATTTCATGAAAAATACAAGTTGTGATGACCTTTACAATCCATGGAAAATGCATGTTGTGATGTCCTTACATTCCATGAAAAACACAAATTGTGATGCCTATTTACATTTCATGAAAAATGAAAGTTGTGATGTCCTTTACATTCTATGAAAAATGCATGTTGTAATGATCTGCACATTCCTTGAAAAATGCAAGTTATGATGAACCTTTACATTCCATGAAAAATGAACCCATGTTGGGATTGCATGTATAGGGTTGAATGTTCTTACCACCATCAACCACTACACCAGCACCACCACAAGCTACAACACCACAACTGCCACCAGCCACAACACCACCACTACCACCACTCAAGGCCACGACACCACCACAGACACCAGCTACGACCACGACACACCAGCACCGTCAGCATCAACTGCTATTGATGCGCTGTCAAGTTTGAGCAACACGAGTAACCATCATCAACTAAGGGTAGTGTGTAAGACATAAGTTTCAATTTAATGCTGACATTACTGCCTTATATTTATTTTATTTAATAGTGAACTAATTACAAGTTACTTTTAGATTTACTCCCCCATACATAGGCCATCCATTCCATAAGAGATAGAATTTGGAGCAAGTACGACCACCTGTACATATTCTAGAAGGAAATCCCGATCACAGTTCGGGATATGTGGTTTGGTGAGTTTAAGGTAAAACTTGAACACAATAATTACATTTATGTATTTATTTTTAGGAATCTAATAATTTCTAATTCAATTACAAAAACAATGGTCCTTGCCCCTCGAGGAGGAGGCACACAACCCTAGGAACTTCAAACACAAGGGGGGCAATTGTCTGCGAGGCTAGTTTTGTGATATACATTGGACACACGAATACCCTTTGTGGTTGTGCGAGTATGTGTTTGTCATATTACTCAGGGTTTTGGACTCTCCCGAGTATCAGAGGTAGAGGAAGCAAACAAAATTGAATCGTCGCTCTGATTGTGGGGGCATGGGGGCCTCAAAGCACACCGGTGGAGCCCTCCCACATACAAAGTACAAGAGGAGGTTGGTAAGACTTTTTGCATTAAATCTAATTTTACAATAAGTGTATGCTAACTATTTCATCACACTAGCAAACACTGTTTGCATTAAATCTTATTTTACAATAAATGTATGCTAACTATTTCATCACACTAGCAAACACTGGAGCAAGGACAAGATCCAACTGCTACAGAGTTACACGAGCGCACCCATAGGAGGCAGTCGGATCAGTCTTGGGTAGACAACAAATCACAGGAGATCAAGTAATTCACAAGATTAATAAGTATATAGTACAAAAAATATTAAAATTTATTTAGTATCTCACTTTCATTTATCACATGTTTTGTAGTAGGTCTTCCTAAGACTCAAGGAGAGCTGATCTTAGCAGTCGGTCTGTGGTTCAGGTAAATCTCACGATCCTTCTAAGTACGACCTCTCGAGGGAGGTTATTGGAGGGAAGAAGAAGGGTAGGGTCTACGAGTTGGGGTTCCAGGCACCGACCTATGATGCCTGCCTAGCCTTTAGCACATCAGATGCATCCACTTCCACTTCGCAAAAAGAAGAGATGTGTAGCCAGGTTGCTGTAGAGGTTGTTGCCCAAGATGAGGGCAGAGAATGAAGCAGTGCTGCGTTCAGAATTGCAGAATGGGAAGGAGTCAGTGCAGGATGAGGGTGAGGATGATTATGAAGAGGAGAGAACAAAGACAATGAGGAGGAGGATTATGGGGTTTTTGTTTGGTTGTGTATTTAACAATTTATTGTTAGCGAACATTAATTTTATTGTACAGTTGTACCTTTTATTTATTTTAATTCAATTATTTTTCTATCATTTTTGCATATGATTTATGAGTTAATTAGTTTTGTTATTTTATTATAATGCGTTTTAATTGATATGTTACGATTGCATGCTTGTAGATTGTAGATTGTAGATTGTAGTGTTTAAAGAGGTCTTTATATTTTTTTTCTGATTGTACAAGTTTTCAATGGCTTATCGACGATTTTATGACGGCTTATCAAACAAGCGACGATTTTTCGATGGTTTATTGAACAATCAATGTCTGGGCAAAGTGCTGCACTTATGCTACAAATAGAGCCGCCAGTAAATTCTTATGTTTAACATATAGTTTGGTTACAGTTTACCAACAAAACTATGATACTTTTCTGACGAAACTGGAACACTTTTCATATTGGCAGTTTCATTAATTATAAAACTGACGGTCAAACTACAATTAAATATGATGTGTTTTTAAATCTATGGCGACGATTTTGGTGTATCGATTAACCATCAGTTAATGTAAACGGTCGTTAAATCTGTCGGTAATTGAATTACCAGTAAGCATTTTTGCTACGTCACCTTTATCGGAGCTAAATCATCGGTAAATGAATATCTATGGTTAACACAATAATGAAAAGCTCTGATTCCTCATGAAAACGATACAAGGAAAGAAATATTCATGAAAACTAGAAAATCACATCCCATAAAACATAGGGGCGCGAAAGAAAGTAGCTATGCATGAAAGAAAAAGCATTGAAAAAACATTCCATCAAAAATATTGTTGCAAGGAAAACTGAAAAGTAAACATTTGCAAAATGATTTGTTTCCTCTTCCACGGTAGCCAACTCCTCTCAAACAATTATCTCTCAAAAATTATAAAAAAATACAAAATGAAAAAGGTGGAAAACACCCTCAATTTTGGTGCCCAAGCTGTCATCTCTCATCCAAATGCCAAGAAGAAGCCAAAAATCCTCTTTTCTCATGAAAAAAACATATTTTAATAGTTAGGTTTACATTATGGATCCAAAATAAGCATCCAAGCTCTCCAAGTTTGTTAATAAGTCTAAAATCGACAAGAAATCCTGCAAAATATGAGTTTTGGATGTCCGTCGACGTGGTCACGTTTGACCTCGGTGTGGTCACGCCTGACCCCGGTGTGGTCACGCCCAAAACAGACATGGTTATGCTCCGATCAGGTATGGTCATGCTAGACAAAACTATATGGTGCGTTTAGACCTTATTTTGTGTGCTCAACATCTATAACCTACACAACATCAAGGAAAAGCTTCTGTAATTGTAAATCTACGATAAATAAGTGAAAATATTATGTAAAATGTAAGAAAAAATGCATGTGAAATCACATAAAGTTGACTCATGTCAATACCCTCGAACTTACTATATTACTGGTCCACAAGTAATCACATAACTCAGGTTGGATTTAATGAAGATGATAGGTAATCAATCCTGTAGGTTTCAAATGTTTCCATACATTTATCAAATCTAAATAAAAGTGTTTAAATGTCATTGTAGATTAATTATCTTTAATGGTTAATAACATGACATTTCCTTAATTT
>NW_018164444.1:25037877-25042819 GCF_001263595.1 Phalaenopsis equestris | reverse complement strand
AGACGTCCCACGACGTGGTTACACATAACCCTGATGTGGTCCCACCTAGATCAGGCGTGGTTACGCCAGACAATACTATATGGCATGTTTGGACTCCATTTTGCATGCTTGACACTTATAACATGCACAATATCAAGAAAAACCTTTCTCAGGTGTAAATCTATGATAAATAAGTGAAAATAATATGTAAAATTTAAGGAAAAATACAGGTGAAATCATGTAAAATTGAAGCATGTTAGTTTATAAAAATAAATTAAATTTATATAATTTTAATTCTTACACGTATTTCGTCACGCAATTTTTTAATTTAAATATCTCAACTCAAAAAGTCATGTAAGATGCATAAAAAGTGTGCAAGTCCCCTAAAATTTGTCCGAACAAATGAATTCAAGTCAACTACATGTGCTTCAGTGACTCTTACTGTTCAAACTGATATCTGAAAATGTTGCACTAGCTAAAATAAAATTGATCCTAATTGAACTATCCTAGGAAGCATGCAAAACTTTTGAAATATCTATTACTAATTTTAAATACAAACTCTTCTTTTCAAAATCAAAATCAAAGCGACCAAATTATGCACGTTCTCAGCCATATTATCTTATTTATATGGCAGTCATAAGTCCTACTTAGTGTGATCTTCTAACTTATAAGAATTGAAGTTGATGAGATTGGGTCCCACTTAGCTAGTGTAATCTTTCTCATTACAAGAGCTAGAGTTGACAAGTCTAATGCTAGGGAATGATGCGTAAATTCACATCTTCAATCTAATGCAACAAGCTCATCATCAAGACTAAGAATTAAATGCTTTTTCTTTAATTTCAAGAAGTTTATCTTTGTAACCATTCAAATATGACTTTCAAAGCATTTGGAAAAGAAAATATTATAAAAATGAAATAAGAAGAAGAAACTTCAGCTTCATTTTCAACTTATGAAATGCAATAATGAGTTCAACCTACATGCCTTAACCTTTATGCAGAAGTTAGAGTCTACATGGCTTGCAATGCAAACAATGTATGAATGAACTTAAAGACTATGAACCTAATCCTATAAAAAGTCGGGTCAATAAGGTCAATAAGGTTCAAACTAATCGATCAAATACTCAAATGATTATCATATTGAAAATGAATCTCAATTGGAGGGGCCTATTTTTTTTGGCTTTTTAGCTTTATAATTTTTTTCCAGTTTTTAAATTTTTCCAGCACCTGCAAAGAAATACAACGATAATACATATGTAAACAAATATGAAATAAACAGAAAGAGAAAAATAAAAATTGGTAAACCGAGATTCTAAGTAGTTCATCTAAAGTTCTCCTAAAATCAGAATTCTTCGTAACACATTTCCCTAGTAACAACGCTAAAAACTTGACAAACCAAAAGTAACCGTGAAGTGGTCACACAACACAAGTATACGTGTCAGGTCATAATGCAGTTAAAGATTATCGCATATCGATCCCAAGAGGAAAGGACTAAGAACTATTCTGATAAGCGAATCTCTAGTTTACTAAACTTGTAAACCTAGTTTACCGTGATCACAACAGGAGTTGGTTTCCTAAAATCCTTCTTAAAAGTGTAAATGAAAGATACTGTGTTCTGAGAAGATGAAGAATATCGACAGATAAATCTTACTATTTTTTAAGGTACGTGAGGCCCGTGCTTCTGTGATTTCGATAATGTGGTGATTTGTGATTTTCCTAAACTTTCCCCTATGTGATTGTTGTCAACAGGGATAAAAGGTCCTCCTTATGCATATGTCTAGATCAAAAGAAGGCTAGAATCCATAAAGTTGATGCTTCCTCACATCTCGCGAATTTGTTATGATCCCATTTCTAGGTTGCAAAACCCGTATAAAATATGTTTATTGTTATTCAGATTCTTTCATTAATCATTTCATTCCTTTGCGCAACAGGTAGGAGTCACAGATCATGAAATATATTAAAATCCTAATTGATCAGATTAGGAGTAAATAAAAATTTATAGTTAACACAACAACGAAAATGATATAGAGAAAAAAAAACATATGCGAAAAACATAAAAACACAGAGGCGAGAAAGAAAGTTTAGCTTACGTATGATAGAAAGAACAACAGAAAAACATCTCATCAAAACCATTATTGCGAGAAAAACTTAATAGTAAACACTTACAAAATGATTTGTTCCCTCTTATACAACAACCAATTTCTCTCTCATACAATAACCTCTTAGAAACTTAAAGAAAATACAAAGGGAGAAAGGTGGAAAAAACCCTCAACTTTGGTGCCCAAGCTGCCTTCTCTCATCCAAAAGCCATGAAGAGGCCAAAAATCCCCTTTTCTCATGACAAAAAAACATATTTTGATAGTTAGATTTACATTAAGGATCCAAAATAGGCATCCAAGCTTTCCAAATCCATCAATAGGTTCAAAATCGGCAAGAAAGCCAGCAAAATATGAGTTCTAGACGTCCCACGACGTGGTCACACATAACCCTGATGTGGTCACACCTAGATCAGGCGTGGTTACGCCAGACAATACTATATGGCATGTTTGGACTCCATTTTGCATGCTTGACACTTATAACATGCACAATATCAAGAAAAACCTTTCTCAGGTGTAAATCTATGATAAATAAGTGAAAATAATATGTAAAATTTAAGGAAAAATACAGGTGAAATCATGTAAAATTGAAGCATGTTAGTTTATAAAAATAAATTAAATTTATATAATTTTAATTCTTACACGTATTTCGTCACGCAATTTTTTAATTTAAATATCTCAACTCAAAAAGTCATGTAAGATGCATAAAAAGTGTGCAAGTCCCCTAAAATTTGTCCGAACAAATGAATTCAAGTCAACTACACGTGCTTCAGTGACTCTTACTGTTCAAACTGATATCTGAAAATGTTGCACTAGCTAAAATAAAATTGATCCTAATTGAACTATCCTAGGAAGCATGCAAAACTTTTGAAATATCTATTACTAATTTTAAATACAAACTCTTCTTTTCAAAATCAAAATCAAAGCGACCAAATTATGCACGTTCTCAGCCATATTATCTTATTTATATGGCAGTCATAAGTCCTACTTAGTGTGATCTTCTAACTTATAAGAATTGAAGTTGATGAGATTGGGTCCCACTTAGCTAGTGTAATCTTTCTCATTACAAGAGCTAGAGTTGACAAGTCTAATGCTAGGGAATGATGCGTAAATTCACATCTTCAATCTAATGCAACAAGCTCATCATCAAGACTAAGAATTAAATGCTTTTTCTTTAATTTCAAGAAGTTTATCTTTGTAACCATTCAAATATGACTTTCAAAGCATTTGGAAAAGAAAATATTATAAAAATGAAATAAGAAGAAGAAACTTCAGCTTCATTTTCAACTTATGAAATGCAATAATGAGTTCAACCTACATGCCTTAACCTTTATGCAGAAGTTAGAGTCTACATGGCTTGCAATGCAAACAATGTATGAATGAACTTAAAGACTATGAACCTAATCCTATAAAAAGTCGGGTCAATAAGGTCAATAAGGTTCAAACTAATCGATCAAATACTCAAATGATTATCATATTGAAAATGAATCTCAATTGGAGGGGCCTATTTTCAAAAATTAGTGCTCCTACATTACACATATAAACACTTCAAGTATGTTACCCACATTATCACAACATTAATATAGATTCTTAATATAAAAGGTTATTATTTTTTAAATGTTTTTAATTTTAATATAAATCATTAAAATCTCAAATCAAGGTAAAAAATAAATAAAGGATAAAGAAAAATAAAAAATAAAAAATAAAAAATTCTCAAATAAAATTCTACCACAAAAAAATCAGAGCAATACTCAATGATTGATCAAGCATAATAAATTTTAGATTAACATAAGCTCACAAAGATTCGATATCATATCAAGCATATCATTATTTTCACTCTCGAAATGAAAATAAGGACGTGACTCTAATCCTTTGTATGTGCTTTGGCTACAAATAGCTCCACAAAAGTATTAATTACAATAAGAGCCCTCTGACCAATTGATTTGCCTTAATATGAAATCATTTTATTATGATCGTGACTGCAATGTATATGCTCTCTAGTGGCTCTGCCCTTTGAGTGATAAATCATAGGGTAGTTTGATAGAGTACAAAACTCTTTGACAACTTATGACTGAATTAAAAATACCCCTCTAAACAAACATTCTCCTAAGCTTACAAGACCTTCCTAGACAACCCAACTTATAGTTACTGATAAAATCTTTCGATCATATTGGGTTACGTACCTCTATTAACAAAGTAGACTAGATGCCCAGGCATCTTTTAAAGATGAAATTGATTTATCAAGAATAAGTTCAATGTTATTCCTCCTACAATCTACTTTAAAAGAATATTGATAGTTTTTTTTTTAAAATCAAATTGTTACTACAATATGAAAAGCAATTAGTGCATTAATAACTTGCTTTAGTTAAAAAAAATCTTTCTTTTCAGTGGGAAGAAATATTAAATAAAAGGTCTTGTGCTTATGAAAAATCTCGAATCAGACTTTTAAATCATTGCACAATACATGTGAAATTTCCAAGTGGCGGCTCATAAAAACACTCATGTGAAAGACCAAGATGCCAACTTTCAGTGCTCATTGATTTCTAGCAAATCCTCAATACAAAAGTTCTTTTTACATGTTTGGCTAATCATATATGTATATATTATAATTATTTAGAAATCTGAGCAAATTTTATGAGGTGAGCATTGAGATGTAATACTTGAGTCTCAAATCTAAACATCCATTGCATAAAGGTTCCAATAAAAAAAAAAGTTTGGAGCCCAAGGCCTAATAAAAGTTGTATTGAAAAGTAGAATGATGTGATATCTGTTGTTTACCTCTAAATATTAACATGACATATAACTCATAATAAGATAATGATTTTTTACACACTTCACCTTACGGGGGTAAATGCTTGACACTTATAACAT
>NW_018164444.1:25032491-25036829 GCF_001263595.1 Phalaenopsis equestris | reverse complement strand
AGACGTCCCACGACGTGGTTACACATAACCCTGATGTGGTCCCACCTAGATCAGGCGTGGTTACGCCAGACAATACTATATGGCATGTTTGGACTCCATTTTGCATGCTTGACACTTATAACATGCACAATATCAAGAAAAACCTTTCTCAGGTGTAAATCTATGATAAATAAGTGAAAATAATATGTAAAATTTAAGGAAAAATACAGGTGAAATCATGTAAAATTGAAGCATGTTAGTTTATAAAAATAAATTAAATTTATATAATTTTAATTCTTACACGTATTTCGTCACGCAATTTTTTAATTTAAATATCTCAACTCAAAAAGTCATGTAAGATGCATAAAAAGTGTGCAAGTCCCCTAAAATTTGTCCGAACAAATGAATTCAAGTCAACTACATGTGCTTCAGTGACTCTTACTGTTCAAACTGATATCTGAAAATGTTGCACTAGCTAAAATAAAATTGATCCTAATTGAACTATCCTAGGAAGCATGCAAAACTTTTGAAATATCTATTACTAATTTTAAATACAAACTCTTCTTTTCAAAATCAAAATCAAAGCGACCAAATTATGCACGTTCTCAGCCATATTATCTTATTTATATGGCAGTCATAAGTCCTACTTAGTGTGATCTTCTAACTTATAAGAATTGAAGTTGATGAGATTGGGTCCCACTTAGCTAGTGTAATCTTTCTCATTACAAGAGCTAGAGTTGACAAGTCTAATGCTAGGGAATGATGCGTAAATTCACATCTTCAATCTAATGCAACAAGCTCATCATCAAGACTAAGAATTAAATGCTTTTTCTTTAATTTCAAGAAGTTTATCTTTGTAACCATTCAAATATGACTTTCAAAGCATTTGGAAAAGAAAATATTATAAAAATGAAATAAGAAGAAGAAACTTCAGCTTCATTTTCAACTTATGAAATGCAATAATGAGTTCAACCTACATGCCTTAATCTTTATGCAGAGTCTACATGGCTTGCAATGCAAACCATGTATGAATGAACTTAAAGACTATGAACCTAATCCTATAAAAAGTCGGGTCAATAAGGTCAATAAGGTTCAAACTAATCGATCAAATACTCAAATGATTATCATATAGAAAATGAATCTCAATTGGAGGGGCCTATTTTCAAAAATTAGTGCTCCTACATTACACATATAAACACTTCAAGTATGTTACCCACATTATCACAACATTAATATAGATTCTTAATATAAAAGGTTATTATTTTTTAAATGTTTTTAATTTTAATATAAATCATTAAAATCTCAAATCAAGGTAAAAAATAAATAAAGGATAAAGAAAAATAAAAAATAAAAAATTCTCAAATAAAATTCTACCACAAAAAAATCAGAGCAATACTCAATGATTGATCAAGCATAATAAATTTTAGATTAACAAAGGCTCACAAAGATTCGTTATCATATCAAGCATATCATTATTTTCACTCTCGAAATGAAAATAAGGACGTGACTCTAATCCTTTGTATGTGCTTTGGCTACAAATAGCTCCACAAAAGTATTAATTACAATAAGAGCCCTCTGACCAATTGATTTGCCTTAATATGAAATCATTTTATTATGACGTGACTGCAATGTATATGCTCTCTAGTGGCTCTGCCCTTTGAGTGATAAATCATAGGGTAGTTTGATAGAGTACAAAACTCTTTGACAACTTATGACTGAATTAAAAATACCCCTCTAAACAAACATTCTCCTAAGCTTACAAGACCTTCCTAGACAACCCAACTCATAGTTACTGATAAAATCTTTCGATCATATTGGGTTACGTACCTCTATTAACAAAGTAGACTAGATGCCCAGGCATCTTTTAAAGATGAAATTGATTTATCAAGAATAAGTTCAATGTTATTCCTCCTACAATCTACTTTAAAAGAATATTGATAGTTTTTTTTTTAAAATCAAATTGTTACTACAATATGAAAAGCAATTAGTGCATTAATAACTTGCTTTAGTTAAAAAAAATCTTTCTTTTCAGTGGGAAGAAATATTAAATAAAAGGTCTTGTGCTTATGAAAAATCTCGAATCAGACTTTTAAATCATTGCACAATACATGTGAAATTTCCAAGTGGCGGCTCATAAAAACACTCATGTGAAAGACCAAGATGCCAACTTTCAGTGCTCATTGATTTCTAGCAAATCCTCAATACAAAAGTTCTTTTTACATGTTTGGCTAATCATATATGTATATATTATAATTATTTAGAAATCTGAGCAAATTTTATGAGGTGAGCATTGAGATGTAATACTTGAGTCTCAAATCTAAACATCCATTGCATAAAGGTTCCAATAAAAAAAAAAGTTTGGAGCCCAAGGCCTAATAAAAGTTGTATTGAAAAGTAGAATGATGTGATATCTGTTGTTTACCTCTAAATATTAACATGACATATAACTCATAATAAGATAATGATTTTTTACACACTTCACCTTACGGGGGTAAAAAAAAAAAAACTTCTATCCTCTAAATGTCACACACACACATATTATATATCACTATACATAAAATTCAAACAGAGATTCCCACTCATCCCCCTATATACAGAAGAAAACAGGACCAAAATAGTTCCCCATCACGATACAAACTGACACTTTATCAGCAGAGGTTGTAGATACAATTAGACTTGTATTCAACAGCAAAACTGTACCTAAAGAATTAGCCATTATCCGCTCTTGAACGATAAAGATTTGAAGAAAACAGCAGACAATTTGAGAAGAATATAAGCATTACTTGCTAATCCACCTCTTCTTCATCAACTTCAGAGTTCATTATAAAGCTGGGAAATGCTGTTGTTATATCCCTGAACAAATTAGCAAATTCATGTGAAAATTTCAAGCTACAGCAAATTTTTGCTGGGTGATAAAATCACTCATTCTCTATTGAAATTAAAAAATGTCTTAATTAAACTTTCGTATGCAGATTTATATGTTATGAAATTAGCATAACTTAAAATTGTTTGCATTAAACCCTTAGCATACTGCATTGAAGGAGTGCCATGCATTGGATTATTCCATTTAAAGTATTTTTGTATGGTTTTTTTAATAATCATATGTTGAGCAGGAATTCTTTGACCCAACAAGGTTAAAGATGGATACTCTTCCAGATGTTTTGTGGTTGCATGAACTTTTTTTTCAATGAAATAATGCATAAAGAAAAATAATACCAATATAAAGAAATCAATACAATGACAAAATGTCAATTTGTGGAGATAAATAAATCTATGTAATTCCTAGCGACTTCTTACCCCCCACACTCTATCTAGTATCTCCCAAGTTTGTTGCCAACCACCCTTAGGCTAACCCTTACAATTATATTACCTACCACCGTTTACATAATATTTATAAGTTTGTTACCTGCCACCTCAAAGAATTATATACATAAGAAAAACGTTTGCATGGTATTGAAAGTGCATCACTCTTTTTTACTTAATTCAACCAAGTATAGTGATGAAGTTTGTAAAATTCACCAGCAGAGTGATCAGATGCTTTAGTTATCTTGTTCCGTGTCATAAAGAAAATTTTCTCCGTTAAGTGATCAGCAAAGATCATTGAATTTACAAATATGACAATTTCAAATTGTTGTTCTTAATAAGATGAAATCAATGGTTGTCATAAGGGTTGGTGATTGGTGAAGTGGCCCAACATAGGAGACAAGACTTTCCTTTACCATCAATGAGCATAAAAGGTAAAAGAATTGTGCTCAAATTTAAAGAGAGTATAAGGAAAGGGGGAGAAAAAAGTGAGAAAAATATTTGAGGATAAAAGTTTTTATCATATTAATTTCTCTACATTGGTGAAAATTTATTTCATTAGCTAGCTGTGGATGTAGGTGGATCACAATGACTCACAGAAACTCTCAGGGTCTTTATTTTTTATGATCTCCTAGCAGCTTTTTTTCCTATTCTTCTGATTTTGATTGCTATCAAGTATGAACTTGTCTTGCCAATTGACATCAGAACTAAGCATTTGAGAGTTCTATGAGAAAAGTGGGCAAAGATGGGAAGGCGACGATAGAGCAATTTGATGATAAGGATTTTGGGTACTTAAAATGTAGATAAAGGTATACATGTACGAAAAATGTTTTATATTTATATATATAAAGAAATGACCGAAGACTATTAAATGAGCCCCGACAATCCTTAGGTGTGCTATTTATTCGAGTATCACACCCTACACACGGGGGGAATCGAACCCCTGACCTGAGGGGACTTACGACCTTCAGAGAGGCTGCTCTACCAACAAGCCATGGTACGCTCGCGCGTGTGCGCACACACACACAGATATATATATATGGTATGTAGCTTCTC
>NW_018164444.1:25024038-25032133 GCF_001263595.1 Phalaenopsis equestris | reverse complement strand
ATATATATATATATATATATATATATATATTTGAGTTGAAGCCAACAACCATGAACCAAGAAGATTGAAATCTATTAGATAGGCATGTTTTGGGACATGTATGTCTGTCATTGACAACGAATGTTACCTTCAATAAATTGCATGAAAAGAACATCATTAGTGAGCCTTCAATCATAAAAAAATGCATTTAATGATTTTTTTTTTAATTTAGGACAGATGAAGAAGACGCTTTCGTGGTGACCAATATCAATGAACTCAATTCAATTAGCAAAGCTAATATTAGTTTTGATAATGAAGTTCATGCTAAGAGATTCTTATCATCACTACCCGGAAGTTGGACTAAAATTATAACAATTGTCAACAGCTCATGTGGGTCTATGAAGCTGAATATCAATGACTCGATATTAGGTGAGGATACCAGGAGACTAGAATCAGGTAAAGAATCTTCTATTGCTCTAACCCTTGAGTACAAGCAGAGACAATAATAGAGGTGGATCTATATCTCAATAGGGGAGTCAATCCAAAATTCACAGGCATGCATACTAACAATGTGTCAAGCCTAGCCATATGACGAGATTGTTTGCAGGGTAATGATGGTCATTTTAAATCAAAGGAATTATCAAAGGTTACAGTGAAGAGATCTATGATACACTAATCTTTAAGGCAGATAATCCTATGAACTTGAATGTAGGTGCATCTTTTACATCAACTATATATAGAAAGTGTATATTTAATCATTCTGTAAAAGATTTCGGAAAGGTGAATCTTACTCACGGTGAACTCTTAAATTCTGTGGGAGTTGACGATGTAATGAATAGGAGTTTAATCTTGATTGGACAACTAGCTAAAAAAGGTTACATTTTAATCTTATATACTTATAATTGGAAAATGATCACTAAGAGTGCCCGAGAAATAACATATAAAAGAAAAGATGATACCATATAAATGGCATCAAACACTAAAATAATAGAAGAAACTATCAAATCACTTGGTGATAATTTTCGATGACAATGCAAAATAAAGTTTTTATTCAAGTAGGATGAGTTCACTCCTTACCCTCCCTCCTTCTGCCTGCATCTGCTTCTAAAAGACGAAGCCACTCGACTTTGCGCAGGGGGTTCACCCTCCCTTGATAACTAGACGTTATAGGTTAGATGTGACTGTTGGAGCTGAAAGCCCGCAAAAAAAAAAGTAACTGCCATAGAGGCTAGTAACTAGTGCAGTTGTACAAAATAGGAGGCGTTAGGCTTTATTTATATCCAATGAGCATGAAAAGTGGAGGAATCATGCTCAGGTATGAACGAGGGAATACGTAAGAGATACAAAATTAGATGGGAAGAATATTAGTGAGATAAAAGTTAAAAAAATAGGAGTAAATATTTGTGTATCTAGGCTAGTGGGCATTTATCTCTGATATTCTCCTTGGAGATTATTCATTTCATGTTTGTGTTGGTCATTCCCCTCAAGTGCTTCTCCCAAAGGCCTAACACAAGATAAGTAAGACACATTTGACTGACTAAAATAACATCAAGGTTGAATAAATAACTGCTGAAAACATATTCTACCTGTACAATCAAGATGAATATCAAGTATTGACTTCATCTAAAGAACATTTTAGTTTTGGCAAAATCTTTAGCCTGAAAGCTCAAGTTGACCCGGTCGCTACCTCGATTATACTTACAGACTGGGTTGATCTTTGAGGATTTTATTCAAGCTGAGATGTTGGAAGAGTTAAGTTTATAACTAAAGTGAATTTATTGGTTTTAAAGAGAACATAAACAAGGAGCAAGGGACATCTTTGTAAGTTAACAAATTAGTAGTTAAATCAACATAATAAAAAACTGAGGTGGCATGCAAGTAAACTCAATACATTTAGAGTGACAAAGAAGTTAAGAAATTCAGTAAAGAATATGCAAAATCATGCTTTTTAACGTAATATCTAGCCAACCAAAGAATTTGTTCTTTTCAACTTTGAAAAGAAGAGCTAATTGATAGAAGTTTTCCAGTAAAGAGGCAAATTAAACGGATCACCAACTTGAGTAATAGATGAATGCAGCTTACATCAAATATGGAAGAGTCATAATCTTGAGCAGGGATGGATTTTTCTTCACAAATTCCTTCCATTCAATGGGATCTATCTTTCCGTCAGAGTTAGTGTCTGCCAGCTTGTATGTCTATTAAAGGAGCATTAATACAAGAATATTCATAAGACGCAAATGATTATATAAATAAAAAATTCTGATGATAAAAAAAAAAACAATTAAAAAAAGAAGAAAAGTAATTCTTCTGACCTGATCAACAATCATATCAACAATATCATCTGAAAGATACAAATCTGATTCATGTAAAAGAGCGAGAACCAACTCCTTTAACTGTCAAATCAGTGAAATACAGAAAGATAATTCTACCTGAATGACCAAAGAATCAACAAATATTCACAAGTAACTTGTAATAAACAGCAACAAACAAAAGGAGGAATCTTATGTAGAGTAATTAGCTAAAGCAAGGTTCAAAGCAGATTGATTTAATATGTAAATTTTGGTATGAGTACTTGGAAAATTTATTGCCTCAGGACTCCGCAGGCTGAGTTGCATGAGGAGTCCAATGAGAGGAGTCCAAGTGGAACTGGGTCCCACTATGTATTAAAATTCAAAAAAAGCTTAATTAACGTGACCCGGCCCGAATCACCACCGAGCAAATTTAAAAGATGCGTTTTTTAGTGAAACTCGGCTCGAATTTAGCCCGTTAAAACGCCGAAACAGACAAAATGTCACTACCTTTTTGTTCTTCGGCGGTTTTAAAGCATTTCTTCTTGTTCGTCGGTTCGGATCGGGCGTTCTCCGTTCGAACGGCGGCTTCGCTTCGGCTATGGCTTTTCGGTTTCGACTCGTGGAAATAAAAGTTTGGTTTCGCAATACGCAGTGTTTATAAGTCTTAGAGTTTAGTTGTTCGACAACAAGTCATTTGTTTTCCTTCTCTTTTTGGCACACAACAATGGAATGTCGCAATAGTACGGAAGAAGCTAACGGTCTCCCGAAGTCATTGAGGTAATATGCTACAATGTTTATTTTAGAAAAAAAAGTTGATTTGTTTTATTGCAATAGGGTTGTGTTATAGTTGTGTTTTACTTTTGTTATAGTCGTGTTATAGATGTGTTATTATGTGTTATATTATTGTGTGATGTGTTATAGTCGTGTTATAGATGTGTTATTTCGTGTTATTATTGTCTTATATTATTATAATTGTGTTATAAATGTGTTATAACTGTGTCATTGTGTGTTATTGTATGTTATAAATATGTTATAGATATGTTATTGTGTGTTATTGTTGTGTTATGTTGTTATAATTGTGTTATATATGTGTTATTGTGTTATAGTTGCATTATTTAAGTATTATGGTTGTGTTATTGTTTTGTATTATTGTGTTATTGGTGTTATTGTTGTGTTATTGCGGTGCTACTTGTGTTATAACACTAATAACACTGCAATAGTACCAATCACATTTATATAACATGAAATAATACAATAATAACACAACAATAATACCACCACAACACATCAATGACACAACAATAACACAATCATAACACACGACAACACAACAATAACACAATCATAACACATGATAACACAATAATAACACAATCATAACACAGAATAAGACAACAAATACACAATTATAACACAACAATAACACGCAATAACTCATTTGTAACACAACAATAACTGAATGATAACACTCATATAACACAACAATAACACATATGTAATAATAACACTTGAGTAATTTGAAAATATGTGAATGAAGAATGATATCTATAAAATAGTATTTCCTTCTGTATGTTTGTTGTTGTAGGTATATGAACGCAAGAACGTTCACTTGTAGATGTCGTCCTTCTGCAGTGAGGGGTGCACTTGATATTGTTAGACACATTGTCTTCGAGGAGAACAAGAATTTTTTAAGAGAAATAAATGTCAGTTAGTTTTTTGACATGTCTCCTTATCCTCAAAATAATGTGTTGACTCTACATATCATTGGATTTTGGAATAATGAAAGGAGAGCTTTTCTAATGGATGGGAAGTTGATAAAACTCCTCGTTGACCATGTTGCGTTGTTGCTAGGCATGCCCAACAGAGGAGAATCAGTTTGTTGGAGGAAAACTCTCTCATCTCATGTAAATAGATAACACGTCAATAATACAACAATAACACAAAAATAACATAACAATAATACAAAAATAACACAACAATAACACGTCAATAATACAACAATATTACTACCATAACACAGCAATAACACAGCTAGAACAATACAATCCCTAGACACTAAACCATAACAATAATACCATAATACCACTAGAAAATTAAACAATAACATCATATAACACTTCAATAAGACGAGAATAACACGTTACTAATACAACAATAATACAATTATAACACTACTAAAACAATACAAATTTCTAAACAATCAAAACACTAGAACAATACAATCCCTAGACACTAAACCATAACAATAATACCATAATACCACTAGAAAATTAAACAATAACATCATATAACACTTCAATAAGACGAGAATAACACGTTACTAATACAACAATAATACAATTATAACACTACTAAAACAATACAAATTTCTAAACAATCAAAACACTAGAACAATACAATCCCTAGACACTAAACCATAACAATAATATCACAATAATACTAAAAAACTAAACAATAACATCACATAACACCTCAATAAGACGAGAACAACATGTTAGTAATACAATAATAATACAATTATAACACTACTAAAATAATACAAATTTCTAAATAATCACACCACTAGAACAATACAATCCATCAACCCTAAATCATAACAATAAAACCACAATAACACTAGAAAAGCTAAACAATAACATCACATAACACGACAATAACACGACAATAATATGACAATAATAAAACAATAACACAACTAGAACAATACAATCTATCAACCCTAAACCATAACACAACAATACTAAATCATAAACCCTAAAAACACCTAACAAAAATCAGCTAAACCAACATAAAACAACAATGCAAAACTCAAATCAAAATAAAACTAAAGTATACTAACTTCTGATTGAAGCTGCGATTGAAGCTGACTGCCATTATTTCTCGATTTCATGAGAAATATTTCTTCATCTACAAAGAAATCGATCACACCAGCTCGGAACCCAATGCAAAGAAAACCTAAAGCGACAAAATACCTTTTTCTAGACTGGCGGAAGCACGAAAATGCGACAAAAGACTTTTGGCGAGATTAGCATCGGACATAAAGTCACTTTTTCGCTTCTTGGACTGGACTCTGATTTCAGTCGGGTCGGTTCGCGTGCTCTTAATTCATTAGGGTGCTCGATTCCACATGGCGAACATGAATTGGACTCTGCTCGTAACTCTGCGTGCGGAGTCCGGATGTAATAAGCGCTCGAGTACTTGGGCCCATAAATATATTGAGAAAACTACAGACTATACTATCAAAGAGTTGGAAAAGAATAAATAATGTTGAAATTATGATCCTAGACATTTCTGCCAGTTTGGTCTACATGTCTCCAAGTACTTGTCAAATTTAAAATTGCAAATTCTCTATTTAAAGAATCCATGCTGAAACTTGAAGATTTACCATAAAATGGTTGTTGAATGAGAAGATCTCAATTCTACAAACAAAATGACGGCGGGACATCAATCCTCTAAAATAACACAATGATTGAACAATTACCTCTTCACGTTCAATAAAACCAGTGCTCCTCAAGTCATACAATCTGAAAGCAACTACATAAAAAACAAATTACACCACCATGAGCTAGGCAAAGACAATGAAAGACAATAATTCATCGAAATAACTTGAAAATTGTTAAAAGTTAAGATGATGGAAAGATTTTATCACAGCCAAAGCAGATAATTTTACTAGAACCAAAGCAGAAGTTTATAAATTAAAAGATTAACATTATGTTCTTTTATAGAATCAGAGTAAGTGCTTTTAAATAAAAGTATTGTAATAAAGGTTATCAAACAACAATTTGAAGTAAAAAAAAAAAAAAAGAAGAAGAAAACTTCATACATGCAATTTTTTCATCTTGTGAAGTGTTTGGATGGAAGACACTGAGAGATCTAACAAATTCCCCAAATTCGATTACGCCATTACGTTTAATGTCAAATAAGTCAAAAACCTGCAAAACACGTACAAAAAGAAACGAATATAATTAAATGGAGATATATACAATAACATTTTGGGTGATGACAACAATATGTTTGATGGAAACTAAGGGTCCGTTTGAAGCAGCTTGTGTGTTTCAGGATAAGCTGCTTATCCTGAAACGCGGCCCGCGGGCCTCGACCCGCGGCCTGCGTTTAGTGTAAAAACCCAAATGCAGTTTCGGATAAGCTGACAAAACCCGCGAACCAAACGGTACAGCGGCGTTTTGAAAACGCTGCCCGCACTTATAAGCTGCCCCAAACGGACCCTAAATTATACTGTAGAAAACAAAAAATCTAATAGGCCAATCTTGAAGTTAAGTAATTGTGTAATCTGAAGACGAATGAATAGTCCTGTGGCTCAGTGGCAAATATGTGGCAATAAAGTGAGAATTTTATATCAGCTTTTTGCACGAAGATATCACATATACATGAATAAAAAGAAAAACATGGAAGATACCAAAATTCTTATATGAAAAAAGTAGGAATAGAAAACCACAAGGCCTAGCCATGGTGAAATAATCCACTATGTTCGTGGAGACTAATACATGATTAAAAAATATATATATTCCAACTTGGTTGCTTGTAAATGTAGTTGAGCTTGAAGTAACGGATTTAAACAACAACGAGTGATGGCACATGAACAACAACAATTGGATGACGGTGATCAAATGCCGACAATGGTTGGTGGATAGATGATATCGAATGGGCAGTGGTGGTTAAATAACAACAATTAGATGACATTTATTGAATGATGGTAGTAGGGTGATGGTGTTTTGACGACGGTGCTCGTTGGTTGTTGTTGATATTTATAATTTTTTGTAGTGAAATTTTACTAAATCTGGCCAAAAACCCAGAAACACCGCATTGAACGATTCATATTGATTCTTTTGACCATAGATCATTCTTTTTAATATTCAAGTTTATCAATGATTTCATAATTGAATGATCTTAGGTTTATTTGATTTCTCTCATTAAGATGCTAAATTTGACCATAAACATATAAAATTTGGAGATTATGTGACCCTTGAGTGAATTTCTTAAAGTTTGTAACCATACTTTAGGTGCGTAATTTTGCCTCAGTTGGGCTCGGATTGGATAACCTATGATGTTATTGGGTTCTTCTTTAAGAAAAAAATTCAATTTGCTGAAATCAAAACTCGAATAATACTCAATTTGACTCTAGAAGTTACCTCATTTGAAACATCAAGTTTCATGCCTCATCAAGTGAATTTTTGGTGACATCATTTAATAATCGAGATATACTGCCTAGCTATTACGATATGATAAGAACATTTGTAACAAATAACATTTTGTGATTTGGTTTTTTATATTTTGCAGAAGCAAATGATCAAGTAGATTCTGATTTAAATGGATAGATAATTTATTAAGATACAATCTAGTAGTCTCATGTATCAAAGTGTCTTTTCGAATAATTAAAATAGCTCTAGAACATTGGTTGGCAAAAAGTGAATCCAACTTTAAGAGTCTAAAGATGCGAATAAAAAAAAAAAAAAAAACTGTAAGAGCCTAAAGATGCAAAAAAACAAGAACTGTAAGAGCCTAAAGAAGGCATCTTTATGGTCTCATGGTAACCCCAAAGTAATATCAGAACAAGCCAATGTTTCTTCCTTCTGGGATAAGAATGTTTCTACATAAAGTTCAATGATTTTAAAGACTTGGCAAGATCACAATGAAGTTTTTGATACACAAAAAGTGAAAAAAAAAATTGGCCCCACATAAAAGCACGCTCACACTCTCTCTTTTCCAATTCCCTCGTAGCTCAACCTATCACTTGCTAAAAAGTCTTTCCTGCAACCCAGACAAGCTCCCTCCCTCCCTCCCTCCCTCCCTATGAAATAATGCAT
>NW_018164444.1:25011475-25022879 GCF_001263595.1 Phalaenopsis equestris | reverse complement strand
TCCCAGTCCCTCTCACTCCCTCCCTCCCTCCCTCCCTCTTGTTCTCCCACTCTCCTACAAGACTAACACCCGTAACTCCTGTTAGGATAATATTCAAATTTTGAGCAAAAATTTATTGAGAATGACAGAATAAACGTTAGAGATCTAAAATATAAAACACAAATTATTTGATTTGATGAAATTCACCTACGCCTACAATCTTTCGCTAAATTTCAAAAGAGATATATAAATAAATTACACCACTTCACAAGAGTAAAGAAAAAGATACCATTTTGTGCTAATCGCTAAAGAAAGAACACAATCATCTTTTGAGAACATGAGCATGAATGTAGAGAAACACATAGATGACATTCTTCCTTCTCTTCTCTACCATGAGAAATTTTGTTGAGAATTGGACCTTCTTTAGGGTCCTATTCATTAAAAGGGAATATTGAAGAAATCTAGGAGTTTATTTATAAAATATTATAATATCCTATTTATGCCCATATTATGAATGTATAAAATAGGTTTTGAACAATTTTTTCTTCATGATATCAAAGCCCTAATCCTATGGTCGTCGGGGTCGGTGTGCAGAGACAAGGAACTCCGACTTTCCTCTCCTTCTGTTTAGTCCTCGCATTACAGTTGTGATTAGAGTGGCGCCAAGGGGATCGCGGCGTTAAAGTCGCGATTAGAGTTAACTGGGACATCAATAAGGGGGTTGCGGCTGGGATCCGCGACGTGTACCCTTGCATACAGCCGCGCTGGGAAGGCAACGACGGGATCGCGAGCTCGTGATAGGGACGATAGGCACAGTACTATAGCTGGTGAACCCTCGCAATACAGTCACGCTTGGGCATGCGAACTGACGACTCCGTCAGCTACTAGATCGCGGCAGAATGGTTTGAGTGGTTCGGTGCATAGCAAGGGTGAAGCCTGAGTAAAACCAGAGCAATGGAGAGTGGAGGGGAGAACTTTGGTTCTACACTCATGAGTAGACGATGAAGGCTGCAGCATAGTTAAATTGAGAATGTCAGGAGGCCCAAATAGGAGAGGTAAAGATTTGGAGCTTCTAGAGAAGATAGATTCTGAAATTATGAAGGTCATACAGGGAACTGCATCTCGACAAGAGCTGCTACCTTGACATGTGCTTCGACACAGGTGAAGCTGGATCTCTCTCTTGTGGACCTACAACTTCATGAACTGGAGATAGTGGAGGAGAGAACTTTGGTTCTACATGGGTGAGTGGAAGATGAAGGTTGTGGAAGAGTTAAATTGAGGATGTCAGGAGACAAAGATGGTGCGGAAAGTAAAGATTTGAAGCTTCTACGGAAAATAGATCCCGAAAATCTGAAGGTCTTTTTTGGTCTCATACAGGGAGCTAGCGTCTCGAGTTAGTGTTATGAGAGTAGATGGATATCTAAGAAAGAGACTAGATGGAGACTAGATGGAGTTAGTCACGTCGAATAAAGGTTGGTTTACTAAGAAAGAAACTAGATGGATATCTAACGGGAGTCGAGCTAAAGAGTGACAGTGTTATGAGAGATGAGTGGAGGATCACACATCCGTTGCTTTACACCTGTCTACTTAACTCTATGGATATATTGATTGCCTCATCATTAGACGACATTCAAAATGTAAGCAACATCTGGGCGAAGCTGAAGAAGTTCTATGCTGGAGTTGAGAACCACATGAGGTGTTCCAGATTCAACGTGAGATAGAGACAGTGGTTCTTCTATGCTGGAGTTGAGAACCACATGAGATGTTCCAGATTCAACGTGAGATAGAGACAGTGGTTCAGGGTGATAGATCGATTTAGAAGTACTCCATCGAGCTGGAACTATTGTGGACAGATTTTGATCACTTCTCACTGATGTCGAGTTGTGAAGATCTGAAGTGCAAGAAAGAGATCTTTGCACAAATAAGAAATATGCAATTTATGGCCAATCTGACCTTGGCATTTGATCAGAGGAGATTTATCCTCCAAGCTCAGGCGACCAACCCTTCACTGGATGAGGCCATTGCTACGATGATATAAGAGGAGTGCCACATGAAGCTACACTCTAAGCTGAGTGAGCTTTCGGGTGCGCGATCAGCTTCGACTGCCTCAAACTCAGGTATAATAGATGTCCAGGAGGAAACTCGCAAGTGCTACAACTGTGGTGAAATTGGGCATCTAAGCAAGACTTGTCCTAGGCCACCTAGGGAGAGAGATCGGTGGATGTAGACAGAGTGGAGATCGTGGTGGTAAAAAAGGCGGAAAGGGGGGCTTCCAGGCAAATTTGATGGTAGCAAAGGAGGGAGAGACATGTGTGGTTTTTTACCAATGACAACTATGAGTGTTTGAGTTGTTGAAGATGAAGCAAAAAACAACAGGAGGCAAATTATGCTTTCGATCAGTCGTCATCAAAGAGTAATATTGTGACATATGTTCATTGTGATAAAGACACTTGTAATACACATACTCTTGTCTCTATTTCCATCACAGAATCATCAGAGTGGATAGTAGATTCTGGTTCATCTCGACATGTGACAGATACTGCTAGAGTTTTTTTCTATACTCCATCTAACAGTATAAGAGAGCATCCAGACTGTTGATTGTACAACATAGCCTGTAGTTGGTAAGGGTATAATGAGGGGAACTAACTATATGACTTCGTCTCATGTTTTGTATGCTCTTTTTCTAGTGAACCTTTTATCGATTCGTGTCATTATTCTCCAACAAAAATATGTTATTTCTTTTGATATTTCTAAAATAACCTTTCAAGAGAAAGGGACCAGTCAAACACTTGAGACTGGAACGAAGCATAGTGGACTCTGGTACTTGGACCGAGAGGAGATGGAATCAATTTTGACATTCATGGCAGCGAGTACTGGAGTAGGAGAATCTGAGAGGAGCGTGGAGGATATATTGTTGTTACATCATAGAAGCTACATCACAAAAGCATGAGACACTCTTATTTTAGTTTATTGAGTCACTTGTATCCTTCTTTGTATGCAAAGACAAATAAACAAAAGTTAGTTTGTGATGCTTGTGAGTTCGGTAAGTTTACCAGGATCTCTTATATTAATCATGGGAATAGAAGTTATGGTATTTTTGATTTGATACATTCTGATATTTGAAGACCTTGTTCCATCAGTTCTATGAATAGTTATCGATATTTTGTGTCTATTATTGATTGTTATATCGTGTTATTTGGTTATATTTGGTGAGAAATAAGGGTGATATGTTTGCTTATTTTAAAGACTTCCACACAACAATCCAAACTACATATGGTGTAGTAGTGAATATATTGAGATCTGATAATGAGATAGAGTATGCCAACAAAACATTTAAGAAATACTTGTCACTCCGAGAGATACAACATCAAACCACATGTTCATACACACCAGCACAAAATAGAGTGGCAGAGAGGAATGATAGACACCTTCTAGAGGTAGCCCAAAACATGATGATCACAGTGAATGTCTCAAAGCGCTTATGGAGGCAAACAATTTTGACAGCTGCTTAATTGATCAACAAGAAGCCCTCGAGCGCGTTGAATTGGAAGTATTCTTGTTAGATGTTAAATAAAGATATTAGCAGAATCCTCCCATGAAGGTGTTTGGATATGTATGTTTTGTGAAAGATAACAAGCCAGTAAGGAAGCTGGATCTCAAATTATGAAATGTGTATTTGTAGAGTATTCCGATACCCAAAAGGGATATATCTGATGGAGTCAATAATGATGAGACCGTTTGTGAGCATGGATGTGTCATTTAGAGAATTTGAACCATAATACACCAAGAATACGACATCAGTCTTCGGTGACTCGACAGTTACTGGAGATATGAGGCAATGAGGTTGAGTAGCAATGATGAGAAAGTGATACACTTGGGAACAATGCATTGTCCTGTGATGTGGGATGAATCAATTGAGAAACAGGAAATGGATGAATCGGTTGAGAAACTAGAAATTGAGAAGATAGAACCCAGAGGTGGTGAGATTCAGGTTGAAGGTAAGCTTGGATCTGTATGTTTTGTGAAAGATAACAAGCCAGTAAGGAAGCTGGATCTCAAATTATGAAATGTGTATTTGTAGAGTATTCTGATACCCAAAAGGGATATATCTGATGGAGTCAATAATGATGAGACCGTTTGTGAGCATGGATGTGTCATTTAGAGAATTTGAACCATAATACACCAAGAATACGACATCAGTCTTCGGTGACTCGACAGTTACTGGAGATATGAGGCAATGAGGTTGAGTAGCAATGATGAGAAAGTGATACACTTGGGAACAATGCATTGTCCTGTGATGTGGGATGAATCAATTGAGAAACAGGAAATGGATGAATCGGTTGAGAAACTAGAAATTGAGAAGATAGAACCCAGAGGTGGTGAGATTCAGGTTGAAGGTAAGCTTGGGGTATATACATGGAGAAGGAAGCAAAATGAAGGAACCACACCAGCAGTGCCACTTGTGTCAGCTATTCCATTGTCCTAGTTTTCCCCGACCCTTGAGAAACCTACACCATCCACCTCCGACTCAGAACTCCTAGTTGATATGATTCCTCATCTCTTCTTCACCTAACGCCCCTCCCCTCCCAATCCGCAATGTGGGGCATCCTCCCGATCATTTTGGGTGAGAACATGACGTTGCTAACTTTATTTCATATTCTAACATATCACCTTTACCTAAAACATTCATTATATCTTTGAGGATTGTCTCTTTACCCATGTGATGTCAGGTTGCTAAGAAGGATCACAAATGGAAATTGACTATGCATGAAGATCTTAGGGCTCTCGATAAAACCAAACATGGGAGATAGTGACACTACCAGCAGGAAAAAAATAATTGGGTGCAAGTGGATGTTCTAAGTGAAGCAAACTCCAGAAGAGAAGGTGAAACAATACAAAACACGACCAATGACAAAAAGGTACAATCAGACATATAATGTTGACAATGATGAAATCTTGCACCAGTAGCAAAAATGAGCATAGTGATGACACTGGTTCTCTGGCAATAAATGGTGGGTGGAGGTTACACCAACTTGATGTAAAGAATGCATTTCTTCAAGGTGAGTTACTGGAGGAGGTATATAAGGAGACCACCAAGATTTTGTTTAGTATAAACAGTGGGCAAGGTGTGTAGGCTCAGAAAGTCACAGTATGGCTTGAAGCAGTTTACTCGAGCCTGATTTGACAAGTTTAAAAAGGCTAAGATGGACATGAGATATCAACAGACTAATGCAGAATATTCTTTCAATAACATGAAGATCATACCATTATACTTATATATATTAATGACATCATTATCACCACTAATGATGATGTAGAAATTGCATAACTAAAGGTAATATTGGGCAATGGATTTGAGGTGAATGATCTTGGACAACTCAGATACTTTCTTGGGACTAAAGTGGCCCGTATACCTGAGGGAATGGTCTTGTCCTGCAAAAAGTATGTACTAGGTCTCCTCACAAAAACATACATGCTGGGGTGCAAACCTGCAGTCTCTCCAATTGAACAAAAAACCAAACTGAGTGCAGAGGTAGAAGAACCGGTTGATTATGAGAGATATCAGAGATTGATGAGTCGTCTGATCTACTCGACTCGACATCTCTTTTGCAGTAAGCTTGGTGAGCCGCTACATGCATGATGCAAGAAAGAGTCATATAGATGCAATGTATCAGATTCTGAGGTTCCTGAAGAGTATACCAAGGAATGAGTTGATCTTCAAGAAGAATGGGTATGTAAACATTGAGGGCTTTTATGACGTTGACTGGGCGAGATGTGCAGATGACAAAAATTTTATCTCAAGTTACTGCATGTTCGTAGGAGGCAACTTGGTCTCTTATAAGAGCAAGAGGCAGTCTGTATTAGCGAGGTCAACAACAAAGGCATATTATAGGGCCATGGCCTTAGGAATTATCGAGATGATGTGTCTGAGAGCTTTGTTGATCGAGCTCAAAGTGGACCAAGGAATTCAAATGAAGTTTTGGTGTGACAACAAGTCAGCAATAACCATTGCCAATAACCTGGTGCAACACGATAGAATCAAAAATGTGGAGATTGATAGATTTTTCATCAAGAAAAAGCTCAATAACGGGCTAACAGAGCTATGTCATGTAGCCACTAGAAAGCAAGTGGTTGACCGCCTCACTAAAGGACTTAATTTATTAGATTTGTCTAGGTTATGTGACAAGATTGGCTTAGTGGATATGTTGAGAACAAGACCTTATTTATGGTCATATTGGTAAAAAGGGAATATTGAAGAAGTCTAGGGTTTATTGTAAAATATTATAATACCCTTTTTAAGTCTATGTTATGAATGTACAATAGGTTTTGAATATTTTTTTCTTGAACTTCTTCCTTTCTTCTCTTCACATTTTTTGTTCTCTCCTCTTTTATTGCTTACGATTGTGAGATATATTACAAGTGAAGATTATATTGATTTAAATAAATAAGAATTCACCTTAAAACATTAAATATCAACCACTATTAGTGATTTTTATAATCTCAATTATAGATTTTTAGTATCTTTTATTTAAGATTGTGGTGGCCAATATTTATGATTTTATGATTATCTATATTTACGACTTTGCAATAATCTCAATTTAGAACTTTGTGATGGGCATTTTAGGACTTTTATGTCATTGAAGAGAATGAGTATTTTCAATAAATAGAAACTTTGACTCTACACTTAACAATCTTCTACCTTGACTCAATATTTAATGTACGACTTTAGTGATCATGTCTTAACATTTCTTTATATGCTTCCATGTCATCATTCAGAAAGATTAACTGAGGCTTTGCAAGCCTCAATTTTTTAGGAGGCATCACTTTTGAGAACATCACAATAGGATTTGTTACTCCTATAATTTTGACAAGCAGTAACATATAAGTTTTAAGAAAGCTGCATATGTAGTGATGACTGAGTTGTGCTTTGTATGGAAGTAAAAGACAATATTTTTTGCTAAGTAAATAGCAATTTGAGTGCCATAGTAGAGGGACATCTTCTTGAGATAAATTTGATTCTTCTAAAAAATATTTTAGTCAAATCATTTTTTTGCAAGCTTTAGTGATTGCGATGCCCCCAACATTCTCTCGTTGATAGTACAACTAGCTTCTGAAATAATGCACAGACTAATAATGGTGCACCTAAGGTGTAGATGTACCAACTTGTAATTCATTTTAAATCTAGGTCTCCTAAATTCAAATCAATAAAAATTTGCAGATTTAAATACCTTTTTTTTTTTTTAACTTCGGAAATGGTTGATAGTACATTTTAGACAGCACAAAAACCACTTCATAGCTGAGAGAGGTGAATAATCCCTAAAGCTTGGCTATCTATTAACTGTCACTCCTCTTGTTCGACTGATTGTGACTTTACTCTTCTTAGCGGTTGATAGAGTTTTCTTTGGTAAAGATAATCTTTCATATGCATCCTCCAGAACTCGAAGTTCATCAGACATATAGGTTTTGATCTTTCCATTTCCATGTTCAAGCATGAAAGTTTTTTAGACTAAAAGTTTGACACCAATTATTAGGATAAAAACCAATTTTTCAGCAAAAAAATTTAAATGATCTTGAGAGAGTAGAAACGAAAAAATTCTCTCAGCACAGGACAAATTTGCATAGATCATTGACATTCACCAACATTACGGCTGCACAAAGATATCAAAATTCATATAAATAAAGACAAATAAACCACTTTGCTTGTGTTAATGGATTAAAAAGGAAGGTAACCACTATTTGTGAATATAGAGGGTCAAATATGAAGAAAATTATTGATAACGCTTCCCAATCTTCTCTACTACATGAACTTAGTTCCTCTATTCATTTCTCTCTTCTTCTCTCCTCTTTATTTGATTATAATTGTTGGATGCAATACAAGTGAGGTTTATATGAGTTTATATAGTGAAGAATTTACTATGAAACATTCATGATCAAATGCTTTTGAAAACTTTTATAGTATCCATTACAGTCTAAGGTTGCTCACAAACTACTATCAAATGATTGTCATCGTGGTCTTTTAGCAATTCTAAGTTTGTTAAAACATTCAATCTCTATGGTTGCTCATCAGGTGAGAATTGGTATTGTTACCATTCTATTAAAAAACAAAAGAAAAAGATTAAAATAATAGAAAAAAGGCATAATATTTTGTAAAACATCAAAATAATGTATATTGAAAAGCCGTCGATACTTAGGGCCCGTTTGGGGCCGCTTTTTTGAACTGCGCGGCCACAAACCGCGATTTTTTTTTTTTGCCGTTTGAATCTCGAGTTGGATGCTACCTGTCGCGAATTTGAAGGAAATTTGGGCCGCGGGATCGACCCCACAGCCCCTGTTCCGATCAAATATTGCCCCTTGTTCCCCGCAACGCCGGCCTTTGCCCTAGCGTCTCGCGAAGACGAAGAAGACCAATCTAGCCTTATAGCGTCTCATCTCGCTTCCTTCCCGTCCATTTCTCCCGATCGTTTTGTGTAGAGTCAAGCCCCCTCGCGAAGCATCCTGTCCCCCTGCGCTTCTTCTTCCACCGTCGCTTGAAGCATCAAACCTCACCTTCTTCCAGAATAAGGTAACTCTGCTTCACTGCCCTTCTCGTCCCTCCATAGAAACTTTCTGATATCTGCCTTCTTCTGCTTCTCTTGTTATTGTTCACTTATAATTTTGTTTTGCATGAATGCTTAGTGGAAAACTCTTATTACAATCAACGTTTAGAGTTAATTTGATTGTCTGATTTTTCAGAATGCATTCCTCCTTGGAGTCTTTGTGGAATTTATTGAAAATGCGTGATTAGTGGAAAACTCCTTGGAGGTATAGCAGTAGTCTTTGGGGAAGACGATGAATGCTTAGTGGAAAACTCTTATTAGTGGAAAACTCTTATTAGTGATGAAATATGAGAATTTTTAGTGTTATAAATGTTAAAAGCAAATTTATGTGTTTGATATGTAATTACATAGGAACTATGTCGAATTTGAGCTTTAGGAATTTTTGGGTATACATAGCTTTTTGGGTGATATTTTGTGTGAGTTGTATACTAGGTGAATGGGACCCTATGGGTGAGTAATGTATTTTTTGTGTTTTTCAGTGGGACCTATTCACCTATCTTTTGTACTTTTGCTTGTGATTAATAAAATTGCCTATGGGCTTCTCTAATAGATAGATATAAATATTACGGGGTAAGTTGTTCTCAATTGGGAAAAACGCATGTTCAGTGGGACCTATTCACCATCTTTTGTACTTTTGCTTGTGATTAATAAAATTGCCTACGGGCTTCTCTAATAGATAGATATAAATATTACGAGGTATGTTGTTCTCAATTGGGAAAAGCACATGTTCATGGTTTCAGAAGGAATTATTTTAGGACACATTTTCTACTTTTGAAATATCAAATACATGGTTGACACGGTTCTGTTTTAAACAACTTTACTAAACAGGGGTAGAATTGTCATTTTTTCAGAAACAGCTGCCCCACAGTTATTTTCACACAGCTACAACAAACAGACAGCCAGATTTCTCGCAGCAGCTTCTTGGGGCAGCGCAGCTGCAGCTCAAAAGCTGAGAAGCTACAACTGCGCCAGAGCCTTAGTCTGGCTAAATCAAAGACCACAAAACATTGGTCTTTAGTACAACCAGGTTTTAAGACCACCCCTTATTCAGATCCAATCAAATCATCATATTTTGACTTTGGCATACAACGAAGAGATTGTAATGAGATTATTGGAGTATAAAATATTGTGAACTTAAATGTAAAATGTCTTTTTTTTTCACACCCGAAACTCTGTAAGATGATAGTTTATTATTGTGTAATGATCAAAGCCAGGATCTTGACGAAAACTTCCAGAACCTTTACCAATCAGATTAGTTAGCATCCACATGGGCTAATAAAAATCATTCCTTTTCATAAACAGTGCAAGATTGGTTTAAATATGTGCTAGAATATAAATTCTAATGAGATTGGAGACCATCACAAGATCTATAATAATAATTGTAAGACTTTTCAATTATATCATCTAAAATCTTCAAGTAATAATAGCTTCCTCCGGAGAACAAAAGGGTTAAAGTTTATTGTTAGATAAAACTCTTAAAGCAGGTTATCAGCAAATGCATCGCCATCCTATCAAATACAATAAGAATCAAGCATTAGAGAACTTCCTGAAATTTTATGGGTGAAGTAAAATAAAATAGCACATGAGGAATTAAAATTACCTTCCCAAAATAACAAGAACTAAAACACTCAACTTAAATAAAATGCACAATCAAATTCCTTTACTGGTTATCACTTAAAAACAAGGAAAGAAGGAGAATAACACCATACCCTATCAGCAAAAAGATTATGCTTCTTACTGTTCTTGAAGAGAGCAAGTTGAAACTCTTCCTGCAAGCATCAAAATTGTGTAGCAAAATAAATAATCACTGTCCCAGATGCAAATAAAATTAATCAAATTGCTAGCATAATAAAATACCTTATGAATAAGGCCATCTTTGATTATTGAATAGCTAATTTTTTTGAACAATTCATACAGGGCCTCTACCTCCCCGACGGTGACTGCATGTGCATTGGTGAGCTTGTAAAGACATTCAAGGCAACCAAATAATCAAGGTAGCATGATGAAATTTAATATTTTGAAATAGAGGTCAAAATGTCTTTGAAAATCCCAAAGCAGTTAAGGATCCAATAAATAATTTGAGCTCAGAAAAAAATTACCAATTTTAAAGCTGAAATGAGATAATGCAGCAGGGAATTCAAACTACCAGTAAATGTAATGTTCGAGAAAAACTAACTCACTAATACCAAATTTACTAATTTAGAGTTGAAGGATGATTATGAAAATCACAGAAGGTGACAGATAGTTAATACTCATGATTTGGCTTTCATGAAAGTAAAAAGAAACTTGAATGCTTACAATTAATCCTATTCTCCATACAAGGCCATCAAAATTTGTCAATTTTGGGGGGGGGGCAATATGCCAATTTGAAAGTTGGGAAGAGACCACATAAAAAAATTAAAAAATAAATTAATGCTTACATGCGGTCTCAGCTGCAAGAACAGCTGGTTCTTCATAGCCAGGAGTATGCTCAAGTTGCTTTGAAAACCAGCAGCCCATAAAAGAAGCAAATATGTCCAAGTTCTTTAAGGAAAGAAGTTCAAGCATTTGCATTCTGGTTGCTGTAATCAAGACCAAAATGAGAGAGTCCAATAAGATATAACATGAAATAATTGTTCACATTGGTATTAGTGAATTGAAAGGTAGTTACTGTCATGCCATAATAAAGCCAAAATATTGTGCCTTTTAACATCATAGTCATCATCAACATTACTGTTATCACAAATACTTGCAAACAACAGAAATCAGTGTGGAATGAGGATTCATGAAGCATCAAATGGTTCTAATAAGAATAATGATATATAAATAAATATATATATATATATATA
>NW_018164444.1:25002876-25011413 GCF_001263595.1 Phalaenopsis equestris | reverse complement strand
CGCGCGCGCGAATGACCTCGCTTATTGGTGCAGCCTCTGGCGTAAGTCCCTCGGGTCGAAGTTCAAATCTCGTGGCACGGGTTCTTCAAACCAGGAGTAAGCACACCAGGGTTTTCAACCCTTTGGGTGAATCGATATTTGGTGCCCACTGGACTAAATATCAATTTCACCTTTAATATATATATATTGATTAAAAGAGCAGCTCGTGGCTCCTTACGCGTCAATAATTAAAAATGTACAAAAAAGAGGAGGGATAGTTCCCCAACTACTGATAAAACAGAAAAATCAAATCCTAGGAGTTCCACTGTCCGCAATACAATACCACGCAAAAAAAACAGGAAATACACGTGAAGTCCCAAGAGTATGGGTTCCACTGTCCGCAATACAATACCACGCAAAAAAATAGGAAATACATGTGAAGTCCCAAGAGTATACCAACAAAAGAAGTATACCAAAATTTACATGTATACCAATTTCCAATACCAAAACTAAAGTAAAATTTGTTAAAATCAAAAGAGCTTAGTCCATGATATATCCAGCGGTTCCTGCCAACACTTGCAAATCGATCAATGTATGCATCAGTAATAATCAACAACCTTATTCCATGGTATAACCATAAGTAGGCAGTACGGGCATCAAGCATATGCAATCCACATCTCCAGAAATCTGTATGAAAACTTCCAAAGAAGCCCAGAGCCCCAAAAACCGTGAGGATGAGAGATAAAGGACTATTGTAATCAATAAGAAAAACATGAACCCCAATGCAGCAAGTGAAAGGAGGTACAAAAGTAATAGAAACCGCAATGCTAATAGCAAACTGGCCCCTGAAGCTGTCCCTGTGGGATAAAATCAAAGCTAAGGCAATATTCAACAATATGCCAATCCAAAACATTCTACCAACGAGCTCGCAAATAAACAGGCCAAAATTAAAATCTGTGTAGCAATGAAATCCAACATCAAACCATAAATGCCAGTCCAAAATAAACTCCATACCACTCAAACTTCGAATCAAGCGTTGCCCATGCCAAGGAATACGACCACTGTCAAACCAAATATCAATGCAAATGTAACTCCTATAAAAATTGAAGTGATAGTAAGCATTTGAGTGTAAAAGAATTTCATGAGAAACCACTTCAGCAACAAAATCCTTCCAAACATTTATCATGAAACATTCATACCAACTGTGCATTGAAAAAAGAAACCTCAGAATAACCCTTTTCACACCCATGTGACTCCACCAAAAATACACCGTAAGCTTAACAAAATAAGCCCAAATAATTGTATCATAAGCCGTGAGCCACAATAAACAAGTAAATATTATAAGTAATTTGTTGTGCAAAGAGCCACCAGAACAAGTAATGGCAATCAGTGTTCATAATCTGAAAACCCCAATAAGTGCCGCAAGGGTAGAAGCCAGCTTTACGATTAAAGCAGATCACAATATTGCTTATCAGTAAGAAAAATGCTTCAAATTCCAAATTCAATACCCAGCCAGTGGAACATAGTCCCATTAGACAATATATATATTAGCCCTGTCCGTGGGGCCAAAAAATGCAACCCACATATAGGAAATTATTGATGCAGCAATCACCAATCTTACCAAGCTCCAATATGTTACCAATAAGCTCATACTTTAATAGAGCCAAAAGTATGACTAATAGCCCCCACCCAACATATAAAGGCAGTAAAATTCTTCCTTATAGGAACAAAACTGAGAGACCAAAGCCCAGAGGAAAGATAATAAATACAAAAAGATAATCACTTCTGAAAGCACAGAGTTTTTCCCATAAAAGTCCAGAGCCTGGCTCCCATATCCTTAATCTTAAGAAAAAGTAGAATACCTTCCAACTTTAAAACCCAAAGAAGAAGGCCTAATAAAATGTTGAGAACCATCTTCAAATAAATCAGAAATAGAGTAACCCAAAAAACGAAAGCCAGACCCAGAAAAATCACAAATGTGTCCAAAAATAGGACCAGCTTCTCAAAATCGAACAAACAGGGCATCCAAATCATTTTTAATAAGTTTATGCAAGAAAGAGGGAGGGGTATTACCAGCAATAGCATTTTGCAATCTCCATTTGGCCAACCAATCCGCAGATTGATTCCCTTCTCTATAAGTAAAAATAAAGCAAATAAAGCAAATATTTAAGTGATATCTTTCAATAGTTAATCTGATTTTGTTCAGCAAGCCAATGATACACCACGGGGGTTTAATCTTAGTCAAAATAATATTAAACAAGAGTTTCGAATCAGTTTCCACCACAATACCCATTAAATTTAAAGATGTAACCATATGAAGAGCAGCAAACACCGCAGCAGTTTTAGCCTCCAGTGCAGAGTTAGCAATACAAGGCGATGCAAAATAAGCTATACATTTTCCATATGCATCTCTGATAATCCCTCCCATACCCGTATAGGCATTAGAAAAGCTCCCATCAACATTAAACTTATACCAACCATGGGGGGTGGTGCCCATTTGATCAAAATGGGTTTCCTACTCTTATCCCCAGTAGTTGGATTAGCATCATGTCCAAAGGAGGAATTCCATGCTTTTTTTAAATATGCAACCGCAAAGATGGTAGTGATAGAGGGGTTGTGACCAGTATCTTCATATTTATGACTGTTTCTTGTCATCCAAATAAACCATAAAACAATAACAGGGAAACAAAAATGTTTGTCAAAAGAGGGATCAAAACCCTTCCAAGTCTCAATAGCAGATTTAAAATTTAGATTATTAGGCCAATGGATCCCAAAAAAACACCCAATACGATGTCAAACCTCTTTAGCGAAAGGGCACTCAAAGAATAGATGATTCAAAAATTCAACATCTTTTTGGCAGTTGTAACAATATGAAGCAAGTTTCAGCCCTTTTAACTTCATAATATCATCAAGAGGAAGTAACTTAAGAGGAAGTAACTTGTGAAAGTATCATATAGAATGAGAAATAAGTTTATGCCAAATATAAATATGTCATTTCCATGGATTGAAAACATGTCATTTCCATGGGTTAAAAGAGTAAAGATTTGAATAAAGTTATTTAGTAACAGAAGTGCTAGTATGATTCTTCCATAAAGGAAGAGCTTTATCTTGTGATTTAACAAAAAATGAGCTATGGCAGGAGCAATTTCACCAATTAAAGAATTCAACATATCAAGATTACATTCACCATTAATCCAGCAATCAGAGACCAGTAGATTAACATCATAATCATAAGTGTGTAAATTAGAAAATGTAGAGAGACCCCAATCATCCTTCCAAAAGAAAATATTACCATCCCCAATTTCCCAAAACATGAAATGAGAAGCAACCACACGAGCAACAATAATGGCTTTCCAAAGTCTAGAGTCTCCCACTCTCCAATTAACAATGGAAGGATGTGAAGTTTTGCAGTATTTATGTTTCATATATTTAGCCCACAGAGACTCTCCCTTTGAACTAGAGTTTACACATTAATATCCATAGTGTGCTGCAACATTTTGAAACCAAGCCCTCCAGCAGAAAGAGGTTTACAAGCATAGTGCTACGTAGCCCAACTTTTAGTAGTTCTAGTGCCCTTCCAAAGGAATTTATTAAACATATTTTCAAGAATCCTTTGAGTACTCTTTTTGGTTTTAAAAACCTGCATCATGTAGAGAGGCAGAGTGCAAAGAACACTTTTCAATAAAGTAAGCCTACCCCCATTAGAAAGGAAGATGTTTTTCCAATCATTAATCCTGAGTTTAATTTTATCAATAACCTCATCCATCTAAGTTTGCTTAATTCTACCTCTGAGAATGTTGACCCCAAGATACTTTATAAGAAGTTTAAAGATTTTGCATCCAGTATAATTAGAAGCCCAAACAACAGCATTGGGAGGAACACCTTTACCAAAATTTATAGAGCACTTAGCCAAATTAAACATCATCCCAGAAGCATTTTGAAAGTCTTTTAACATAGTCATAGTAGCTTTGATAGCTTGTTTACTAGCATTTAAAAACAATATGACATCATCTGCATAAGCAAGATAGCTCACAATAATTTTAGACTTGTGGGAGAATTGAAGATAAGGTCGCTCATCATGCATCTTGTTGATAAAACGGGATAGATAATCAAATGCAATTATGAAAATTATGGGAGAGAGAGGATCTCCTTGCTTGATACCCCTTCCAGCAGAAAAAAATCACGGGTTTCACCATTGACCATCACACTATAGCTATTATTGGACAGCCATTTAAGTATGAGGGAGCAGAAATCCTGTTTAAAACCTTTGGCTTGCAGAATATTTAAAATGAATAATGTCTCAACTAATAGTATCGAAAACTTTCTTGATGTCAAGTTTGAGGACCATGTTGTCCCCTCTGCACTTTTTATTCAGTTCTTCAATCATTTCTTGAACTAAAAGAATATTGTCAGTAATATCTCTGCCATTTATGAAAGCAGACTGCTGCTCAGCAATGATGTGATTGAGATGAGGCTGCAATCTGCTAACAATAATCTTGCTTATAACTTCAGATATCACCATGGTAAGAGAGAGAGAGGCCGAAAATTATCCCAAGTGATCTTGTCATTACCTTTAGGAATAAGAACAATAAGAGCCGAGGTGAAATATTTTCCAGGATTGCTGCCAAGGAAAAAACTTTGGATAGCAAAAATAATTTCCTTCTTAATAACCTCCTAAGCATGCATATAGAAAGCCGAAGAAAAGCTATCAGGGCCCGGGGCTTTATTGGGGCATATAGATTTGAAAGCATTCAAGATTTCATGTTCATCAGAAGGATAAACCAAACTAAGATTATTAGCATAATCATAGTCATTCTTAAAATAAGTGGGATCAACAGGTGCAGTATGGGTAGAAGTGTGAAAGAGTTCAATGCAGTAGCTAACAGCACTATCACCAATCTCTTTCAAATCAGTTAAAATGCTCTCATCAGTTTTTTTAATTTTTAAGATATTATTGATGTTTCTTCTATGCTTAAGGGTAGCATGAAAATATTTAGTATTTCTATCCCCAACAACAAAAGAAGAGTCATTAGCTTTCTGCTTTAGCAAGTTTTCCTCTAAAGCAATAGCATCCAAAAGATCTAAATGAGCTTGAGCAGCATTATCCATCGAATGAGGAGAAGCATCTACTTGAGCTTCCAAAGAATCCACTATATTTTGAGCGTCCTTAACTTTTTTATGAACATTACCAAAGACTTGATAATTCCATTTAATAAGGTGTGCATCCACTTTCTTATGCAATTGCCACAATACAAACCAATGAGTCCCAGCACCATCATAATTCCAAGCTTGCTTCACCAAATCAAGAAAAGTAGCATGTGAAGTCCGGACATTAAGAAATTTAAACCTAGAAATGGTTGGCTTGACAGTGAAAGTCAAAGTGAGCATAATAGGATTATGATCAGAAGTGACATGACTCAAATGTTGCACCTTCACAATTGAAAAATAGCTTATGAAAGCCGAATTAGCCAAGAAACGATCCAGTTTTTTATAAAGAAAACCCCTACTCCAAGTGTAAGGAGAACCAACATTGCCCAAATCATAAAGACCTGCATTTGACAAAGAGTTAGAAAAACGATTTATAAGAGCTAGCTCCACTCTGCCCCCTCCTTTTCTTTCCATCGGTTTCATTATCATATTGAAATCTCCTGATAATACTTCCCATAGTCTCTAATTTCTGCCAAAGCAAATTTTTTTCATGCATAATAGAGCTAGAGTAAACAAAGGTGCCCCACCCTTGAAAAGCATCAAAACAAATTTGAGTTAGAATGTATTGATCCTCATCCTCAATAACAGAAAAATTAATAATGAGCCTCCAAAAAACTCAAATTTTGTTGTTAACGTTGCAATAAGAGCGATAGCCTTTGAATTTGTTAAGGATCTTGTGCTTATTCACATGAACAAAAGGCTCCAAAATAGCAAAAATGAGTAAATTGTGAACTGTGCACAAGTTTTTAAGCCGACTGAGGGAGTTAGGGTCCACCATAATGCTAATCATGATGTCGTGAGCCAACCCTTCTAGAAGATCTAGTAGAGTTAACAAACTGTTCTCCATTTGAGTGATAAACGCCTTCCTGTATAATGTTACTAGCATTGAGTCGAGATAACTCAATGCTACGTTTAGCCTTTTTCCGAGAGTACTTTTGTACTTGCCATTCATTTTTTAAAATTAATGCAGCATTATCAAGAACATTATTTATATCAAACTGTGTTCCAGCTATAGAAGAATTCCCCATGATATTAGGGGAAGTGAAGTGTTCGATGTCATTAGCATGTCCTGCAAAAGAAGAGTGCCTATTAGCAATGCTAGTTTCCACATGTTCCTCATTTATCATAACATCATCTGGTCCCATAGGAGGTGGGTGTCCATCATAGCTATTAGCTTTATGATTATCGGAGTTTTTAGCTAACACCACATGCTCAGAGTTCTGCATATGTTTAGGTGTAACAGTATTATCCAGATGTGTGGCTTCAGCTTCTTGTGGCCCATCTTTACTAATCAATTGTGAAGGAAAGACCTCATTACGATTAGTAATTGTATCCGTACCCAAGGGCTGCAAAGTGGAGATAACATTAGTACCAAAATTTTCAATTGAGTCATTTCTAATTTCAACTCCAATAGGATCAACCTGTGGTTCAACAACATTATTGTTAACAGGATTGCTAGTGTGTCTCACATTAGGATTGTTTTTGAGTTGAGGATTCAGACTAAAGCATGAAGTATTTTGATGCCCAAACATAGAACAATGGGTACAATAGGGAGAGTGTCTTTCTATCTTTACAGGCTGAAAATAGCCCTAATGTTGCGAGCCTATCCAAATTTCATTACAGAAAACCTGAGTAATATCACGTTCATCCAATACACGTGCTTTTGATGGTCTCGACATAGTAAAAGTAGCATGATCCATTTTCAAATGTTTCCCATACGTAACAGCTAGAGAAAAGAGTATTTCATGATTAAAAAGATGTAGTTTTAGCCTTGGGAAACAAATCCATATCGGGATAATTGGCAACTCCGCTTTAAGATCAAAATGGATAGACCATTTTCGAAATTTCATCAAGCTATTCTCCACCCACATAAATCTTTTAGCAAAGAGGCGAGTGTAATCCTCATCATTAGCTAATTGAATGAAAATATGTCTACCATCAATAATACCAACCTTCCACCACCCTTTAATTTTAACATTTCAAACTCTTTTCTAAAATCTCCACCTTAGGAATGCCATAAGTAAATTTACCAACGAGGGCAAGACGACATGAAGGGGTGAGAACAGAAGTTTTGTCCTTAGTGACATAAAGAGCGAGTTTGCCATTTTTTTGCCTAATTTTTTGATGAAAGTATAATCACCGCAAACAGTGAGTGTTTCATGAAAACTTGAGGGAAAAATTCCGAGGAAGGTGTGGACGAACCACCGCCTCCGTCTAAACAGTATCAACAAAAGTTCGGGAAACTGACGACATGTTCGAAACGAGAAACCTAAATCAACGCGAAAATTACACGGCAAAAGGGAAAAAAATGATGTACGAATAGCTAGAGATCGCCGAAAATCGCTAGAAGTGATGGAAAGATCTTACCAGCCAACTGAAGGAGCGCCATCTTCAACCGCCTGAGATCGCCCGAAAATCGCCGCAAAACCCTAGCTATATGTATCATTCTGATGGCGAACAATTCGACACCCCTCCTAAATCCTCTAGAAGGAGAAGCTCGAGACACCATGTTTAATATTTTGGTTTAGAATATTAGGGGAGTGGCGGACCCTATCTCCCTTAATAGACTCAAACATTTATGCAGGGTTTGTAAACTTGTTATTTTTGCTATATTGGAGCCGTTAGTTTCTGTGAATCGGGATAAAACTTTTGGAAAATTCTCTAATTACAATCATTATTATAACAAAAATAATAAAATCTGGATCTTTTGGAAATCTAAAGTGAATTTGACGATTGTTGAGGATGATGATCAGTTTGTGCTTACTAATTTTAAGATGGATAGCTTTCAAGGGTGGGTCACTTTTGTCTACTCTAGTTGTCTTTTACCTGATAAATTGCTTCTTTGGGATAAGCTTGTGCTTATGGGTGAGGGGATTAAGGAGAACTGGTTTGTTGGAGGCGATTTTAACATGATAATGAGACCCTCTGAGAAGAGGGGTGGCAGAGGATGCGACCAATCCCTCATAAATCGGTTTTGTGATAAGATCGTGGATGCTGGGTTGTATGATATGGGTTACTTTGGTTCCCCTTATACTTGGTGTCGCGGCCTTTTATCTCAAAGATTGGATCGTTTTTTTGCTAATCAAATTTTTTTCAATTATTTCCCAATATCTAATGTCCAACACTTGAACTCTGCTGCTTCTGACCATAGCCCTATCTTAATTATGTCTGCTTTTATCAAATACTCTCAACAACAACAACAACAACAAAGCCTTAATCCCACTAAACTCTCAAATATTTGCTTTTATCAAATACTCTCACAGATATAAATTTAAGTTTCTTAATAAAGTTTCTTAATATTTGGGCTTCTTGAATCTTATTAAACAAGTTTGGACTTTCTTGAATCTTAT
>NW_018164444.1:25000261-25002585 GCF_001263595.1 Phalaenopsis equestris | reverse complement strand
AAACACTTCCTTTTTTCATGCCTCTATTAAACATAGACATAAGACATAAACTATCCTCAAGATTAAATCGTCCGATGGTGATATCCTTACTGATCCTGATGGTATTGGTAACAGCGCGGTCCAACATTTCACAAACTTATTCCAGCTTTAAGCTTCAGTTTTGCCTGTTGATGGGAATGTCTTCAATGAGGAAAGAGATTATGTCTCTTCTCTCTATCTGTCTGATGTTCCTACTGAAGATGAAGTCCTTGTTGCGCTTAAGAGTATTAATCCTAATAAGGCTCCTGGGCCTGATGGTTTCACATCCGTCTTTTATATTAAATGTTGGGATATTATTAAGAAAAAGGTAATGAATGACATTCAATGCTACTTTTTAGGGGAAAATCCGGGAAAATATTTCACTTCCTCTTTAATTGTGTTTATCCCTAAAGGCAATGATAAAATCAGTTGAGATAACTTCCGCCCCATCTCTCTAACTTCTGTTCTCTCCAAAGTGATTATTAAGATTATTGTTGCTTGGCTTCAGCCTCATTCGTCCAAAATTATCTCCCCGCACCAATCTGCTTTCGTTCAAGGTATGGAAATATCAGATGATATCCTCCTTGCTCAAGAAATTATCGAGGATCTTGATAAAAAGTGTAGAGGTAGGAATGTGGTGATTAAGCTTGATATCAGGAAAACTTTTGATACCATTAACTGGGAATTTATCTTGAGTAGTCTTCGGGCCCGCTGTTTCTCTACGAACTTTTGTTCTATCATCAAAAGATGGCATGAACTAAATCATTACAGTGTTCTGGTTAATGGGAAAATCCTTTGGTTTTTTCCCTTCGTTCAGGGGTATTAAACAAGGTGACCCTCTCTCACCTACGATTTTCATCCTTGCTTTTGATTATCTCTCTCGCCTTATGAATCAAATGCAGATGTTACACCCTCACACTCAATTTATGCATAAATCTAAGCTTATGGTTAGCCAGCTTGCTTACGCTGACGACGCTATCCTCTTTTCCAACGCCAGTAAGACTGCTTTTAAAATTTTGATGCAAACCTTAAATATCTTTCAAAATACTTCTGGATTAACCTTTAACAAGGCTAAATGTCAGTTATATTTTAGCAAGTATGTTAGCACCACTCACACCTCCTGGGTTGCTACCTTCACTGGATGTCAGGTGGCCTACCTCCCTCTAAAATATTTGGGAGTCAATCTTTTGCGGGGTAGAAAGAGACAAACTCAGATGGATAATGTTGTTATGGATGATGTTGCTAGGATTAATGACTGGAGAAATACCTTCCTTTCTAATGGGGGTAGACTCACTTTGCTTAAGAGTGTCCTTTACACACTCCCTCTTTAGTCCTTTACACCATCCCTCTTTATGCTCTTCAAGTTATGCATCTGAAAAAAGTACTCAAATTTCTTTGGAGAGGATTTTTTAATAAATTCCTTTGGGCCGGTAGCACTCAACGTAAGATTTGGACTACGTGGGATAAAGTTTGCAAACCCAACACGGCTGGTAGTCTAGGTTTTATGAACCTTAATCACATTATGGAAATCAAAATGTGTAAACTTTGGTTCAAATTGCATTCGGGCACTTCTCTTTGGGCTCGTTTTCTACATTACAAATATTGTACCCATGCACACCCTACTAATGTTGTTTGGAAGGTTGGGGATACTAACGTTTGGAAATCACTGCTAAATGTTAGATCTATTGCTCAGAATTTCATATTTTGGGATGTTGGCATTGGTAACTTATCCTTCTGGTTTGATCAATGGGGCACGGTAGATCTCTCTATCTTCCCGCATAATTTGCAGGATAACACTTTACTGGTTTCTAACTGTTGGAAAGATGGGGCTTGGGATGTTAATAAGCTTAGAAATTTGATTGGAGATAATTCTGATCACATTCGGAGAATTCTCATAGATGCTATTAAATTGGATAAACCTTTATGGAAATTTACTTCAAATGTGTCCATCACAAAATTCTTATATCAAAAGCTTCATACTTTTACTCCTCAACGGTGGACTTTTAATCTTTGGAATGCTTTCTTATCTCCGTCTATATCATTCTTTCTCTGGAGATATTACTCAATGTTCTTGCCTTTTGATGATATACTTAAGTTAAAAGGTTTGCGTATGTCTTCGAGATGCTATCTTTGTAAATGCAATGAGGAGACTGCCGCTCATCTTTTCTTTGATTGCCAATTTGCTCAGGAAGTTTGGTGCTCGGTTGGGTTGTATTTTGGTATCAATTGGACTCTAAATTCTTATGATCATCATGAATGGAGAAATTATATCAAAGTTTGGAAGGCTGCACCTTTTTATAAAGAAA
>NW_018164444.1:24995345-25000078 GCF_001263595.1 Phalaenopsis equestris | reverse complement strand
TCCTTTGTTACTTTACCTCATCGGTTTGTGCCTCGACACCTTTAGAGGCTGAGTTTTATTATGAAATGCTTTACACATTGTTGTGACCTTACATCGCCATGCTTTAATTATCGAGACTAATTCTATGGCTATGTTTAATATTCTAAATAAGAGCACATTCCCTACCTGGAATGTCATTTGTCTGTTTAACATGATTCAGGAGTTCATTAAAAGATACAATTTGGTTTTGCAATTTAATTTCATCTATAGGAAATGTAACACTCCTGCTGATTGGTTGGTCAAACAAGATCTCCAACGAATTATTGTGGGTGTGGTGCCCCCTCCTCAACTTCAAATACTTTTAAATGGGAATTTACTTATTGTGCCTTATATCAGAAGATAGAGGGATTTTATATTTATCTGCTATTTCTGCTCCATTTTTATTGGTTCCTTTTACTGTTTAACTGTTCGATTTCCTCATGTTTTATACTGAGTTGCATTTTGGTAGCCTTTTTCACCCGTTTTGTCTTCGAATTTGGACCGTGAGGCTGGTTTTTATGTTTTATCTTGTTTGGCCTGCTCCTTTTGGATGTCTGGGATCTCATTTATGGGTATTGGAGTTGATAACTTTACCATGAGATGTATGGAGTTGTTGCCTTTCAATTTCGGACATTTGGGAACTGCTTGGAGCGGCAGGGATGGTTTCTGCAGAAGTTTTGTGGATTTCCTCACTGCTTGCAGGTTTTGGCTCTTATTGTTACGGTCTTCACTGGATCTACAAGCCGTCAGTTTGACCCTGCTCCTCGACACCACTGTTACTATGCGTTTTTATGCATACTGTTATTTTGGGACTTTACGTGTATTTTTTTTAGTATACTTTTTCTTTTGGTATACGTTTTGGATAATTACATATACCTTAGGTTTGTTTCTTTGCGTTGTGTTGTACTGCGGAGAGTGGAACCCCTAGGGGTTTATTGTATATTTTTGTTTTTAGATGGGGATCCCCTTTCCCTCCCTAACTATGTAATTTCTTTTTAATTAACGCGTAAAAATCGCAGAAAAGAAGTAGCTAGGGACGAGACAGTTTAGTCCTGCCCCTGCCTCTAGTTCTAGGGCGAGATCTAGATAACAGATTGTTTAGTGCCGAGCCATTTCCCGAAGTAACCAAAGTATCATCCATTAGGTTCCCGAGCTGAAGTTTACCTCCAATCTTCTTCTTCCTCCTTGAATAGACTTGTTATTCCTTCTCCGAAGACTGGCTCATCTGATCATCGTGTTGGTGAACAGAACGCCGGGCAAATAAAAGCTGATGAGCACCAGAAGAAGGATTGTCAACTGTTGCAACGACTGTAGGTTCTAGTGTGCGTGAAACATGAATTGTCTCCCTGTATCTTTTCTCTTTTGGGGTATTTGTATGTGTTGTATCGTATGGGTATGGTGCCTCTATTGGGCCCTCTCATACAACTTTTATGTATATTTCCTTTTTTAATAGATTTAGCCCTTGGGCTTTTCAATATATATATATATATATGTTAACTAATAACTTTAAGTTAGAAAATAGTTTAGCAGGCTCTATCAAACCATTATGTGGATTTAGTGCTTTTGAGTAAATAAAATTCAATTACCTTCCCAGAGAATTAGTTAAATATCACACAGCACCAAAAATTTTGGCAAAATATAAAATACTTTTAAGCAAATCTAAATTAAAGCTTCATGCATAAATCTGTGTCTCTGTCTCAGAGGCACAAATCTATAATAGTTTTGAATAAATTACATAAAATATTTTATTCACAAATAACTTTGGATTCTATATATTCAAAAATTTATGGATTAAGTTCTAGATTATAAGCATATAATTTACAACAACAATTATTTTGACTATTTTAACTTTTGAAGTTAACAATTTATACTTTTTTTTGCATCAGATATGCTCTAACTTAAGTTCGCGTGTCCGCGCGTAGATATAAGTGCGCGTGTAGTTGTGTTATATATATATATATATATATATATGTACTGGTATGAGAGATAAAATTTGTATGTGCGCGTGTGTGTTTGCGCACGTGCATGCATGTGTGTGCGCGAGTGTTTGCATGCATATTTATATGTCTGTATTATGTAGATACGTATGTATGTATGAATATGCCTATGTTGTAGGTATGTATGTACCTACGTCTTTATCTATGTACATACTAGGTACGTATGTATGTTTGTATGTATGTACGTATGTATGAAGGTACGTATGTATGTACGTGCGTATGTATGAAGGTACGTATGTACGTACGTATGTATGCAGGTATGTATGTACGTATGTAGGTATGTATGTACGTATGTAGCTAGGTATGCATGTATGTAGGTAGGTAGGTATATACGTACGTATTACGTATGTATGTATTTGTTTATGTATATATGTATTTATTTATGTATATATATATATATACACATCTACATATATACATATATATATATATATACATCTACATATATACATATATATATATATATATAAATACATATATATATATATATATACATATATACATATATATAAATACATATGTGTGTGTGTGCGCGCGCGCATAAAAGAAAATAATAAATAGTACATATATTTTGATATTATTCATAAATAATTTTAGACTATATATATGTTCATTTTTTTACTTACAGTCCTAAATTATGTGTAGCTTAAGTTTTGATTTTTTTTTAAAAGTAAACTCCAAAAGCTCCCTTTATTTTAAATGTTAATGAATGAAAATGTTAACCAAAGGGATACTTTAAATATTACACTTCAAAGGGCTAATCAACAAAAAAATCATTAATGTATTCAAAAGATTTGTATTGGAAAAAGGGGTAAATCTAGAAAATTTCTTCAGTGGGACATTTGAAGAAAACTAGAACTCCAACCCTCTTAAATGTCTTATAATAAATACTTTGATTGAGCTTTTAAGCATTCAATCTCATATTATTTTTATTAGTCACTACAATACAATGGCTAAAATGAGTTACAAATACTTTCGCCAAAAAAAAACTTGAATTTTTCCTTCGTAATTTACTCTAAATGCTAGAAAAGGAATCATGATAGGTTTATGGCAAAACGCCTTTGACAAATTTATAGAAGAGGCACCAATTATTTAAATTTGTACGAAAAAGGGTATATTACAAAACAAAAAAAGAGAGAGAAGTGAATGACCTCACAAACAATCAAATACCCCGACACAACATTGATAGTATCTTGTCAACAACTAGGCTCATAATCTTTTTGATGCGTTAACACATGAACATTAATGATCATTTTGTTGGAAATAAATGATTATTAGCACATAAGGAATGCTAAGAAAAAAGAGGAACAAAACTTGAAAGAGTCATTTTTATTTCATTTGATTTTTTTCTTGATACAAATTCAAATACATCACACCTATTTATAAAAGTGTACCCCCATTAGGATTGTGCTAATACATTTCAATCATATGACTGCTATTGAGTCTCCAGAATGCTCTTTTACATACCTCATCAAGTACATATTTTAGGTTTCTCTAAACACACTTTTTAAAATGTCTTTAGAATCCTCTAAAACTTTCTTTTCGAATGACTTTCTAAAATTTTTCAAAGACCATTTTAGATTATGGGCTTAATTAAAGCTAATTTCATATGGGTCAAAATCAAGTTTAATTTTTAGCACACCATCTTAAATATGATTTGTCATCCCAAGCAATCTTTTTATCCTTATAAAATCTTTATATTTGAGCGACTTGGTAAATATATCAACTACTTAATCATGAGTCTTCATATACTCAATTTGCACATGTTTTCTTCTGATGCAGTCTCTAATGAAGTGATAGCATGTGTTGACATGTTTACGACAATTATTGAAAACAAGATTCTTGGCCAAAATGATAGTTGAATTGTTATCAACATAAATAATCGTTGGTTCTTCTTGTGGATTTCTTAACTCCAACAAATTTCGAAGCCAAATTGCATGACAGAAGCATGAAGTTGCAATAAATACTTAACTTCACAAGTAGAGAGGATGAAGATTCATTACTTCTTTGACATCCAAGTAAAAATAGTGTCTCCCATTTAAAACACGAATCCTGTGGTACTTTCTCTCATCTAAGTCTCTAACCTAATCACTATCACTATATCTAATAAGCATGAAATCTTTTGATGATGAATAAAATATGTCAAAGACGATCAAACCTTTAATATAACAAAGAATCTTATTGGCAACCTTCAAATGATTAGTAAATGGAGCCTCTATATAGCGGTTAACGAGTCCAACAATATGAAGAACGTCCGGCCTAGTGCAAGACAAGTAGAGCAAGCTTCCGACCAAGCTCTTGAAAAATGTTAGATTGATCTTTTCTCTATTCTCATTCTTGAATAACTTGCCTCTACATTCCATTGGCTTGCTTATGAGCTTGTAATCATTCATATTTGACTTCTTGATCCTTTCCATCCCATAGCTTTCTTGAGAAATAAAGTTGCCTTCATCTGTTTGTTTAACTAATAGTTTCAAGTCAAGCAACATGAGAAAATACCTCATCGTAGTCGATGCAAACTATTTGATTGTAGTCATTTGCCACCAATCTAATTTTATACTTCTCGACTATGGCTGTCAAAACGGCTCGTTGTTCGTAAATAGCTCGTGTTTGGCTCGTTTGCTAAGTTAACAAGCCAAACACGAACAACATGAACAAAGATTTGTTCATTCGTGTTCGGCTCATTTTGGCTCAAAATATTACTAATCAATTTTATAT
>NW_018164444.1:24975165-24995308 GCF_001263595.1 Phalaenopsis equestris | reverse complement strand
ATATATATATATATATATATATCTCTTTTATGAGCAATATTTTTAAAAAACTTAATTGACTACAAGACTATAAAGATTTATAAGCAATTATAAGTATTAATTAAGAAAATAAAATAAAAATTATTAAATTAGATTCAAATGATGTTTTAATATAAACAATAATTTTTAAATCTTGCCCCAATCTTTAACATTTTATTGCTACCTGATTAGGGCTGTCAAAACAACTCTTTGTTCGTGAACGGCTCGCCGCGTCGTCGCGTTGCGCCTCCAACCCCACCGACACGCCCACACAACTCAATACCCCTATTCTCAACTTTTTCTTTGACCTTTTTATTTGCTTATACACCCACTTCACGTCAATTGACTTCTACTCTTTTGGAAGTGCAACTAGCTCCCAAGCATGGTTCTTCTCAATCACCTTTATTTCTTCATCCATGGCATCCTTCCACTTTTATACTTTGCACGACTTCTTGAAACTTTATAGTCTCGAAATTAGAAAAAGGAAAAAGAGAGTAAGATTATCTTAATTATGGTTTTCTCATAAATTTCCTATAAACTTCTGAAGTGTGGTACACTTTTGCTTGAACATGTACTTGAAGATGGTGAAGATGATGAGTGCTTTTGAGTACATGCAGTTGGTGGTGTAGCAAGCTCCGCTCTTTTTTGCATCATCATTGGGTGCTCCACTTCTTCATTCTCAATGTATGAAATGAAGTTGTAGTCCTCATCATGTGGGTCCCAAACCCATTTCTCTTCTTCATCAAATACAACATCATTATTTTCCCATTATTTAGATTGTACAACTTGTAGTCTTTCGAGTTGGAACCATAACAGATGAAAATAAATTTCTCACTTTTATCATCTAGCTTACATTATTACTCATCGGATACGATGCACATAGACTATGCTTTTTCAAATACTCTTAAATGGGGGATACCGGGCTTCCTTCCACTCCACGCTTCTTGCAGTGTCATACCCCATGCCCTTCTTATTGGAGATCGATTGGACAAGTAAACCGCACATGCAACAACTTCAGCCCAAACACCTTAGACATCCTCTAACTCTTAAGCATAATGCAACCCATATTAAGAATAGTTTGATTCTTTATTTTTGCTATACCATTTTGTTGAGGGGATCTTGAGGCAATCAACGTTTGACGTATTCTATTGGCTTCACAACATTTTTGAAACTCCTTTAGAGTGAACACGCCTCCTCCATCAGATCTCATGACCTCAATTTTGCTTTCTTTCTCGACCAAAGCTTTGAACTCTTGAATACTTCAAAGATCACTGACTTTCGCTTCAAAAAATATACCAATTTTTTTTGTTGAAATATCATATATAAAAAGAAGAAAATAATTATTTTTATCAAGAGAAATTAACTTAATTGGACCACACACATCTGTATGTATGAGCTCATGTGGTTATTGTACTCTCAAATTTGACTTCTTTGAAAAGTTCTTCCTGAATTGCTTCCTGAGCAAGAAGCCTTCACATATTTGGTTGGCCTGATTGATGCATAGCAGGCCTCTCACCATTTTCTTCTTTCATAATAGCTCAAATGCTCCAAAATTAAAATGCTCACACTGAAGAAGTCATAGTCAAGATGGATCTTTGCAGTAGGGCTTTGAGACACTTGACAATATCATTTTGAATATTGAGGCAAAAACATTCTATTTCTTAAAATTGGTATCTTTGCAATTAAGTTGTTCATATTGTCTATATAGAAAGTTTATTGTCTTTCAAATGAATATCATAACCTTTTTCTGAGAGCCAACAAAGACTTAAGATATTATTCTTCATATTCGACACATAATAAATGTTTGAAATAAATTGATACTTTATATTCTTCAACCAAATAAGGATATTACATTTGCCTTTCATCGTTATCTTGGACTCATCTCCTAAGGACACATTGCCACTCGCCAACTCACCAAGCTCCACAAACATGTCATTTCTTTCACACATATACTTGCTTTCTTTGTTATCCGAATACCATGTGTTATCTTGTCCTTTTTCATTCTTATTATATGTCTGTAGCATTCATCTTGTTGACTTCTCTCTTTTATATAATTTGTCTTCTCTTCAACTTTATTATTGTTGGGAATTCTACATTCTGTAGCATAGTGACCAAACTTTTGACAGTTACAACACATCACTTGGGACTTGTATCTTGATCTTCATTTTCTTCTTCCACGCCCACTTGTTGTTCTTCCTCTTTGTTCAAAATTGATATTATTTTTGTCATTGTTGGAACTCCAATCTCGTCCGCATTCATGACCACGGCCTTGTCCTCGAACCCGGCCTTCTCCTAGACCCGACCTTCTCCTCGACCACGACCTTTTCTTTGTTGACTTTAGTCATAATCAATGCTCTCTTCCTTCGTTAAATTAAGCTGCATCTTCAGGAGTTATTCCGTGATCCCTTCTTTTTTTTTCTTCACAGGCTTGTGAAAAACCCAAGGGCTGCTCAAGTATTATAGTCGTCAAGAATTTGGTCTCTTAAACAATGGCAACAGAATAATCCAATAGTGGATCTAAAAATCAAAGAATTTTCTCCATAATTGTTACATCTTCTAGCTTTTCCTCAGTTCTTTTTAGTTGATTAGAAACTAAGTATGAGTTCGACTTCTTTCATATGTAAGGCTTCAAACTTACCTCTTAATATTCCAAGACGCACCTTATTGACTTGCCCCACTCCATTACAAGAGGTCTAAAGCTTCTCCAATGCCTCCTTAGCTCCGCATCAGAAATCTTCTCAACAGCGTCATCATCTAATCATTGTTAGATTAGATAGATAGACTTCTTATCTCTCTGCCTCATAAGCGCTGAATCAGCGCTCGAGTGCAGGCGTTAAATGTGCCCCGAAAAGGGGCGCTTCCATCCCGCGGGCCAGACGACCGCCGAAGCTTCGCAGAAAAATGGTGGGACATGATTGCGATCCCGCGCGGAGGGAGGCGGATCATGAACTCTCAAAATCCAGGGAGCTGCTTCGCTAGTCCGCCTCACCTATTTTCGTTTGGGTAGAGTTTTTTTGAATTCTTCTTGTCTTCCACTCTCTTCCTTTATATAGAAGTTTCCTCCATCCAACAAAAGTATATAAATAGTTTTTTCCTGTGTGTAGGAGGCAGTTTTTGGTTGTATTTATTGTCAGATTCCTATGTGGAGTTCTTTCCGCAATTGTGGGCTATATCCAAGGAGGTGGTGGTGCTCTGATTATATCCTCTCTGAGATGGTGATTGTATCGTTCCCTTCTAACTTCCCCAAACCTTCTTTTCCCCACTTCTCAACCACCGAACTCTCCCTCCGTCACCAACACCCTGTCATCCCCTTTCAGGTTATTACTCTCGTCCAACCTTCCAACCTCCTTCCAAACTCCTCTCAGACACCCCACTGCCCGCTGTCGACCACCTACAACCCTCCCTACTTGCTAACCCTATAGTTCCACACCTTCCCTTTGCTACCACCCACCTTCAGTGGTTGTCATCATCCCTTCCAATCATCTCTATCCCTCTAGCTGACATTCATCACTTATTCGGATACATTTAGGAGTGTTTGCTTATGTCATCTATGTCCTGCATTGTTGTATTGTGTTGTAACTCTTATTTTTCTGTTAATAAAAGTTTGTTTTTATGTTTTCACCATTTTTCCTACTAGTTCTGGTATCATTTGGTATCAGAGCTAGTCCAACCCTAATCCTATCCTAGGGTTTGTAGCATCCGCCACACCAAGCTACATCCACCCATTTCTTTCCTTCCAATCCTCAACCCTAATCATGCCACTACATAGAGAAACATCAGGCTCTACTCAGAAAGAGATCCAATAAGAAATTCGTCATCTGCAATGAAGAATAGCCGAGTTGGATTTTGGGAACTAGGAAAAGATTACCTTCGATCATTGATCGAGATAGTCAAAGAGAATACAAGGACGAGAGATGAATTCGTTCCATAGGGAAGATCACGATGAAGAGGAATATCGACCACGTCGTTTTGGTATACAATATCAAAGGAGCCTGAGAGAAGAGGTACCTTATTGGAGGTCAGTGGGACTTTGGCATCAAGATGGACCTCCCCGAATTTGAGGGAGGTACGGATCCCGATGATTTTATTGACTGGCTGCAATCATTTGAGCGAATTTTTTGATATAAAGATGTACTAGAGGACAAACGAGTCAAGCTAGTTGTCATTAAACTAAAGAAGAATGCCTCCTTACAGTGGGAAAATCTACAGAGACAAAGGAGAAAAGAAAGCTGTGAGAAGATAACTAAGTGGGAGAAGATGAAGAAGACAATACAGAAAAAGTAACTCCCACCCCACTATCGTTAGGATATGTTTCTGAAACTCCACCACTTACAATAGGAGAACCTTTCAGTGGAGGAATTCATAGCCCAATTCGATCACTTGCACCTAAAGTGCGAAATGATAGAGCTGGAAGAGCATACATTAGTGTGATATCTTGGGGGACTGAAGTCTGTCATTAGCAATGTGGTGCAACTGCAACCTTACTGGATGTTGGGAGATGTTCAAACATTAGTCTTAAAAGTGGAAAGGCAACAATTATCCTTCAAGCAGCAACCTTCAGACAGGTATTCAGCTATAGTTACCAACAACCGACAAAAGTAACCCAGAAGACACAAGCAAGCCCAGACAAGGGAATGACACTACACAAAAGTAACCCAGAAGACACAAGCAAGCCCAGAAAAGGGAATGACACTACGGATCAAAGCGAGAAGAAACAGAAGAAGGGTAACTCCTCCAACACGGTACCAGCTAGGAAGTGCTACTGATGCCACGACCCAGCCACATAGCCTCCAGCTGCTCCATGAGCAGGGTATTCACACTCACAGATCAAGGCACCATAGAAGAGATAAAGGACAAGAAGAAAGTTGAGGAACAGGATGAGGTGTATCAACTCCCACCAAACGAAGAAGCACCATGATTCGATGGATTCTGCAGATTGAGGACACGAAGGATTTGCAGTGGCTTTACCACAACATATTCTGCACTCGCTGCACAGTGAACGAAAATGTATGCAGTGTAATCATTGATGACGGAAGCAGCAAGAACGTGACATCGATACAAATGGCAAAGAGATTGAGACTTGTGACTCAAAAGGCATTCTCAACCATATTTACTTACGTGACTGAAGGAGAATCGGTTCAAGATCGACTGAAGATGCTTGGTAGAGTTTTCAATTGGAGGCCAACTATAGGACCAAGTGTAGTGTGACGTGGTTCTCATGGATTTTTGTCATCTTTTATTGGGATGGCCATGACAGTTTGACTGAAGTACTCAGCACGACGGATATAGAAACACATATTTTTTTACCAAGAACGGCAAGCGCATCACCGTCCTTTCTTCAACGGAGCCTTGGGTCACAGGATCCCTTATCAATAGAGTAGTTTCAGTGGAACTAGATTTAGTGGTGACACAGAATGAGTGGACCGGGATACTGACTCCTAACATGGGTAAAATATGAAGAATAAGATTTCAAGACCTTACAGTCGATGTCGTATCGCCAACTCCACCACAACCGGGAGGGCTCAGGCCACTCTCATGGCACACAAACTGAACCACCTGCTTTAGGAAAATTTAGTAGTATGTGTGGGGCACATAGCCCTAAAAGATAAGATTAAGGTGGATGTTTGCTTGTTCATGAGAGAAGACCCTCAGGTACCATGAGAGATAGTGCAGTCATCAGTGAGATCTAGGGGTGACTGACGACGAAACGGAAGCTTCGACCTATGAAGTCAAAGCTCCCCCAACTACGAGAGACTGACATAAGAGCTAAACAAGCCGTCTACTGCGGGTGCTGAATGTGACCCGAAATGGGGTGCTTCCATCCCGCGAGCTAGACAACCCGCGAAGCTTCACAGGAACAATTGACGGAACAAGATCATAATCCCACGTAATGGAGGGAGGCAAATTGCAAACTCTCGTGATCCAAGGAGTCGCTTCGCTAGTCTGCCTCACCTATATTTGTTTGAGTAGGGTTTTTATAGATTCTTCTTGCTTTCCCACTCTCTGCCTTTATGTAGAAGTTTCCTCCGTCCAATGACCGTTTATAAATTTTTGTCCCCTATATGTAGGAGGCAGTTTTGGTTGTGTTTGTTCTTAGATTCCTATGTGGAGTTCTTTCCTTCTTGTGGGTTGTATCCGAGGAGGTGGTAGTACTTCGGTTGTATCCGAGGAGGTGGTAGTACTCCGGTTGTATCCTCTCCGACGTAATGATTGTATTATTCCCTTTTACCTTACCTAAACCTTCTCGTTCCCACTTCTCATCCACTGAACTCTCCTCTGTCACCAACAAACACCTTGTCATCTTCTTTTCTACACGTTATTATTGTTGTCCAACCTTCTGGCCACTTTCCAAACTCCTTCAAGCCACTCCACTGCCCGTTACCGACCCACCTATCCCCTGCTTGTTTTCTACACCTTCCCTTCACTGCCACCCGCCTCCCGTGGCTGTCGTCATCCTTTCCAATCATCCCTATCCCTCTAATCGACCTCTACCATCCATTGGGATACATTTAGAAGAGTTTTCTTGTGTTGTTTATGTTCTGTATTGTTGCCTTGTATTGTAACCCCTAATTCATTATCAATATTTTTTTTTTACGTTTCCATTATTTTTTCTACTAGTTCTGGCATCATCTAATTTCTTAAACAATCATTTTGAGTTTGGAATAGATTGACTCATCTTGTCGCTCGATGTAGCATTTCTCTACCATCTCACATACATCTTGCTCTCCAAGAAGAACCTTCATCTTGACGCTCTAATTGTTATAGTTGCTATTGTAGAGAGAAGGAACTTGAAAGGATATCATACCATTGTGCGATCGTCATCTCACTAGAAAGAACTTTATTATGGTTTTGATGCCACTTTATTGAAAATAAAATTAAAACATTTAGGATAGGAGGAATGCTAAGAAAGAAGAGGAACACAGCTTGAAGGGGTCACTTTTATTTCACTCTTCTTTCTTCTTGATACAAACTTAAATACATCACACCTATTTATATTAGTGACACTGCCATTAGAATAGTGCCAGCATATTTCAATCATATGTCTACTATTGACTCTCTAGAATACTCTTCTATATAATTCATTAGTTACATATCCTAAATTTTTCTAGACACTCTTTTGAAAATATTTCTAGAATCCTCTAAAACTTTCTTTTAGAATGAGTTTCTAGAACTTTTCGATGATTGTTCTAGATTATGGGCTCAATTAAAACCCAATTTCATATGAGATAAAATCAAGTTTAATTGTCAACACACTCTCTATACACTTTAACTTTCTTCAAGTCTTTTTTTTTGTGAAACTTTTTTTCCTAATGTTATCAAGCCTGATTTTCGCCCAAAATAAAAAAAGCAAAAGGCACTCAATAACTTTGTCGAAGGTCACAATAAGATTGTCACGATGTTTGGAAGGAGAACAAAGAGCCCCCCCTAAAAGTCTAGGGATCAAAAGCCTCATAAATTTATGATAATTTTATTAAGGGTATTTTGAGTACTTTAGTGTACTTTTTGGATGACAGAGATAGAAGAGGCATCATCTTATGTATCTATGAGAAATTGTTGATATGATTCTCCACAATCAGACTGAAACCAGTAGTGGCATTTTTTAATTCAGTGAACCTAAACAAAATTCATGAGCTTTTTTTTTTTTTTTGCACTAATCTTCATTTTCTATGTTTTTGTTTTTGTTTTTGTTTTTGTTTTTTTTTTATTTTTTATTTTTTGCTCTAAATGTTTGCATTGTTTACGTGTATTTCCCAAAAATCAAGTCACAAAATGAAGAGAATAAAGGCAAGCTGGGTCCCCCGGTCAAATAACTTAGTGGAGTAAACCCAAGCCAGTGGGGAATCGTGCCTCAAATGCTCCCATGTTGGAATCTCCCATGATCATGAAGATCACATGGGCCGCAAAGTGCTATATTTTGGCAGCAAAAGATTCCATGAAATTCTGCATAAAAGATGTTATTTACTCAAGAAAATTATCAGCATTTGCGCTTCATATCTTGATTCTTTTGTTTTCTGTTTCTATTTCATGCCAGATTATCATATGTTTTCAAGTGTGTTCTTAATCATAATATTTGAGTTTATATTTACACATCTTAGAAAAAAAAAAGCACTGCGCAAGTTATTTTCCAATTTGTTAGACAAAAAGCCAATTATGTCGCTAAAAGGAAATATGAATTGTTCAATGAATATATATATATATATACAAGCCAAAACATAATAAAGTCTTCTTTAATGTACCTATGATTCTGAAATTAACAGAAATAACCTTCTACAGATCAGCTAATCAAACTGTTCGTAACAACCAAAACCTGCTTTAAAGTTCACACACTTCTGTTTAATATTAGAGACGTGTATAATTTTTCTACTCAGCAGAAGAAAGATGCAATTCATCAACTCTAACCAAATAGAGTGGATTAATTAAATAAAATTAGCTAACATGTGCCAACTAATTTAATCTCAAATCATGAGAAATCCTAAGCTAATCTACAAAAAATTAAGTAAGAAATGAAACATGCTAGTGAAAATTGAGGCAAAATCACCATTGACTTCGGTCCAAGACTGCAAACCACATTGGATAAAGCCATAGAAATCAAGAAAAATCAAGAACAAATCCAGATTAAAAAATGTAAGTGTTTAACAGCGAAATTAAAAGAAGACGAAAAAGAAAAGAATTAGAAGAGATCTCAGTTAAACCAAAGCGCATTGCAGAAATAAATTAAGAAAAAAAAAACTAAAAAACTGCTGCACTTTTGCGAAAAGGAGAACAATCATATCTGAAAAAAGTAAAAATATAGAATCCAAAGGGCAGAATAAAGGCATTCGCGAAGAATCCTCCATTGTGAAGAACGGAAACCTACCTTTGAGCTCTGTGTTCCCCAGCTCTTATTCCCCGGCTCTTTGATTTTAAGAATCCCGTGACGCACCGTGAGATACTCTTAAAAGCCTACCTCCTCCTTGAAGCGGTTGCAGATTTATATAAAGAAATATTTACATCCATAGCACCCAATTTATATGTATTTGCAGATCTACCACTCAATTCCAATGGATTTATCTGATAATTGTAGGGTTACTGTAAAGAAAATAATGATTTAAAAATTGTAAGAGTTTTGCTACTTAATTCTATGGATATCTGAAGAAACTGCAGGGTTAATGTTAAGAAAATAAATATTTAAAAATTGTAATAGTTGTTATATACATACATTAAGTGTCCGTAATTTTTATAAAAGTGCTTGATGTAATAAAAAAATTTATTTTTTGTGAAGTTAACATGCTTATTATAAATATTAATTTTTTAAAAAAAATCAAACAATAATTTTCTATAGCAACGACGCATTGTTAGAAACTTTTGAAAAAGAGAAGTAATTGTAGACAGACTTAGACTTTGTTTGAGAACGTGTTGAACTTTTGCTTGGTTGCACGGAACGCTGCTGCCAAGAAAAAATTTTGCTTTGGCACATAAGTGTTGTCAGAACATCTTCGAACGTTGCATAGTAAGAGCAATAAATTTTCACCGTTTCAGATCATATTTGAAACATTGCGTTCGGCGAACTCGAAAAACCAGATTTACTGAATATGATTGTTTCTTGAAAAGAAGCCGAAGAATTGCCTCAAAAGATAATGTTAAAAGGCTTCTCAATATAGTATTTCTCGAAAAAAAAAAATTACAATAATGTATTGGTGGCCTTAAAAATAAAATAGTTAAAAGCTACATCAAACATCAAACATCAAACTGACTCTTATTTTGGCTAAAAATTGTTATAGAATATTTTTGTGAATGTTGATTTCTTAAAATTTAATGCAAAAGGTTTATTTATTAAAAATAATTGAACAATCATTTCTTTATAAACATCACATTTTAGTATATTTAGTTATAAGAATTTATTTCTCATCATATAAATCTTTGAAAAATAATAAGAAAATATAACTACAAAATAATATAGCAAGAATAGTATAAAACTTGGTCCTTTTGGTATGAGAAAGATATTCCAAAAGTATAAAACTTAGTCCTTTTGAGATTTCAAAAGGACCAAGTTTTACACTATTTAAAACTTCAATGGTTTTATATTTTTGCACCAATCAACAAAGGAATAAATTATCAATGTCATTTGACTGAAATTATTAATGTCTTTAGATGCTATAATAATAATTTGTAATTACAAGAATTAGTTATTAAATAGAGTATTTTGAGATTTTTGTTTAAAATTATCAAAATGTCACTACAAAAGATGATAAATAGAAATTCATTCTCTACATGAAATAACATTGAATTTGGAGAGATCTTAGGTATATGAAAACTAAAGAGCTACCTGATGCTCAACATCAACAATTATCGCTAGCAACTGGTATTGCTAGAACACTGTTACTAAATTATTTACTAACCACACTCATTTGATCCCGCGTTCAGCTATTATCATTTGATCACCGTAGTCTAACCATCATCAATCAATCACAACGGCTAGACCATCCCCACCTATTATTGGCTAACCACTATCTTCCAACTTTGTCGCCCACTATTATCAATGACTTTGATGCACGTTATCATTAAGTTATCATTAATGAAGCTAACACGTCGTTAACACCAACATCAATGTTGGCCAACTTTGTCGCTCTTTATGTCAACAGTATTGATGTATACCACCGCCAATAATATTGATGTACATTTTTTACATCAATGCAAATTCTCATTGATTACTTTGCCTACTTTTATCTACAAAATAAGATTAATACATGTTATGGACTTCAAAGTTGATGTTTGCCAACTTCATCAAACATTTTCACCAATATTATTAACAAATGCATTGCCAATAAAACTGATATATGATGTTGACATCAATTTTGACTATAAGCAACTTTGTCGCAAGTTGTCAACAACAATGTCGATGCTCATCATTGTTAATTAGGGGTAATGCATGCACTCGATTTACTCTAATGTTAATGTATGTTAACTAAGTTGCCTGACTTCACTAATAATATTAACGAACTATATTGCTAATAAGATTGCAAATTATTGGCATGAAAGTGCATTTGTGAAATGTATCACCTGTCATTGCTAGCAATACTAATGATGATGCATGTCGTTAACTTTAAAACTAGCACTTGCTAATTTTGATGTGCACAATTATCGGCAAGATCAATGAATGTTCTTGATATCGACAACAACATCTACCATCATTGTGGCTAGTAACATTGATGCATTTGATCACCAATAAAGTTGTTTGGTGCTCCTAGTTGACTAAAACTAAAACTAAAACGTACACACTTTTCATTTGCCTCCATCAACTTGGACAGCACCTTCTATCACGACCAACACTAACTTTTGACATTGATAATAAGGCTTATATTTAACTTTTTTTATCTTTGGTCTACCCTCTAATGAGAAAAACCAAATAGATTATTAATGATCTCTTAAAGATTTTTCCAAATGTCTTGAAGTTGCTTCAACTTGTAATATGGAATCTTTCCTTCACAGTTCATATCTACTATCTTGTATTAGTGAATTTTCTAATTTCATAGGAAGTCTTCATTTGTAACCTATAATATAAACTATGATAATATATGTGTGTGTGTGTGTGTGTATTTTCATATTAAAATCCATTGCCTCACTTAAGAGGTCTTGATTTATCTTATTTTGATGTGCTCAATTTTTATATGATGCCAAGGCAATACATTTTTTTATTATCATGAATTTTTCAGCATATAGTAATATTTATTTTAATGAAATCAAACAATTTTTAAAACAATACACAACCAAAGACAACTAATCAGATCAACGAAGAACGAATGGTTTTTGGCCTTTCTTAGCTAGTTCAAGCCCAACAAAGGGATGAGTCCAAAAATGGACAACTAAGGAATGAATTTGTAGTGCTAGACCTTTGGGCAACGATCGGTCGAGTGCCCAATATTGAGTACTAGCGGGCCAAGTATCAAGAGTCGAGTACGGAAGATCGAATATGAAGGGTCGAGCATGAAAGGTCCCTCTTTTCCTTCTCTCCCTCGTTGTCTATCCTTATTATATTATATTCCTTAGGTGTGATGCAAGCAAAAAATGGGATTAAAGTAGCATCGCAAATAATTTATTCAAAATATTTTGAGCCTTTTTTTATATCATTACAAAGATGCTAGTTATTTTTATTAGGAAAAAAATTTAATGGATATTTTAAGGGTATTTTGTTTGTTAGATGAGATTAATGATTGAATACAAATTATATTAGCATATTATATAATAAATTGTATGAAAATCAGTTTGAAATTTATTAGATTGGCTTTAAAGTAGTGCAGTGCAAATTTTTCATACATGTGGAACTTATCTTATATAATAAATTGTATGAAAATCAGTTTGAAATTTATTAGATTGGCAACAAAATAGTGCAATGCACATTTTTCGTACATATTGCACTTATCTTATATAATAAATTGTATGAAAATCAGTTTGAAATTTATTAGATTTGCTTTAAAATAGTGCAATGCAATTTTTTCATACATATGGCACTTATCTCAAAGTTAATCCAATAATTTTCAATATAGTCTTGATATATTTTATACCAAGATATATTAACATTTTTTTCTTTAATTTTGCCACCAATCTTATTTTGTACTTTTTGACTTTCCTTCGGCATTTTTTTCTTTGCTTGTACATCCACTTTACATCAATTGCTTTGTTTACATTTGGAAGTACAACTAGCTTCCAAGCATCATTTTTTCTCAATCACCATGATTTTTGCATCCATTACATCCTTCCACTTCTTGCTTTGCATGACTTCTTGAAAATTCATGATATCACAATTAGCAAAAAGGCAAAAGAGAGTGAGATTATCTCATAAATTTCTATAACTACCCTTTTGCTTAAACATGTTGAAGATGGTGGAGATCATTAATGCTATTGAGTACATGACGTTGGTGGTGTAGTAAGATCCTCCCTTTTTTGCTTCATCATTGCTTTCTCTACTTCTTCATTCTCAAAATATATAAATAAATTGTAGTTCTCATCAAGTGGGTTCTAAATTCATTCTCCTACTTCATTTATTATAAAATTATGACTCATAATTATTTTTTTAGGTTTTGGATTGTACAACTTATAGTCTTTCAAATTGGAGTCATAAATGATGAAATTAAACTTCTAACTTTAATCATCTAGTTTACTTTGTTGCTCATATGATACATGCACATATACTTTGCTTGATTAGACTACACACACTCGTATAGGAGCTCAAGTGGCTATTGTACCCTCAAAATTGACTTATTTGAAAAATTCTTCCTAAATTTCTTCTCTAGCAAGCAAACTTCACATATCTGGTTGGGGTGATGCAAGGCAGGTCTCTCACCATTTAATGGGAGATGCCGAGCTTCCTTCCACTTCATGCTTCTTGCAGTATCATTTCATACACACTTCTTATTGGAGATTGATTGGATAAGTAAACCACACACGCAACAGCTTTAGTCCAAAACTCGTTAGGCATCCTCTAAGCCTTAAGCATACTCCAAGCCATCTTAAAAATAGTTTAATTCCTTCTTTTTGTTATACTTTTTTTTTATGGATCTTGAGGTAATCGTTGAGGTAATCTAAGTCCAGGATGTCCTAGACCTCCACTAGTCTCATCTTGAGGTAATCAATGGTTAACATATTCAATGGGATTCACAAAAATTTTGAAATTCATTTGGAATGAACTCACTTGCTCAATCAGATCTTATTTCTTTGAACTCAATGCTACTTTCTTTCTCCACCAAAACTTTGAACTTCTTGGATACTCTAAAGACCACCGATTTTTTCTTCAAAAAATATACCCAAGTTTTTCTTGAAAATTCATATATGAAAAGAAGAGAATAATTACTCTTATCAAAAGAGCTTTGCTTGATTGGACTACACGCATCTGTATACATGAGCTCAGGTGGCTACTGTGTTCTCGAATTTGACTTATTTGAAAAATTCTTCCTGAATTGCTTCCCTAGCAAGCGGCCTTCACATATCTTGTTGGGGTTATTGATGCAAGGCATGTCTCTCATCATTTTATTCTTTCATAATAGATCTAATCCTCCAAATTTAAGATACCCAAACTAAAGATGTCAAAGTTAATATGGATCTTTGTAGTAGGGCACGCTTAGAGATGCTTGACAATATCATTTTGAATGTTGATCAATAACATTCTATTTCTTGACATTGGTATCTTCAAAATTAGTTTGTTCATATTGTTTATTATAAAATGGTTATTGCCTTTTAAATGAATATCATAATCTATTTTAAGAACTACAAAAGTAGACTTAAGATATTATTTTTCATATTCAACACATAATAAATATTAAAAATAAATTGGTGTTTTTCGTTTTTCACCTAGATAAGAATATTTCCTTTGACTTTTACCACAACCTTGGACTTATTTTCAAATGACACATTGCCACCCACTGACTCATCAAGTTTCACGAACATATTTTTTTTCTTTCACACATATGGTTGCTTGCAACATTATCCAAATACCACATATTATCTTCTTTTTCATTCTTATTATACGTCAGAAGCAAAGTATCATCTTGTTGACTTCTTTCTTATAGATAACTTGCCTTCTTATTAACTTTATTATTGTAGGGAGTCCTACATTCTATAGTGTAGTGACCAAATTTTTGGTAGTTATAACACATTACTTGAGACTTATTGTATTTTAATCTTGATTTTCCTCTTCCATGCGCTCTTATTGATTTTTGTCTTCGTCCAAAATTGATTTTGTTGCTTTGTCATTGCTGGAACTCCAATCTTGTCCACATTCATGATCACGACCTTTTCCTCGAAAACAACCTTTTCCATGTTGAATTTTATCATAATCAATGCTCTTTGCCATAGTTGAAATAAGTTGCATCTTAAAGATTATTTTTTAATCCCTTCTTTTTTTTTCTTTTCTTAATATACTTGCAAAAAAACCCAGAGGTTGCTTGATTGTAATAGTCTTCATGTCTTTAGTTTTTTCAGTGATGGCCACAATATAATCAAACATTGGATCAAAAGATTAAAGAATTTTCTCCATAATTCTTACATCTTCTTTTATTTTCCTCATTTATTTTTAATTGATTAAAAACTGTTAAAAATCTAATAAAATAGTTGGAGACGAGTTCAACTTTTCTCATATAGAAGGCTTCAAACTCACTTCTTAATATTTAGAGACACACCTTCTTGACTTGCTCCGCTCCTTTATAAGATGTCTAGAGCTTCTCCCATGCCTCTTTAATAGACTTCACATTAGAAATCTTTTTAAGAGCATCATCATCTAGTCCTTCATAGATTACATATATAGCTATCTTGTCTCTCTTTCTTTTGTGTTTGGAATAAATTTGACTCATCTTGGGGCTCAATGTAACCTTTCTCTACCATCTCACATACATCTTGCTCTCAATGAGGGACATTCATCTTAATTCTCTAATTTTTATAGTTATTATTTTATAGCATTGAAACTTGAAAGGAAATCATATCGTTGCTCGATCGTTATCTCTTTAGAAAGATGCTTATTATGACTCTAATACCGCTTTGTTGGAAATAAAATTAAAACTATTAAGGTAGGAGGAATGCTGAGAAAGAAGAGGAACACAACTTGAAAGAGTTGCTTTTTTCACTCTATTTTCTTCTTGATATAAAATTAAACACAACACACATATTCATATTAGTGACACTACTATTAGGTTTGTGCCAACACATTTCAAACTTGTATCTACTATTGACTCTCTAGAATGCTCTTCTACATAAGTCATTGACCCAACCCGCACTTAAGCGTATTTTTAATCTCCTTAATTATGCCAGAAAATATATCTCAATTTATATCTAGCGGCTAGTGTGAACATTTGCAATGATTTATAAAATATATAATAAATTTTTACACTAGGAGTACTACACAAGTATACATATAGTATCAATTCCACGAGGAATGCGGTAACTCTTAAAATAAACTTATAGAAATTCTATTTTATTTGCAAATTAAAAAGATAAAAGATTTAAAATGATTTGCTTACCGAACGTTACTACTAAAAGAGCTAAAAAGAAAGTAACCACTAACTGTAAAAGTTTAGCAAATTATAATTATGAAAAACCTTTCTCCTTGCGAGGAGAATTTAATCTATGTAGGATTCAAATGATTTAAGACAAAATTAAGATATTGTGACAAATAGAAGCATACATTATTCTTTACCCTCTCCTGGTGCTTGCAAAGAACATTAGCTAACTTAAGGCCGATTCATTAATATCTCGACTCCACATCAGTGTTATATAGTCTCTCACCTCTGGATGCCCCTAGCCTATGCTATCGTAATGACTGAATCCCAGCGTTAGGATTCTAAACCTTAAGTCAAACTGATAAGAATCTAGCCTGTCACTCTAGATCTAACCAATTATACGCCCATCAAAACTTATCTCCCTATTTATTTGCACTCCCCCTTAGGTGATCACAATGGCTCTACCTAAAATGAAATGTGGTATACACTAGTTGGATACATTCATAGCCCTCCTAGGTCATTATTTTTCTCAACGGGTTTTAAACTCACAAGTGGTCAATTTGTAAAGTAAATAAAGATTCGTTAAAAATACCATCACAATTTTAAAGAGTGAACATAAATTTTAAATCATTCTCATTCCACAAGATTAAGTCCCTTATGAAAGAAGAAAGAAAGGAAACTATTCAGAATGCATGGAGATTAAACAAAAACAAAACATTTGCATTGAAATCTAAGTCTTACAAAAAAAACTCAAACACAAATACAAAGTATCTTATGTATTTTGCCCAAGCAAACTTCTGGAGTTTCCTTTAAGCAATCTTCAAACTTCTTCACACTAAAACACACTCACACTTATACTTGAACACAAAATATAAAAAATCTAACTCACTAGTGCTGCCCAATTGAAGTTTTGAGGCTCCAAAAGGTCTCTAAATTTGGTCAATTCCTTCTCATTAAATAGAAAACAAAAAATAACCAAGGGTTGCTTCAATCACCCCTTCGAATTTTGGGCAAATTCAATGTATTTTCTAGAAAGGTAGTTACTGGCGCTATAGCGTCAATCTGGGACACTATAGTGCCCTTCTCGCTCGACGGTGACACTATGGTGTCAAGGGGTGACACTACAGCGCCATACAAAAATCATCATTTTTGCTCCATTTTTTTCTCATTTTCTCTAAATATTAATTTCATGTACCTGAAACCAAAAACATGCAAAATACCTTTCTTTTAAGTAATATCATAAAAAATGTACATAAAAATGCTTATAAAATATGCACTAAAAACATGTTATTTTGAGGTGGATCAATTCATTAATTAAATATCTTGAATTTTTCTAGATACTTTTTAAAATATCCCTCTAGAATCCTCTAAAAGTTTCTTTTATGATGAGTTTCTAGTGTTTTTCAAAGACCATTCTAGATTATGGACTCAATTAACGCCCAATTTCATATAAGAAAAAATCAAGTTTAATTTTGAACATTCCCTCTACACATTAACTCTCTTCAATTTTTTTTTTTTTGAAGATTTTGTTATGAATGCTATCAAGTCAGATTTTCATAAAAAATAAATAAAAGGAAAAGGCATTGCACAGACATTGTTAAAAGTCCAATTTCACAATAAGATTGTTCAATTTCACAATTTCCCTTTCTGTCCTTTGCTCTCACTTGTTCCTTGTGTTATATTGCTTGGGTGTGATTTAAGGATTGAACAGGATTTAACAAGCACTATGACAAATAATTTGTTCAAAATATTTTGACCATTCTCTTATATCATTACATAAATGTTAATATTTTTTATTAGTAATTTTTTTTGTTATAGCCACCTTAACTTTGCTTTTAATTATTATTATTTTTTTGTTAGGATGAGAATAAAGAATTGGGCGTATTGCATAGAAAATGATCTTAATCTATTAAAATTAAATGAAAATATGACACTCAATAGGACACAATGGAGAAAAAGGATTCTTTTAGATGAACCCACTTAATGGGATAAAGGCTTGTTGTTGTTGTTGTTGTTGTTAGGATGAGGTTAAAGATTGAATGAAAATTATATTAGGATATTTTATTATAAGTTGTATCCAAATTGGTCTTAGAATTTATTAGACTTGCTTCAAAATAATGCCATGCAAACTTTTCATACACTTGTCACTTACCAAGATATAATGATTCAAAATTAATCATATATATTATCAATTATTTCAATCAATAAAAGCATGCTAAATCATACTTTCATCTTCGCACTAAAATTGGTGCAAAAACTTCCTCTTTAAATAATAATGAATAATTTGCAAACAATAAATGAATATTGAGGATAAATGTCATGAAATCAAAGAAAATGATAAAAAAGTTATACAATCAATATAGGAACTGCTAAAGATTAATAAATTTATGAAAATACACAATATTTTTCTTAGAAAAATATAAATTTATGAACCAATTTGTTGAAATTTTATACACAACATAGAAATATTAAATAAATTTGTCGTAATTTTTATGATAAAATATCAAAACATTTAGCCACTACATTTAACAAACATAAAATTACGTCAATATATATAATAAATTTTCAACTATAAAATTTCATTTTAATTAATTATTTCAGACGAATGCTATTTACTTAAAATTATCAAGTGTTCCTTTTTTTTCTAATATCATTATGATGGAAAACAAATCATGCTATCATAACCTATTTAATTTACTTTTAAAGTTCTTACAAAAATATTTTACTTTTTAATAATAATTTTACTATTATATTTTTTTAATTAAAACTAGCTATTATTAAGCAATATTAGCCACATTAGAACTGAACTATAAATTTTAAGGGCATTTACATACATACCAACCAATTGCTAGGTATTTATGTATTTATTCAACCAAAAATAGCTACTGAGATCAGCAAGGCACAAATGAATTTTGAACTTTTTACACTATGCAAGTTCCCGTAGGGACTAGTCCAGAAGTGGACAACAAAAGGGACAAATCTAGAGTGTTGGGGGCATGGAAAAATCATGCACGCTTTTGTGAACCATCTCAAGAATGAGATGTTCAATGTATGTGAACTGGAACCCATTGTTGCCCATGTTGCCCTAGCTCAGGGGTTAGGGGAAGTCCCTTTTCATTACGTGCTTGACCTGCAATGCCTAAAAATATTAATTGAATTATTGGAGATCACTAACAATCATATATCAACCAAAAATAATAAATCACCTTTCATGTCAGGACCATTGCATTAATAAAAGCACCCCTTGAAGAGAAACTTTTGGGAAGTCCAACGGAGGACGAATCGCCCCCAACGACCAGCAACCTGACACAAGCTCAAGAACCGACATCATCAATCTAACTAGGAGAGAACTCACACATAGGAGAGAGGATTTTGTCTCTTAGAAGGGTGAGTTTATTATCAAGAGAGGCATACTGATTGCCACTTAGAGAGAAGATCTCACCCTCCCCCTTTGACTCAAATAATACCTCCATTAGACTCCACTAAGAGTCTTGATAACAGAAGTCATAGTAGAAATTCATAATAATAGCACTTTTAGAAGCCCACTCTAATGAAAGGATCTAAGAGGATGTATCGAGGACCCGAAAAATTTACCATATCTATAACAAAGATCATGAGCATGGCATGAAGGAGTGTCTCTATCTTTAGAACTTGATCAGGGAGTTAATGAAGCCTGAAAATTTGAAGGAGATTATGACACCTACAATGATAACCTAGAGGTAGGAAAAGGCTCCAATAGAAGGAGACCTTAATGAAAATTCATGCATATGCTTAAGAAATCCACATCACTACTATCGTCCCCGTTATTCCTGGTGGAGATAAAGTCAAAGACTCTCACTAAAGAGGCTTAAAGAGGCTCTTCTCGAGGAATTGTGTATAGAGACATTGCCCCAATGGTGAGCTGCACAACATCCATTGAAAATCGTCACAAAATTGGACTTGCCTTATAAAATGCAACCCCCTATAAGGACTTCATCATGGTCACGACCCTATCACCAATTCTAAAATTAATAGTATCCTTATTAATACAGGAATTTCTATAAACGTCATCATCTCGACCTATAATGTATCAATAAAATTCGTATGAGAAGGTGACATGATTATTGTCTAAGGTGACTTAGAGCGATTGACCGACCTTTTTTGTAAGTCAACAATTACAA
>NW_018164444.1:24972373-24975065 GCF_001263595.1 Phalaenopsis equestris | reverse complement strand
CAAACTCCACACCAAAAATAGTGCCGACATCAACCAAAACAAAACTAAACTAAATATAACCAACTTCAGGTAAACCCTAAAATTTAGCTTTAACGAGCATGCACGACCACAATATAACTTTCTTCACAAACCATTGTAGAGTTTGTAACTTCATTGTAAAAGTTATATGATGCTTACTATCATATATAAATATAATGCAAATAATTTTGACAATTTATGAAACAATATTTGTCTAAAACTTTCATTTCAAGTTTTTTTACTTAAATAGTGTTTCAAGCACCTTGAAATTATCATTTTCTCTACAGACTAATTTGGTGATTAAATTACATTATGTAAATTGCATAATGAATTATTATAGTAAATTGAAAAAAGAAATAGTGTTACATGATGTCTATACTCTCCTCCCCCTCGTCATCATTGGAGAATACTTTCTTCATTCAAATTTTGATGCCATCACCATCAAAATCTGAATGAGGGTCCTCTGAAGCCTGGCTTAGGGTAAGTCCTTCGATGAAAATCTTAGCTCAATGTTGCATCACTTAAATTCCCTTAAGGAAGCCCCAAATGAATCTATCCTTAATGAATCAACTCTGTTTGTCCTTCACTTTAATGTCAAGTATTTGGTTGTGAGACTCTTGAACATGATCTTGAATGATGGTCTTGAACTCAATCGAGTTTTTAAAGTTCTCTATCACTCTCTACTCAATCCAAGCCATGTCAATTTCCTTCTCAAACCCCAACTTCTAAGCCTCCTCATCTAGGGTTGATGCCCTCAACCGTAGTGTCTTCAAACTCTTGTTACTCTCAGTGAGGTTAGTTCATGCCTCCACCAACTTTTTTTGAGTGCTCTCCAAGTCTAGACGTTACAGCCAGAGTGAAGTTTTCATCGTAACATCTCTGTCTCACACTCCGTCTGGAAAGATTCTAAGTAACTCCAGAATCATGTCGATGCTTGTACTCACTCTAAGGAAACATGATTTTGATGAAACCTGAGTTCTAGTCTCTTAAAGAAAGGCTAAGCCCAATCTAGGGTTTTGCCATCTTATTAATCTTAAAAAAAAAGGTTTGGCTTAAAAAAAATGAACAAATTATGAATAATAAAAGATAATAACTCACAAATTCCTTGACCTTCTTTAGCCTGATGCATGCTTGAGGCATCTCGTTACACTGGATACAAATCCTTGAAGGACTGAGCAAAGTCTTCCTCTCCACTTCATTCCTCCTATGCTGATTTTGAGGAATTACCTCACAATCGCTGCTTGGTAGGGACTGCTTTGGGCGTGCCTTAAGAACCGATATAAGGTGTCTCTTCTTAGAATTATTTAATACCAATGCAAAAGATTGCTCAGGGTGGATGGGTAGTCAAACCTAAAATAAAGATTCATCACCCACAAACTCATATATGCATTTCACCTCAGATCACATCTCTTTGAGGTCCCGAAATCCTAACAATTGTAGTCTTTCATCATCGTGGTTTGGAGGGAAATGGGAACTATTGAAATTTTCCTTGTTTCTCGTGAAATCCCCAGTCATTCTACTGAAATAAAAATCTTACGAACCACTGTCTAATAGAATCCTTCAGGTAAAAATCCAACATCTTTTTCTTGAATGCTACAAGGTCATGTGCGTCGCTAACAAGTCCACCCAACCGAGGTAAAATTTCTCAGTTGGGTTAGCAGCTTCACCACCATATTATTAGGGAAATATTACTTTTTCCGGTATACAATTAGGTCACCCTCCGTCAGATTCAACACCGCATCTTCAGAGTGTTTGCACTTCCTTTGGCTTTAAACAAATTTAGGTTCTCTAGATGTTGGCATCTCAGCAAAACAGTTTCCTCCAAAAAATATGACATGAAGCAAAAGAAGATCCAGTCCATCGACTGCTAGACAAGTCGGGGACACTTTTATTGTTCTAGAGATCCCGTCCTAGATAGTAGTTATTGTCATAATTATTGTCGCAGTAGAGAAACAAATAAAAGAAAATAACCAAGTGGATGGGTCTTAGTTATTGTTGCAGTAGGGTACTAGTTATTTTCTTTAATTTTTGTGTTGAATAAGATGATAATTTATTAATCTATAACTCAAATCTTCTAGCAAGCATCCACATTATCATTGCAATAGAATAAAATCATAATTTAAAAATAAACATACTTCCATATGGCATAAGGTCAAATCTATGAATTGTTCTTGATATATTATTTCTGTCCAATGATGTTGTTTGGTAAGATAAAAAATTAGAATGAGTACTTTAAAAAGTTTGTCATTTTATCATCCTTATATTTTAAACATTGTTAGCAATAGATTCAAGCACATGATAAATTTATGAATCAGCAGTGACATATTATCCAGTTGTAATGCATAACAATAAACTTTTGTCTCTCTTGTCATAAGAAAAGTTACACACATACAGAAGCACTATTTTTAGTTAAATTTTGTGAATGTTGCATTGTTCAGTTAACTTATTTGATGCAATTTGACAAAATTAATGACAGTTGAGAATTCCAATCTTGCGTAAATCAAATATATGCATTGGAACTTCTGATTCCTTGAAGGCCTAAACGAACTACAATTTTCACGGACGTGACATATATACCACACGGCACGACACGGACACGAAACACTTCTATTTATAAAAATATAGATACGTATACGTATCAAACACACCATTATAATATATATATATATATATA
>NW_018164444.1:24967341-24972334 GCF_001263595.1 Phalaenopsis equestris | reverse complement strand
TATATATAGGAATAATACAAGGAATAATACAAAAAAAAATTAATAGCATTATCTTTCAAAATTTAAGATGTCCATGATGAAAAATAAGAGCCCAAACAAACAACGAACCGCTCAACTCGAATTCATTGGAAAGAAATCAATGAATTAGGGCTGTCAAAACGGCTCGTTGTTCGTGAACAACTCGTGTTCGGCTCGTTAAGAATCCCTCCAATTTTTGTACATTTTCTTTAAAAAAAAAGATATAGTATTTAAAAAAAATCTAATTGACTACAAGGCTACAAAGTTTTATAATCAATTAAAATATTGATCAAGAGAATAAAAAATATTAAATTAGATTCAAATGATGTTTAATATAACTAATAATTTTTAAATCTTGCTTAAACCCCTATTGTCTTATGACTATATGATTAGAGTTGTTAAAAGAACTTTTTGTTCGTGAACAGCTTGTGTTCGACTCGTTAAGCAAACGAACCGAACACGAACACATTTTTTGAGCTCGAAATATAAACGAGCCGAGCACGAGCTAAGCATGGCTCGCTCGTGATCGGCTCGTTTACACCCCTACAATGAATAAGCTTTAAATAAATAAATAAATAAATAAACTAAAAAAACATATCATTGATATTTAAATAATATTTTTAAATTTTTAATATCACTAATTTGAAACGAGGATGTTCTGACACGTGTAGTATTTTTTTTATCTTTTCTTATTTTATTTTCTTTTGTTTTATCAGAGAAATGTCCGAAACTTGTACAAGCAAGTATCAGAGAAATATTTGATACCATACAATTCATTAGTTAGAAATATGTCTTCATCATCAATCATATACATCAGGAGTGTCCATATACATTGAGGACTGGAGGCGTTTAATAACCAGTAATATTTGAGAGCCGCTTACATGCTACGTAGCCAAAGACAAGGAAGCTTGCACAGGCTGGAGATTGTGGCTCATTGCTCGTACGATGACCATTTTCTACAACCGTACTTTACTGTTGGTTAACATATGGACGTATTACCAACAGCCAAAGTCTGTTGGTTAACATATGGACGTATTACCAACAGCCAAAGTCTGTAAAATCTGTTTTCTGTAAAATTTGTTTTTTTTTAATATGTCAACTGTCTGGTATAATAATATCTGGTACAACTCATATTATTATTAATTTTCTCCTAAGATAATTTCTTGTGTTCATTTCAATTTATCTTACGTCTATACATGTGAGTCTCTAATGTTTTCTTATGGCATCTAGTTCTCATTTTAACTCGGTTTTAACTGCCTCATATTCTATAAAAAAAAAATCAAAACATAAAAAATGTAGAGAATGACTGCCTCATATTCTATAAAAAAAAAAAAAATCAAAACATAAAAAATGTAGAGAATATCCTCTTAATGAAGAAGGTCTTAGTAAATGGACAACTCCTAAAATAGAAAAAATTTTCTTATATAAAATTGAAACATTTGATTTTAAAGAAAAATTATCTATTAAAATTGTAGAGCAAACAATCACTAGAGATGGAACTGAAAAGGTCATACCGTTATTGTCTAAAGAAGATTTAAACACTTAATTTTAGGATTACAAATATCTTCATATATGATTAATTCAAGTAGTGTTTAAACCTCTGACTCTACGAGGATTAAATGTTTCTATCTTAGCTTGTTTAAGAGATGACAGATGTCTAAATTGGGCTCAATCATTAATGAAAGTTTTAAAAGTAAGTTTAGATAATGGTCTGTTTATTTTAATACATATCCAAATTTAAGTTGATCTTTAACATATATAAATTTGTTTGAAGTTGCAAAATTACAAAAATACAGAAGCACAATTATGATTTTTTTACCAGGGTCAGAAACAATCGCTTTAATATATACAATTCATTTTAAAATAATGAATACGTTATGTCATAATATAAAAAGAATAATATGTTACTTAATAGTATTAAGGAAAACTAAAACATCTTCAATGTAAAAAATAATAAATTCATAATAAGAGCTAAAAATGTCATACATAATATTTTGAAATTCAGATGTTGTGTTTTAAAGTCCGAATGACATTACACGGAGCTCATAATATTTGAAGGGGACAGTAAAAGCAGTTTTATAACGATCTTGCTCTTTTATTTGAAGTTGCCAATAATCACATTTAAGGTCAAATGTAGAAAAGAGAATAACATTATTTATTCAATTTATTAAAGCTTTTTATTTGGGATTGCATATCTAATCCATTTAAGTATTTTATCAAATAATTCTACTATCAAATTAGAAATGCATGCTATAATTAAATGCATTTCTAAATTCAAGACCAACCATTGATAAAACCAATGAGAAATATCGTTAGATAGAATTTTTAGCATCATTACATATTATTGATATATAAAAAACAATTATAATAATACAGAACAAAACTTTATTTATAAAAACAACTTACAAATTGTAGAACAAGGTTTCCACCAAGCACACTCTAGAAACTAGACTTTCCAAACTTGCACAAAAGGATACAAGACAATACCACTATATATAGAGTGTAATCAAACCAAAAGACTCCAAACTTCTTCAGCAGAATACAATAACATATAATGTTACCAAAAAGTAAAATCACAGGTATTGAAAAAAGGAGAAAGTGTGTGGATCTTTTGAGTTAGGTGATTTACTTTAGATATTTTTTAGATTAGCACATATTCTCTTCTAGTTGCCTTTATTGATAATGTTAGATCATGATTGGGCCCACCAGTAACTTCTGTCGGTTAGATTGAGATTTTTTTTTCTGAACGAGTGTCATATGTAATTTTTTGTAACTTCTGTCGGTTAGATTGAGATTTTTTTTTTTTCTGAACGAGTGTCATATGTAATTTTTTTCACTTTTTAGGTACATCGTTATTAGTCATTGATGTCTTGTTATCATCCTATATGTGATCTTTTCCTTCTTCAAATAATTTAGCAAACTGATGTTGTAATCTTTCTTTGATTTTTTTGTGGATTCATTAGGAAATTTTCTTCTTAATTGCTGATAAAGATTTTTAAACGAAAGATCTTATTTATGTTGATCTTGCTTAAAGAACTACTCTTCTACTTGTGTAGTAATAGGATTTTTTTTCAAAGGCAAATTTAAATTCTCGTTGCAAAGTAAATTTGAGGTTGACTCATTTATGTGAGCTTCCTTATTGGTTAAGAAAATTAAATAATGGGTTAAAAGAGTTTAAGGTTTTTTTTAGTACTACCTTTTAAGGATCTCCTCTCTAGAATATACAAGTAGTTTGTATGCCCTAGGTCCAACTTGCTTTTTAACGATACAAGGAACAATCCATGATGTTGTGATCTTTCCAAGTACAATGTTGCAAGCGGCTTTATCCGCTTTTTTTAATACGAGGTCACCAATCTTGAATTGTTTCTCTCACACCTTTGAATTTTAGTATTTGTCAATCATTCACTTCACTTCTGTCTGTTTTAATTGAATATTGAAATCACATTTATTCAAATAGATCTAGTGTGGCATTCCTACCCTTACTATTAATCATTTTTCATTCCACTAATTTGTTTTTTTTTTTTTTAATTTGGCAGCTGAAAGTATTATTTGATAATGTATATCATATTCCAATAGTAACATAGCTTCAACTCCATACAAAAGAATAAAAGGGCTATGATCGATTACTATTGATGAAATAATTCTAAGTGCCTAAAGTAGTTCAACCCATTTACATTTATCTCCTTCAACTTTGTTTAGTAGGTTTAGGATCAATTTTTTCATTGCATGCACATTTTTGTTAACCTTTGGATGTTGTACTGAGGTGAACTTGACTTTGATATCTCTATTTTACTTTTTGACCACAAACGTTGTATCAATGTTCATAATTATCACCATGAGTAGCATGTAAGTACAAATAATGTTGGTCCATTTAAACTTATGAATGACCTTGGTAGTGATTTTTGACAAACCCATTATTTGATCTACTTAAAAAATAGTTTATCAAGACCAAGATGTATTTCTTTTGTCCATTAGAAGGAATAAATAGATCAAGGAGATCCATCTCCTAGACTATGAAAGGTTAGAGACTAATTATTATATGCAGCTTATGGGATAATAGGGACACTACAAAAATTTAAGTTTTTTCTGATAGTCACAATTTATCGATTATGATAAGAAAAATCATTGTTTTTAATATTACTGACGGTTTACCGATAATTTTAAGCTCATAGATAAATGTTTGTCAGTAATTTCAAAATCGATCGATATTCTGACAGTATAAATGTACCGACGTTTTTAATATCGTAGCTTTTTTTGAGAAAATTCTAGTCATTAGTAATTGTCGGTTCGTATAACCGACAGTTCCTCCGTCAATAATAGTGATGGCATACACGTCGGAAAAGTGTCGAACCCGTTAGTTTTTTGAAGCAGACAAAACCGTCAGTTATAACTTACAGGTTAACTGTCGGAAAAGTGTCTCACCCGTCGGTTGTTTGACGTAGGTAAAATAGTCGATTAAGCATCATTTATACACTGTCTTTTATAACTAACAGGTTAACTGTCAGAAAAGTGTCGCGTCCGTCATTTTTGTTGATGCACCATATGCCGTCAATCATGTGACAGTTAGGCGTAGGTAAAAATTTGCATTGGCTGACCGTCGATGTTGCCTACAGATAAGTTTGGAACCATCGCAAAATTGAAGATAAACCGTCGAAAACCTATAGCATAAGCAAGAAAAAACAAATTCTTTCTTTCGTATTTACATTACCACACATATTATCACAATGTTTAATATATAATTTTAAATATTTAATAAAATAATATAACCGTCAAACAGTAAACTATTCATTTATCAGGAAAAATGTAAGAAAAAATTAAGGAAAATCTGTCACAAATTTAATAATCATACACGATCGTCCGTGAAACTGCAGCGCTTTCGATTGACTATCTCTGTACTTGATTAATGTAGTAATGGAAATATAGAAAATTTCTTCTATTTTTATTTGGGAAATTTACATACATACCACACAATTCT
>NW_018164444.1:24965342-24965606 GCF_001263595.1 Phalaenopsis equestris | reverse complement strand
TATATATATCTGTGTGTCTGTGTCTGTGTTTGTGTCTTTGCGTGCGCACGCGTCTTAGCCTGACTCATTGGTTGCGGCCTTCGGTGTAAGTCCCTCGAGTCGAGGGTTCGATCTCTGCGTAGAATCAATTTGCACATCTTTCTAGAAGGGGGTCCGCCCCTTAGTCATACTATAGGGTTAGTTAGCGAACAACCTTTAAAATAATAACAATAATAAAAAAATAAATAAATAATGTACACACACAAAGACAATAACCTAAAAAAA
>NW_018164444.1:24924943-24965292 GCF_001263595.1 Phalaenopsis equestris | reverse complement strand
AGTCTTTTTTATGCCCCTAATCACGTAGCCATAAGTTGTTAAGGGTTGGAGCAAGATTTTAAAATTATTATATATATTAAAACATTATTTGAATCTAATTTAATAATTTTTATTATATTTTCTTAATTAATAATTATAATTGATTATAATTTTTTGTAGCCTTGCAGTCAATTAATTTTTTTAAAAACACTACTCATCAATATATATATATATATATAATATTGATTTCTCATGCACTATGTCTTGCGTTGAGATGTCTGCGTTATGTGTCACTATTCGAGAACCCCACACCACAGGGGGCCGAACACTTGATCTGAGGGGACTTACAGTGACTCCGGCAGCAACAAGTCGAGGCTTGTGCACATAAGTAAAATGTTACATCCTTAAATGCTCTAAGATTCTTTAATGAGTCTCACCCATATATTCTCTCTTTTTTCCTCTATCTCACTTTCTCACTTTATTCTCATGAGGCTCGATCAATATCAATGATAGGGTCTTAGTGTTTCACAAAGAACATTTGATTCAACAATGATGTTATCATCTCTAAGTAGACATTAAAACGCTAAACATGCTGCCTAAAGCATTATTATCTATTTTGTGAGATACCTATACAGTTCTACACATTTATATAAATATGTATACTCTCATGCTCTAAATTTCACTCTCATAATGGGTTATAGAGAAAATAATATATATTATTCATCTCTTAAACTAGTAAGTCCACTTCATCATGTAAAGTTCAATCAAGGATTCCTTCTATTTTTTAATATGAACTAAGGCTGTTCATTTGAGGTAAGATGTTAGGTTTGAGTCAAGTCCAAAGTTAGCTTCATCCAAATATTTATGAAAGGGGTCCATTTTGTTTTTTATACGAGTTATAGCATTTGAATCAAAACCAACATGCTAAAACTCAGCTCATCTAATCTATTTATTACATAAATTAAGCAATTTTTAATATCAATACAATGCAATTATTCCAAATATGAGTTGTTTAACACTACTGATCCAACGAGAACCTCTCTAACACAAGTTCAAACATTAACCAAGTCATTTGTATTGGGTTGATTCTGAGCTACATGGGTCATTCAAATTCAAAGCAAACAATAATCGGTTCAACCTTTTTGGCCCAAATCAGACTTGAATAGTAATTTGGACAACATGAACGAGAAAATTTTGAATCAAGTGAGTCAAATTAATAGATCAAACCAAATTCGAGTGAGATTAACAGATCAAATATTTTATTGACACCCACGCTTTAAAGTTAGCTCTAGCTACAATGCTAATGTGCTCTAAAGTGACCTCCACACTTTGGGGAATGCATGAAATACTATATTACATAAAATATGATTTGGATTTAAAATTAATAAGACGTGTTTAGTTGTTTCAGTTAAAATTAATAAGATTTTTTTTGTGTCATGCATATTATTATCATAAAGCATCGTGTGTGTGTGTGTGTGTGTGTGTGTGTGTGTGTGTGTGTGTGTGTGTGTGTGTGTGTGTCTCTTTTTTTTTATATAGCTGTGTGTGTGTGTGTGTGTGTGTGTGTGTGTGTGTGTGTGTGTGTGTGTGTGTGTGTGAATATATGAAAATTGTGGGGTATGCATTTAAATGCCTCCCAACATTTATATTTAATATCACGGAAAAAAATAGCACTAATAATAATTTATTTTAAAAAAATACACATTTTCTTGTTAAATCTTGTATATATTTTAAAATTATTAACACAAAAGTATGTTATATGAATTAACATAATTAAAATTATGACATTAAATATATAACTTTACAAAAAAAATATGATATGTATATCCATTGATGTGAAAATAAAATCTATATTTTTCACATTTTATAGATTGATGTCAATAATAGAGCATGTAGACGGCAATTGAAATTGTGACCGAACATCAAGAAAAATTTTGAAACATTAATTTTGATTGACTTTTGAAGCAGATTTCTAGATGGTTAAAAAAAGATAAATACCTCTCATTTGTTAGGCATTTACGTTTTTAACTTCTAAATTTTAATTTTTACGTATGATAACTTCTAAATTTTAGTTTTTACGTATGATAAGTCCTCAATAAATTTTTATCCTCCAACACGTATTTTGAGACATCACGGATCTCGAATCAACTTGTTGAGCAAAGAATGTTCAAAATTTGATTAAGCATCATTAAGAGCTCTGATTTCAGTAAACATATAGTCGAACTGACTGACTTCACGAGACGAACCAAATGATACTAAAATTGCTCTAATCTGAGTCAAATCAAGCTCAGATCAAGCCATAGAACAAATGTTGGAAGCTTTATGAGCATTTTTTTTAAGATCAAACAAATGTTTGATCTGACGAGTTTATAATCCAATCTGACGTCTTTATAAGCCGAATGAAAAAAAACCCGAGATCGCTCAATTCTCAGATTCTTAAGACACTCAAATGTCCGTCAAATGTCATCTAATCAAAATGGTTCATATTCATATATTAATTGCACCTAAAATTCTATAAATAGAGCACCACCCTCTCGGGGGGGGGGGGGGGGGGGGGGGGGGGGGGGGTTAAGTTTGAGACTTAAAGAAAAGCTTGAAGCTTTCAGAAGGAGATAACGACTAGCACCACTTCGGCCATTGTCGATTAACGCCAACTTCTGTCGATCACCGCACCGTCAACAACCACCGACCACAGTCGACCACAACCTTTCGGTCATCACTGATTGCTATCAGTCGCTACTCATTCCTTACAACAAATTTATCCGCACGTCAACATTGTAACTTGGGAGATCTTCTAAGCCTTTCCCACTCATGGGAGAAGTGATCACTGTAATCATTAACTTATAGTGAATTTTTAAAACTGAGTTAGACCACTTAGTTTTTTCTCTTTACGGTTTTCCATATAAAAATTTCTGGTGTCTCTACTTGTTGTTTTATTTTATCTGAGTGTGTATTGAATATTCTACCAAAGCTAGGACGATAATCCATCACTCTACCCATTGAATTTTTTAGCATGCATCAGTATGACAGGTTAGTTGGAAGCGGAGTCTCATTCGACATTGTTTTTAGCTGACGAAGAAACCTCCATTACATCTTGAAGATCATTCTGAAGCACTCTTCGATGTGGAAGACAACCTTCACTGTAGTTTTGAAATGTCGTTCACGTTAACGTCCCAAGCACAATTATATTGAGGTAGCCTTCTCACATCATATTTATACATAAAGTCTTTCACATCATCTTTTAGGTCGGGGGAAAAGCTTCACTGCAGTCTCAAAAGGTCGTTCACATTCACATCCCAAGTACGACTGTGGTAGGTTAGTCTTCCCACATTTTGTTCAAACAATGGGTCTTTGAAAACTTCTCCTACACCTGGGTCAATATTCATCACAAATAATGCTTTCTTGATGCCCCCTCATTGTACTGTAGTTCCTCTTCAACCATATCAAGAAATTGATCTCTTCAAGGTTTGGTACATGGGTTGCTTAACAAGTTTGTGTGGAAAACGCCTCCGCTGGGGGGAAAACGATTCAGAAGCCGCAACTGGAAAGTTGTAGAACATTCTTATTGAGTGCACATGCAACCATATTTTCAAGAAAAAATATGCTCCATTGCGACCCACATCCTAATCTCGAGAAAAGTATGACATCTCTGACACATCATTCTAGGCTTAAAGGGACTCGATTCGACCTCTTCCACCATAGGCTACAGTCTTCAAACAAAAGCTTCGACTAACGGCCTCAAATAAGTAAAAAAATTGGCGGATTCATTTGAACTCTTCCATAACAGGTTACGGTCGTCAAACAATAGCTTCAACAAACAACTTTGAATAGGTCAACCATCATTAGTGAATTTCATATGACTTTGTCCGTTACGGGTTAGTGTTGTCAAGCATCTCAGGTTATACAACCTAAAATGAGTCTTACATCTTTAATGGATCCTCCTTTTCAACTCTGTTCCAACACAGGCTACAGTCATCAAATAGATGCACTTCGACTAATAACATGAGAAAGTTCGAACATTCATAGTGGCAGACAAGTTTTTCATTCTTACTCCTGAAAGTCAGGCAAAAAATGTAAGACTTGTGAGAAGATACAATACTTCTGGAAGTCAAACCCAAGAGACAAGACATGATGGGAAGCTACCATGCCCTTGGAAGTCGATCTCAGGAGGCAAGACTAGATGGAAAAATACGATACCCTTGGAAGTTGAGCCCAAGAGGCAAGACTCGATGGGAAACTACCATGCCCTTAAAAGTTGAGCTCAAGATGCAAGACTCGATAAGAAGAAATAGTACTTCTGGAAGATAAGCCCGAGAGATAGTCTCAATGGGAAGCTAGTAGTGGACAGGGTCCTCACTTAAAAGACTCCAAGAGAGCAAGTGATTGATAGAGTCACCACTCAAAAACCTCAGAAGGCTACAAGCCTCAAGATGTACAGTAACATCAAAGACCTTATAAGGCTACAAGTCTCGGAAGACACACGTAAGTCAAAGACCTTAGAAGACTATGAGACTTAGAAGGCGCTCTTGACCTCATTTTTTGCGAGGTCTAAATTCTTTCTTCTAAAACTTAGGATCTAATCAAAGAACTTTCTTGCTGACTATCATAAGGAATTAGTGTGGATTCCCACCCCACCTAGAAATTCAAGGCATTTTTTTACTCTTTTTGAAGACACATATGGGTGGTCCCAAGTCCTCATGATTTAGTTGAGATGACTATGACCAACATGTGGAGACTCAACTACCTCTACACACCAAAACTCCACACACAAACACACTAACCAACACATACACAACCTTATAATCATCACCTCCAAACACATCCACCATCACCAACACATCTGCAACCACACCAAAAATACCCACCACCACCTCACCCATGCACACACATCCATCATCACCAACACATCCACAACCACACATATACTAAATCATCTCCTCCAAACACATCCACCTCATCCACACACAAACACCACCTCCGCCACCTTCACTTCCACACACCAACCACTCTTCGCCACCACATCCACGTCCTTCAACCCAAACACATCCAACCCCATATCCACCACATAAACATCATATGCCAACATCAACCAAATGTACATAATCCGTTATCAACCTAAAGACAGCCCTTTGCACGTGATTAAAAGCCATCAAACGTGCATTTGAAGCCAACATGGATTTTACCAATCAAGAACGTAAAAGATCAAGCATAAAATCGAAGTCCAACATCAACCAAAAACCAACACCCATTTCCAATCATCACACATGAGATTCTCAAATTTTCTCAAATTTCAACATCAACCAAAAACCAATTAACCATAAGCAATTGCCAAATTAAAAACCACAAAATTATTGAGCACAATATGCATTAACCAACGGGATGAGGAACCACTGCACAAAGGAAACCACCATTTTCTCGGCCATTATAAGCCTTTTGCAAAATCAAAAGCCACATATATGTTAGGGTACATATTATCCAACAAGAAGAATGAGAATTTCCAAAACAAAATACTCGGGCATTAAAATCCTTTTGGAAAATCAAAAGCCAATCAGGGTACATATTACCGAGCATTGAAAAAGAAGAACCGCACAAAGCCACATCCACAAAATTTTCAGCCATATAGGCGTTTCCATAAACAAAAATAATAGCATTGTTAACGTAAGGATTACCAAATAAGAAGATGCACCACAACACATAGGAACCACCAAACAGATAATAAGGCACCACACAGAGAACAATGCACCACACAAATAAGAAGACACCATAACAAGAAGACACCACACAACAAGAGGCATCACATCAAGAAGACACCACACAACAAAAAGGCACCACAGTAAGAGGACACCCCAACAAGAAGACACTGCACAGAGGAACCCTATTTGTGAGAATCACGAGCGAGAGAGAGAAGAGAACTCACCTTATCAGTGAGAATCGAGCGAGAGAGAGAGACAACCATATCTGTGAAAATCATACGTGAGAGAGAGAAGAGTTTAAAGCAGTCATCGTGAGACAGACAGGTTCGCAGGAGAGGAGCACATCACTAGGGCAAGACGAGAAAGCGAACCGCGATGGTAAGGAGAGGGGTAATAAGGTCACAAAGAAGGAAGGAATGTGTGCTGTAGGGGCATGTCCGTAACCGCATTTTATTTAGCATTTTTTAAGAAGTTAAGGCTCCTCTAGTCGCCAAACAACCTTAATTGCGTCTCAATGACGCGCCACAGCTCTGTCGTAGCCCCAAAAAGGCTCTTAAACACAAATAAAGTGACTTTTATATGAAACACAAGGGTTGAGAATATGCTCCTTTTGCTAATTCCTTTCCCTGCGAGTCTCTAATCCTGATTAAAATTATTACTGGTGCTCATTTAAAAGTTTGGCCACCAGTCAGTTGAGTGCAATCAATCGAACGGCCATGATGTCCAAATCATCTCATCACCATCCAACGGTCCAGAGTCCTCCATATCGTTTCAAATTCTGGCGAAGCTAAAATTCCTAAAATACCCACAGAGCGCATTTCACACTTTCTCCCTCCTCACCGCCAGCCCGACCTCCGTCCTCAGCGCAGAACCCTAGATTACAGAGGCGAAGAAGAGAGTTGGCGAGTTTGTGCCGAGAGGGATAACCGGTCATGGAAACCCTAATGGTGGACCGAGTACAGAGCAGCCTGAGTCAATTCATGCACCGGAACGCCATCTTTCTTTGCGAACGCTTATGCGCCGAGTTTCCCACAGAGGTTACTTTTTTTTTTGTTCGTGATCCCTTCTCTTTCTTTCTTACGAACCGCTGATCTGCTCTTCGCTTCCTCGGGCATTCTACTCCTTTCATCTGTGCCGCTGCATTATAGCTCGTTTGATTCGTTGGTTATATTTGAGTTATTCATTTGGATGTTTGAGAGACCTTCCTTGTAATGTCTTGTTCCTTATGAAAAAACGGTATTGATGTGTGAGCTATTATATTTGTGTTTGCGATACCGCTAATGAAGAAGATAATGAATTTTTTTCTTTTAGGAATTTTAAATTTGTTTGTTTTTTAATGGTTCTGTTTTTTTCTTTTCTATGCTAGCTATGGGGTTGCTGTTTTAACTTTATGTTCTGTTCTATGCTTAATTAATTGAATTTTGATCTCTTGAATGCAGCTGAACTTGCAACTGATGGCAACTTGTTATCTGAGGAATAACCAGCCTTATTGCGCTTACCATGTTCTTAAAGGTAGGTGCTCATTTTTTTTTGGTATTTTGCTCAGTCAATGTGATGCATCTATCATTTACGTTTGAATGATTTTGCTACATTACCAGATTGTTTACATCCACTTCTCCATCACCTCTCTCATCATCATCCTCTTGACCTTGATCTTGTGCGAGTCTCTAGCGATCATACAGATCGTAGGAACTTAATTGACTCCTACATTTTTAGTGCGGTGAGTGAGAATTCACTGCCCATGTGAGGAAAACGAGTATTTTGATCAAGATGTGGGCCAAACCTTGGCCTTTGAGGGCCAATCCTTACAAAAATAACACCGATCTTAGTACATCATGATGAACAATATATGCCAAATGGAGAAGTGATTTGGCTAGATGGTACATGCATGATGACACCCCTCCTAACAATGGAGTTTTACCATTTTTCAAGCACAATGCAATAACTTCCTCCAACTCCCTACTCCGAGCTCATGCGAAGCCACAATTCTCCTTTCATTTTTGTGTACATAGTCCTCTCACTGAAGAATATGGAGATATTTTTTGTTTCTGTTGGGGAAAAATAATAAGATGGGGTCCCCTATCTTCAATCTCAAGGTCATGTAGGGATCAGTCCCCTTCATTTTCAATCTCAATGTCATGTAGGGATCACTCCCTTTTATTTATAAGATGCTGTAAATTGAGCTATAAACATAACAACTTCCCATGGACTGTATGAAATTAATGCCATCATGTCGTTCGGTCGGAAATGTTTTCAATGTTGTTTAGTATTGCAAATGAACCAAATTAAATCAAGCATGAGCTTGCTTGAATTCTAGATTGTTTGTTGAAACCCTATATGAGCTCAACATAAGCCTGATTTGTGTGCATGTGATATTGTTTGAGCTCAACCGCTTCAAAATCATGGTTTTTTTGAGCTTGGGCTGAGCTTTACTTGAGTTAAATTTAAATTTGATTATTGAGTAGATCATTTGGTCAAATAAATGAGCCTTATAGAGCCACTAAACTAATAATATTTTTGAGCTATTTGTTAGCTAACAAATGAGCTTTATTGAGACTATTGATAAATAAAACTATCAAGTAGGTTTTTGCTAATCAAATGAGCCTCATCAAACTTAATATTAATAAATATTGAACAAATTCTTATTTAATCTAACAAGACTTTTCAACAACTTCTTAATTATCGAGTTTTAAATGGGCATATTGTCGACCCTTAATTATGATGCAGTCTTGGAACTAAATACTTCTAAGGGCTTATAATTGTTGTGGATGTGTTCCAACTTACCTTAGGAACCCTAGGTTTTTGGAGAGACTTGGTTTTGTATAGAATGTGCTAGTGTAGGCTAAGCATGGTTAACTCTATTTGGCCGAGTGTATATTGGAGCATTTTGGCGAGGCTAGGGTTTATTTTTCGAAGAATTAATGGATTTTAAAATACTTAGAGATGGTGGAGGAATGTTTAAAGGATTGATTTGGAGTTAGGTAGAATTTCTAAGGATTTTTTATTGGATTGATGAAGCTAAAATCAAGACTAGGTCCTTTAAATCTAGTTTAGGTTAGACTTTATGTAGAATGATTTTGAACTATGAGGATTTTCAAGTAGGAATGCCTTTGAACTTAAAATCACTTGGAGATTGTCAATGATTGTTTGCAGATTATATATGGAATTTTGTGGAACTTTTCAAGTGATTTTAGTTGATCAATAGAGGGTCAGATCAATATGAACTATGGTTAGCCTAGTTTAGTTTGATTTTGTTAAGTTCATATTTTACTTTTCTCAAATAAAAGGTTAGGGATTGACATTGGAATATTAAGGCTGATGTAGAGAGTGTTTTGCATTCAGTTTAATCAATACTTATAAAAGAGAGAAACAAGTTGCAGAATAAAAAAATCCCACCAAAGTATCTCGCGCCCACCAAGCTCCAAGAGGAATTTTTTGTACCAAAGACTCAAAATTTATTTAAAAAATTACATAAAAAATCTATTGTATTAAATTCTACAGGTTTAAATCTTTTCATATGAGCATTGATCTTTGTCTTTCAAAATTTTCTAAAAGGAGGGAGTTTTTTTCCCATATATTGTGATAGTTGGAGTAGCTGCTTGGCTAGTGTGGTTGGCCCCTATTTTTGAGGAGAGTGGGGTGAGGTAGTCAATTGGTTGGCTAATGTGGCATTTTAATTCTTCCCTAGTTGTCCACAATCTCGTGCATGCATCTATAATGGCCCTCTAAGTCACTATTTCCTTAAAGACATCCCATAACCGAGGCTAGATTCAACCATCTTTCAAGCCTATCTTCTTCACTATCTTCCCTGTAATTTTCTTGCTTCATAATGCTCTTGGAGTTTGAATTATGCCTTCTAAACTCGTGAACTATCACATAATACTTAATACAAAATACAACTAGAAGTAAACATCACATCCACAAACACACATGAATTAGCGTGGTCTTAAATTCTATAAAATAAACATTGTTAAAATAATAATTACTTTGCCATAGACCTAGTAAAATTTATAATGTCTTGCATCAAATCTAATTGAGCTTCTTAGCATGCTTCTTCATAAATTTTATATGGTATTGTTCATGATCATAAACGAGTTAAGCATTTAAGTATTTTGACTTGTTGATTTAGTTAATTAAATGATTATAAATAGGCTTTAATTGTGCTGGGTTTGGAGTTGCTTATTAAGTGTATCGATTTTTTGTAGCCTTAATATTATTTTTTGTGTTTGTTTACGTGTTTTCTACGTGCAAGAATCAATTTGTTTTACAAGTTTTGCATGAATTTCTTGCACCATTTGAAAACTTTTTAACATCCGAGAAAGGATTCATAGAATCATCCCCATTTGAAGAATGGTATTTGGGGTGTAAATGAGTCGAGTCGAGCTCGAGTTCAACTCATAGTGGCAGCAGCTGGTTCGCGAGCTTGAACTAAAGTTTCAATTTTTACCGGAGCGCACCGGAGAATTTATTGGTGGCCAGAGGAGTAGGATACAACAACTCACTGGAAAATGTAATGACTAGCGGTATGGTAATCTAGCTGGCTTGCGAGCAAGCAAACTGAGTTGGGATGTGCTTGAGCTCTTGCTCATTAAGCTCTGATGGTGAGCTCGTTAACGAGCTGTGATCGAGTCGGCTCAGCTCACGAGCCGACTCGACTTAATTACATCCCTAGATGGTATCATTTATTTTCTTTGCTATTGTATTTTTGGTTCAACAAGGACATAATTGAGATCTGGAATCTTCACCTTGTAGTGTCATAGACTGCCTTCATGATTGCACAAGCTGGGAAATTCCATGCTTCCCTCATCTTGATGATACATGTTATTTTTGCCCAACTTTGTGAGAAGGCCAATCATACGCAAACTTTGGTAGAAGTTTGGCTAAGGAGCCCAACAATCCTAAGCACATAGGCCAACTTGCTGGATGATTGTTGCAGAGAAGCTCCGATAAGCAACCTAATTAAAGTTCTCTGCTAGAAAATAAATACAATCCTCCTTCTATTAAATATTATTGTCTTGTTTATCCTTCAACTCTACTTAGGAAGCATTTGAATAGATTTGAGACTGTGAGCATTCTAAAGGACAATCATTATATTAAGAATTATTGTAAACAATTTTCTCAAGGATTTGTTATACACTGGAAAGTTGAAGAAACTTTTTCATACCAATGTTGAATGGAATCTAGAGAAGGCATTGACCTTAATTGCAAACTTGCAAAAATACCAAGAATGATTCTATATAATATTCTTTTTTAGGCGGCAGAGGAAGCAAAGCAATCACCCTATCCAACCTTTAATGGTTGTAACTAGGAGAAGTCTTCCTCATGCAAAATGCTCATTTTAATTCTCTAATGATCTAATCATCTTTTGTGATGATTATTAGCTACTTATCGGTAACTCTTACAATGATGTTACAATGGAAAGTTACTTATCACCAGCCATTAATTAGGCTGAATCTTGATTGATAGTATAAGTTCAATTATGATCAATTTTTACTATACCCTTGAGATGGCGGGCATTGAAGACAATTTTAAGGCCTAAGAGTGGCCCTCTCATTGCTTCATTGGAGATCGATGTGGATTGACAAAGTTTATTTCATTTTGATCCCTTGGGTTGATGATTGTTTGATGCAACCTTTCATGATTGTCCGCCTTTTCATTTGAATACCATTTGTTTATGATATATCTTTGATTGATCGTTTTTTAATGGCTTAGGGCAGTGAAGAATCTTCACCTAATAATAAGATTCTCGGTAGTCTTGGGTTATCACAATCCATGATGACCTTAGTCTCGTACTTCCCATTGCCCTTCAGTTTGTTCCTACGGTTGGAGATGAGGGCATCACATAGGATAAATTAATGCAGTCAATTTAAATATTTTATCTATAGCAATCACATTATGGAGTAATTTTATTTTTTTTATCTCTGTCTGTAAGATTTGAGTCAGCTTATTTGTGTTTTTCTCATTTTCTTTGGCCAACTTGACTTCAGAAATTGATGAGTAAATTGTGTTTCAGAAGTATAAAGTCTAATGTATGCACTATTACTGAACATCTAATATTCAACCCTAACTTTCTATAGTTATTTTAAGTTATAGATGCCATGAACTATGGCCGGAGCACTTGATAAGACATTTCTCCTAATTTTTGTAGCATAATTAAACATGATTGTGATTACGAGCAAGCATGGAGTAGGATTTTGGAGAACTCTCGCTAAAAGAACAAATGTAATAATCTTAAGTACTGAGTTCTCCTTCGAAACATTGGAGGCCAAATCAGGAATATAAAGGGCCACTGACGTTCTCCTACTATCCTTGCTGATTAGATGAATAAAAAACCAATTTATTAACCTAGTTGAATCCCAGTGCCTCTTAAAACATAGATGTTAGGAACTTTCAAATTTTAATCTTTATGAAATCTTATATTGCATGTCTAGGAGCGTGGCAATGGAAGCAAGATAACAAAATGATAATTTTTTTCTCAGATGAACAAAATTAGCAACACATGATTATAAAGGTTATAATAGGACAAAGATGGGAGCTGCTTGTCGATCATTTTGGTGGTTTGCATGTCACTTGTTTTGTACCTTTGGTGTTAATGGAATCTCAATGGTTACATGTGCTTTGTTCACATTTTAATATAGATCATGATGACAAGTTGGCTCTTAGGAGTTGAATTGAGTCATTCAGGTCTAGTATCAGACCATTAAAGGAGTTCTACGAGATGCTAGTGCTGAGATAAGTTGCATACTTAGATCTTCGAGTAAAACGTGAAAGCTACACATGGAAAATCTCTTTCGCTTTTGTTGTAGTAAGTTAGCTAGGTTGTGAGGGCTGGTAGAAAGTTGCAACGACTTTACTAATTCCCAGGCAGTGTTGTGGCGAGTACTAGGTAACTACAATATGACCATCATTGAATCATTAATAGAGTAATTTAGTCTTGATGGCAACTGTTTTGAATGAGGGAAGACCCAATAGTCATGAGCCGAGTGGTAGGGCTGCACCTCTGCTCGGGAGCCCAAAATTTTCATGGATAGAGTAGTAGGACTACATTAAATCTTATAAATGAATCACCTCTCAGGAGCCAAATATTGAGACTTGGTTTCCAAACTTATACTTGAAAGTTGTATTTATGAGAGTTTTCTAATGTCACCTAACTTCTTACGCCTATTATTAACAATTTCGATAGTCTCTTATCTTCCCAACCTCGCTTTGTCCACTATGGTGTTCTGTCTCCATATTTGCAACTTTGCTTTGGAATCTTCATATTAACAATACTCTCATCTCCTTCTTGTGCATTTTCAAGTAATAGCATGCATGTGATTAGAGCTTTATCGGGTTCTAACATATTGTAGACCATTGCAACCTCAATTACTTTGGCGTGTAAGAGATGAAATGAAACTTCACCACTCCTGAACTATTCAAATGATGCTACTTTTGTAGATATGATCTTGGACCCATGCTATTTGATTTTTCAAATATGACGTTTGTTTTTGTTTTTGTTTTTTAGCTGGTCATACTTTATTTTCTTTCTTTTTTCTTACAGAAACTTTACTATGCTGTGAAATGGAACTGATGCAGACCTTCTTTTTTTTGGTCTTCGTGTGAAGGGAAGCAGATGGCTGTATCACGCTATTTGTTCGCACTATCATGCTTCCAAATGAATCTTCTGAGGGAAGCGGAAGCATCTCTGTGCCCAGCCAATGAACCAAACTCCGAGGTAATGTGGGCTTTTCCAGTGAAGTTGCCTTATAATTTTCTCCGCATGCTCCTTAACTTTTGTCTAAAAAATCTCATTTATTATTCAATGCCAGTAATTTAAACATTAAGAATTCACTGCATGTTCCGGTAGACGAGCCAATCTGCAACAGAAAAATTGAACCAAAGCACATTTAGTATTTAAAGCCACTTCTTTCCACTCAATGCTCTTTCCATTAAGTTTATTTTTTATTTTTTTTATGGAGGAAATAAAGCTGAATTTTAAGACATTGCAGTGTGTAAACAAAACACTTTCTGTAGCGGTTACAGGACTACTGAATTATAACCGACACATTCTGTGTTACAGCCTGATCATTTTTTTTCAAGAAAAAATTCTCATCAGCTTTCAATTTTTTCTGCAATTGTCATCCCTTTTTTTGTTTCTTAAGAAACTAAATATTTAAGGTAGGTACTATATGGTGAACAAGAGACATCGTCCTTATCTGTTTCTGCTTCATTTGGCTTTTACGTTTTTTTTCCTAGTTATGAATGCTGAATTTTGAAAATCAGTAGGGGTTCGTAGAAAGCAGGCCTTGATAACTGATTTAGTATCAATACCTTGGGCCTTATGATTGAAGAAGTGGATGAATAAGTATCACTGCCGTTGGCCTTATGAATTAAGAAGTGAAAATTTATGTATTTATTACCTTGTTACTTGCAAAGAAGTTTGAGCGCCATCAATATCATTTAAACTTATCAGACTACTTCGAAATTAACTTTATGAATCTCATTTTCCCTTCTTATTTTTTTGAGTGTCATATCAGGTGCTAATCGTTGTCTATGCTAGTTCCTTAGGCTATTTGTAGCTATGTTTCCTTTGGTCCCCCTTTTTATTTTCTATCTTCATCTGATTATTTCTTTCTATGCGCTTTTTGAGCTACTTCTTCCCTCTATTATAAATGCTGGAAGCCCCTTATACTAATTTTTATCCTATTTTGCCAAATTTTGCCACATTCATTGTAATATAGCATGCAAATGTCACTTCATAATTGGTTTTTTGGGTTTCAAATCAACTTGATTTATGATATCCACATGATTTTTAGCTTTTATTCTTTTATCTTCTTCCGTTAGTCATGAATTTGATTTTCCTATTAAAGAAACTGGCTATGTTATTACCGATCAATTTAATTTAGGTTTAATCTATTATCTTCTTATTGAATTTTTTGGTTTGCATTTCTTGTAAGTGACATCATAATCAACCAATGTTGGCTTCTTTTAACAATTACGTTAAATTGTGTGACTTGAGTTAGTGATTTCTCAGGAACATTGCAAACATCTCCAATTAATTTGGTGACCAGAAAACATCAAATTAGGATTTATTGGATGGTTTTTGACTTGAGTCTGGTGATTGTATTCTAAAATAACATCCACTCTCATTCTATTGTGTTTCATAAAATAGGCTATTTAAGTTAGAAATAACTTTTCCAGATGGCCTACCTTTAAGGTCATGGTGATAATCATGTTTAGAGTCGGTATTTAATGAATTTATTTAAGGCCATTTCAAGATAAGTGAATGCAATTTCTAAAATCTTGTATGTATATAACTTTTTCAAATAGTAGCTGTGTTTGTTAAGTTTGACTCGTAAAGCATGCTCTGACCATATATATTCCTTTTGTTTGTTGAAGTTTATTCTAACAGGCTTTTTTGGTATTTCTTCCTTTTGCTAATGAAGAGACACTAGTGTAGAACCCACAATAACTCAATGCAATGTCTGCTTTGATCTCTGATTTTCACATGATTATAATTATTTTGTTTTAAAAGGATAATTCAATTTTTTTTTTTTAAACAATTTATCAGGTTCCAAATGGTGCAGCTGGTCACTATCTTCTTGGACTCATTTACAGGTTATATTTTTGTTTAAACTCCTTGATAATACAGAGATGTTGCTAGTATTTGAAGTATCTAGGAAAGAGAGGGAGAGGGGGAGAGAGAGAGAGAGATGTAGGATCTATGAGCCGTGTTTGGTGTAGATGGCCATATATGCTGGAATTCGATGTTATGTAGGCATGCTTTAGTTTGGGAGAAATCTGGTTTAGTCTAAGTTTTTAGTTTTTCATGCGTAAAAAATCCCTATACATTCATTTGTAGACATGAATAAATATGTACTCACAAACATGCTAACATTTCAATTTTACACTTCTTCTAATGTTGCATTTATAATGCCTGTCTTTTGATGCCTTAGTCTTCATTAGCTTTCTAATTTATCATTCAATTGTTTACTTTACTTTCCTTCTGTACAAAGAAGGGTAATATTACTCTCTTCAACTCTCTTTCCTTCCTGATCTTGGTTGTAAACCATTGTGGGCTGGGTTTGATTATTCTTTTGAGATCTACAAGAATTGAATTTGATTATTCTTTTGTTTTTTAATTAGTTTACATGACATCGTTATTTATTCAATTTATTTAGGTGCACAAGCAGACGGGCATTTGCTATCGAGCACTTTATGCAGGCTTTGGCCATAGATCCTCTTTTGTGGGCTGCATATGAGGAGCTGTGTGTGCTGGGTCAGTGTTGTCATGTTTTGATAAATCTTTTTGGCAGATTTTTTTTCTTGTATTTTTGAGTTTCTAAAAGTTTTTATATTTTCTTTGTTTGCTGATATGGATGATTCATTTTGTTTATTTCTAGCTTTTATTTTCCTGACATCATTTTTCCATATTTAAATGGTGTAGTGGATTATTTTGTCATTTAGTGTTGCCTTGATGGTTGTTTTTTTAATCCATTTTATAGTGCATGAATCTGTTGTAAAACATTGTAAGAGATTTTTTGTAGGGTTTCATAAATTATGGAATCAAGCTGTTTAATGTTGCTCGGTTGTATAAGTATCCGAATGCACTTGGAAGTTCTTTTTGCACATTTCAGATTTTTGCAAAAATGTTTGTGCTGAATGAATTTTTTTTAAATTTTTATGTTTTCCAAGTTATGTTCTCTTGTCTGTCTTAGGAAAAGTACTTTGTTTCCTACCAAAAAGTATCACATATCATAAATGTTTGATCTTTGTGCATTATGGTTAATGTTTTCCATTAGCTTTGAAACTCTGATTAAGTTAATGTTTTGTCAATTATAATGTTAGCAATGTTTTTAAAAGCATGCTTTAAGAGCGACCGCTTCGCTTTGCTGAAGCGCTGAAGTTCATTTACAGATTTTTTTTTTGTTGTTGTAGTTTTAAGTTTTAATTATTGCAGCAAACTATTATAAATTATTCAAAAAATTAATTTATAGGGTCACTCTCAATATTTGCCTTCAAGTCAAGTATTGTGCCACATTCTTTTCTATTTTATATCAATTTTTAAGTCATACTTTATATTTTATAATTTTTAATGAATGTATTTGTACATTAATAGTTCTATATAACCCAAATTAGCGCTTTGGTTAATAAAGCTTTGCATATCGCATTGCGCTTTGTGCTTTGATAACATTACATGTTTGTACTATCGATATAAACAACTCACTTTAATTGGAATTAGGCTTGAGATTCAGCATAAGGTGTCGGAACTTGGATTGACTTTGGAAGAGCTTTTTTATGAAGCGTCACTTTCCATCACCATGTTTAGTATGATTATCAAAAATATCTCGCTTATGTAATTTTTTGACAAAATTTTAGATTATGTTTGCTGGTTAATTTATCATAGCTTCTTTAGTTTTTGAATATGAAGCTAGGTAATTCATGCTCTGATCTGTGTTTATTGTGAGAAACAAATAGTTGATTTTGTAATGCCGCAACTATATATGTATGATTCAGATTGTCTGGGCATTCCAGTTTCTGTAAGATACAATTACATAGACGTGGATGAAAGTTTTGTTGATAGCTGTCCTATCGGTGCGTCATGCTCTGCTTTGCATTCTCATAGCTAATTTTCTTCCTCGGTTATACATTTATGCCATAAATGTTTTTTTCCCATAAAAAAATCCTGTGTGTATCTTTTAACTTTCCTTTGACAAATAAAGGTGCTTTGAACTTGCGATTAATAGAAATGTTGAAAGTAGTCCTTGTTTAGTAATTTGGCTGCTTTGTAATCATATTTATCTTATCCACCACCGACAACTCTACTCTAACCAGGTGTATACGGGCCTGCTTAAATTTTTGGAAGATTTACATATATACCAAACAAATCCTATGTATTTACCTATCTAACACTAAAATTTTAATTTTTACATTTATACTACTCTACCTATACCTGAAAATTTGTATTTCATTTTTTAGAAGTTAGTAATAGTGTTATTTTTTGATGTTATATGAAGGATTTGAGTTCATAAAGTTTAGCTGATAGATACATAAATACATAGGAATTGTATGGCATGTATGTAAATAGCCCTGAATGTTTTAGTTTTCCATGCTTATTCTTTGTTGGGCTGTTGCTCAGTTAAAGTCGAATGTGGCAATGAGCAGTGTAAATTGAATTTGTTTAATGGTTTGAATTAGTTTTACTAACTTGAAAGTGACCCCAAATAGAGATTGCAAGCTTGATTTTTGGCTTGCCAAAGTTTAGGTTTTTCGTGTCACGTTTATCACCTTTGAATCAGGTGCTTCATGCTTGTAAACATTCAAAGGGATTAGGCATCAGTTTGAAACTCTTATGAGGGTAATAAAAGATTAAGAGTTGTGAAAAAACATGTAATTTCATTGCAGTCTTGCCATATGTAGAAAATCCCCATATACATTGAAAACAATCATTTGAATCTTTATATCATCTTTTTAGTCGTGTTATACGTTCTGGGGCTTATGTGGTGCATGGAGTGCTTCACCACATTTGCTTCTTTTATATCTATGGATGCTTCTTTGTTTGTGCGCTTGTGTCTGCATAAGTATGTTTATGTTCTGCTCTGTTCTAAAGAGTAATTAAGTTGCTACATTCTGTATCCAAGGCGAGCAGGTCTGCATCGGAGCATTTGCTTTTAGGGCCATTTGCATACATAGCACATGGTTCTTATGTATTTACTTTTCTCACACCTATACTTTCATATCACGTAAAAAATAACACTATTACGGTTATATCTCTTTTTAGAAGTGAAATACACCTTTTCATACATAGGTTTAAAATGCCAGGTGCTATGTATGTAAATATGAAAGTTCTGGTGTGCGATATATAAATATATAAGAATTGTGTGCGATGTATGTATATATATGAAAGTTTAGGTTTTTATATTAAAGAATGACATGGCTATGAAATAGAGTTGATGTTTACCGCATTTAGCTTACGGATCCGCCTCACAGGTGCTGCGGAAGAGGCAAATGAATGCTTTAGTGATGCCATTGCTGTTCGAATTCAGCCACAGTATTTCTTTGAGTCAAGTTCTCAGAGCATAGATGGAGCTAATGAGGATCATAACCTTCCTTCCAGTAGGTCAGTGGGCTCACAGGATAGTCCGAAGCAATCAAAGCAAATTCATGCTGCCAACAATATGCCCTATTATCCTCAGGGGGTAGTAACTACAGCTAACTGTATACCTTCTAATTTACCACTGTATAACACACCGTCTCCGCCGGTAACACAGGTAGTATGAGTTCCGGTACAATTTTTCAAGTTTTTTTCAGATATCATCTAATAATTATGTGATTTATAATCAAATTTTTTATAAAACTTCTTTGTTGCTTTTACCGATAAGAATGTCTAACTCAAAGTTTAACAGTGCATTGGCTTATCAAAATTATATGATTAAGAGGAAGGTGAGTGGAATAAACTTAGCTTTGATGATTAAATGAAGCCGTTTGAAAATTCTGATTATAAACTTGAGTTTAGGCCAATTTTTTGACAGTTTTTATATTAAGGCTGGTCAATAAGTAAAGGTTGAATGATTGGCAATGGCACAATTTGTAAGCTAGTGATGAGAGAATGGTGCAAGTGTTTTAAAGAGGACCAATTTGATTGCTTGATTATTTATAAGGTGCCATTCTAGTCTCGGACTATATAAATGTCCGATTTAGTCTATGGACTCTTATAATAGTAGCTAAAATGGACACGCAGTTTGAATTAATTGAAATTGAACTTAAAATTGACAGAAAATGTTAAAATTTAGAGTATTTTAGGAATTTGCCGCTTGAAATTCTTATAAAATTTTATAAATACTTTTTTTTAAAGTTTGAGTTATTTTGTAGAATATTTAATATTAATTGTTAGAATTTGTAAATTTAATATGTATTAAATAGGAAGCAGGAAATATTAGGAATATTATCACTAGATATATTCCAAATTTGGTAAGTGAAAAATTAAATTTTGTAAAGATTTTAAGATGAAAATTCAGAAAATAGCCTCATTTTTATAACCGTTTGTTAATTTTAGTCTCAAATTTAATAGCAGGGCTATTTTAGCTTCTATTTTAAGAGACTCAGGATTAATGCTGATCATTTATACAACCTAGAACTAAAATGGGGGGAAATAATGTGGTTACCATTTTTTTTCTTCGGGCCAGGTGAGCCCTTGAACCTGGCGCTATGAGAGTCTTCACTTTATTTTCAACTAATGTGTTACATATTCGAGTATAATCGATTATCATTTCTATTCTTAATTATGTACCAACAGATTCAAATATTATTGGTATAGGTTAAGGGAATGTATAAAGATTAAGTTGAGGGAATATATAAAATCAGAATGGTCTGATTCAGAGAAAGTATGAAGCTTCATATTTTTGGCTATTAGAAAATTAAACCTCTCTGGTCAAAATTTACATGGAATAATTTATTTGTATGATGATCCATCAATTTTTTTGAAGTTCTTCATTCTTGTCAATATTGAATTTCACATAATTTGGTCTTTTTATTTTTGAAATACTTATTTCCATGAATCTTGATGTGAAATGCCTGGAATAGTCTTAATAGTATTTCAACATCAGCGTTCTTCATATTGTTATGTTCAACCAAATGAAATTAGTTTCATACTACCAACAAATCCAGACTTACCCATCAGCATTCAATAGTCTGTTGAAATACTTTCTGTAGAGAATTCTCTTTCATTTTGAACGAGTTTTATCCTCATTTTCGGATTTATATGTAAGAATGAGGATATAGATGTAAACATGACTTAAAATTAAGTCTAACTGACTTAAATTAGAAACTTTGTAACAATATGTGATGATAGACCATCATGGCGGCATAATTTTTTTTATAAAAATTCAATTAGGTGAACTCTGCTATTTGAATTTTAGGGTTGGGCGGTGAAGAAGCCATATATAGCTTAGTTGAGTGTGACAAGATATATATACCACATAAGTCGTTGAATTCTACAATTCATTGTTTTTTTCACTTTGCAGCTATCTGGTATTGTTCCACCTCCTGTGTATAGAAATGCATACTTAAACGCTTTAGGTGGAGATGTTTCTTCCAAACCTAATGCTCATGCCACCACTCAGGCTCCAAGAAGAAAGTTCATGGATGAAGGGAAACTTAGAAAGGTTGGCCAACTTTCTGAATAATTTATCTCCTTTTTAATTTCTTTTGGCTGCATTTCTTATGATTTAAGGATACATAATATGCATAGATATATGCACCTACAGCCTTGTGTACAAGGCAACTGGACAAACTTGAAAACTTAGGGCTTGGCCTGTACTAGGCAACAATTCATATTGAGAATGTACTGCTTCATGTTTAGAACTATTTATTGTTTTTTGCATATCTACATGTTAAGAAAGTAAAGTTTATTATGTGAACATTAAATTATCATGAGATTCATGGCATTTTTTTTTTATTACGACTTGAACAATGCATTTAATATTTGAAGCGACAAAGCTATTTGAAGAAGGTTTTTAGTATAAAGGATGAGGGAAATAATCTAAAAATGAGAGATATTCGGACTAGAAAAAGGCTATTTCCTCTCAAACGGGGATGCCCAAAAATGCTATGACTAATGACATTGGGTGGTGATCGTTCAGTTTAGTAGGTGAGGTTGAACACAAATTAAATGTATCGCTTGGTTAGTTTTTACTAGCTTTTCATTCCATACTTTTATCTAGGTAATGCTGTGATCTAGCTCCATATTTTATCCTCCTTTACTAGTCAAAATACCTTTCTTTTTTGTAATAACCCCTTTTTATTTAATTTTTAGGTTTCAGGGAGGCTCTTTTCTGGTTCGGATTCTGGACCCAGAAGAAGTGCAAGACTTTCTGGAGATGCAATGGCTAATGTCAATCTTCATTCTTCCCAAACTGGAGCAAATGGCACAAATTACTCTTCCGCAAAATTTCTAGGAGGATTTCCTTCATCTAAAATGGGCTCATCAGCTCTTCGTTCTGTGTCAAATCGGAAGGGGCAACAATTGTCTGCTGAAAGTTTTGATGAAGGTGATGCTGGGAGCACATTTCTTAAGTAAAATTATTGTTTAAGAGCCTGAAAAGCAGAATAATTTTGATAATAGCATATAGACAATATTAATACTTTTAACTTCAGAATGAGATAATAATTCATTTTCAATATTCTTCTGTGAAACCTTACATTATCAGCATTGGCTTCGTTATGATCTAGTGATTCCACTTCTAGAACGTCCTTTTCGCTATGCAAGAATAAGTGATATCGGAGGAAAAAACACAAACCACAAAAGCAACTTTTCTTAATGAGAAATAGGATTACAACACACAAAACTGAAAATAACATCACTAAAACATGAAAAGACAAACAAACACATCGAAGTGTAGCCCAAGGGCGGTGGAGATTGGCTAGGTGGATCGGGATGACTAGCGGGGTTGGCTGCAACAAAGATGAAGTGTTGGCCGGTAGATTTGATTGAAGAACCGGTTTGGAGGGGCTAGACAACAGGTTTGAGGTTTGATGGTGGGCGAGAGGCGGTTGGGGAAGAGTCAGAGTGATGGAGCTGCTGTGGAAGAAGTATGACAACAGAGAAATGAAAGTATGGTAAGATCAATACCTCGGCGGGATCGAGATACAACCGGAGCACCACTCGTACTATTGGAGACGATCACCACTTCGAATGAGCGTTAGCCGGAGCCCAACCTCAACATCAGATACAACATTCGAAGGGAAAAACTCTAGTTTAAAACCTCAATTCAGATATCAAAACTAAGACCCTTAATCCTAAGCATATCATCCCATATTTATAAAGAGATTAAGCTTATTTTAGTTAATAAAATTAATGAAGGATAATACTATATAATCACGTTTTTAAATTTTAGGAAAGGATTTAAAATAAGAAATGCTTTAAAATAAGAAAATATTTAAAATAAAAAGGGAGAATAAAATATTATCATGATTTCAAATGGGTTTAAAATCTGAAAGAATTTAAAATAAGAAAGTATTTTAAAATAAGAAAGGAGAATAAAAATTAGATTTTGGATTTAGGAAATATTTTAAAATTGGAAAATGTTTGGAAGGAAAATAAGAAAGAAAGGAAAAAGGAAAGGAAGAAAAAGGAAAGGTGGAAAAAGGGAAAGGAGGGAAGAGGAAGGAGGAAAACCCCCATGTCATTCTCCCGGGGTTGGGAGAGCTTCGACCTCATTTGTCGATGCTTCTGGATCCTCATGGTACGACAATAATTTCTCTGATAGGTCGTTCATGTCGGTGTAGTCATTCCACAACATATTCTAATAGAATAGGTAGCCATCCTCTTTTGGCACTTCCTGAGCGGGAGCTGCATATAGAGGGAGGTTCCCGTAATGCAACTCTCGCGCCCTTTCGTTTGAAATCTTCTCCTTTCACTTCTCGTGCCTAGCGTGCGATGGTTGAGTAATAAGTATGTGAGGAGAACTCAGTTATGGGATAAAATCTGTGGCAAGCTACGCCACTCTCACTGTCACCTCCTCAGAAGAGACCTCTTCCCCATAAATAGGTCTTCGATCCTGTTGCAGAATTTTCATCCCCATTAAGCTCTTCGGGCTCACTACAAAGTTGGGATTCACCTCTTTTGTCAGGACATCTGGTGATGAGTACCATACTGGACTGAAATTAATCTCTGAATAGTCTCTTATAATATTTTGACATGACACAAAATGACTCCTCTTCGAACATGATAACTTTGAAAGAGGTCTAACCATATGAAAAAGTTGTATTTCTTATATCTTTGGTGGCCCCGTTTCTAATGTCGGCTCTTCAAGCTCGTGATCTTTTTGGACCACCAAGGTCAGTCCCGCTGTAGCTCCTCTGAACGCCTGTGAAACGGTATCTGGAGGTGCCACAGTTCCATACTCTACTTGAATGCTCATTACATCGAGGTCACAATCTCCTAGACCGACTATTGGTACCTCAACTGAATCTCTATCTCGAGATCCACCAGAATTGGTGACATCTCTTCATCGCTAGTTGCAAGTGGAGAACCTCCCGGAAGTCTTCAACTTCTCTCGTATCAACTGTGTCATTGTTCAATTTTTCAACAACACCATACTCAGTGAAGTAGATCTCTCCCTTGGATGTGCATTATGATTCCACCTGCCTAAATCCGTGACACTTGTAATATTTTCTGGCTATGACAGACTTGCAGATTGCTTTCACTAGATAGTAGGCAGGGGGATCGCTTGGTGTTGCAGTTTCTCTATTTTGGAATCTAGGAGTTGTAATTTTTGACGACAATAAGTTGGTAGAACTAATGCCGTGTTTCCCGCTTCATCTTCACATCTTCTCGTTCTTTCCTTTGACCTTCCAGATCATGATCAAGGGTAACCTTCTACTGGATTTTCTCTTCAATATCCTGAGGCCTTTGCTAAAGACTACGGACCTCTTGTCATATCTCGTCCCGAACATGCTCAGGCATATATCTCATTAGTGGCTTGACTAAGGTTTAGGGTTGGGAGGTGAAAAGATAGTGCATGAAATTAATTGAAGGTGTATAAAATTTGAATCGGGATTGCTAATTTTAAAAATCAGCTGAGAGAATTTATGGATTGGTTTGGAATGGGTGGTTCAGGGTAGGAAAGAAAATTTTTCGATGGAGGGTAAGACCTTCGTTAGGAAATCCTAGGATAAGACTAGGGTTGAGCTAGCTCTGATATCAAATGATATCGGAGAAAAATGCCCAAACCACAAAAACAACTTTTATTAATGGGGGAAATAAGATTACAACACACAAATTGAAAATAACATCACTAAAACATGAAAAGACAAACATACACATCGAAGTGTAGCCCAAGGGCTGTGGAGGTTGGCTAGGTGGATCGGGATGGCTGGCGGGGGTGGAGACAACAAATATGGAGTGTTGGGCGGTAGATTTGGTTGCAGAACAATGGGCTACGGGGTTGGACAACCAGTTGGAGGGGCTGGACAACAGGTTTAGTGCTGAAATTTGGGTTGGAGGCAGTTGGGTGAGGGTCAGAGTGGTGGAGTTGCTGTGAAAGAAGTAGGACAACAAGGAAATGAAAGTATGACAGATAAACCCCTCATTGGGATCGAAATATAGCCGGAGCACCACTCGTACCACTGAAGCCGATCACCACTTCGGACAAGTGTTAGCTGGAGCCCTATCTCGACGTCGTATACAACCCTCGATGGGAAAAAAATATAAACCTTAATTCAGATATAAAAAATAAGACCCTCAACTCTAAGAATATCTTTCCATATTTATAAAAATGCTAGACTTATTTTACGTAATCAAAATAAGGAATGAGAATAAAATACAATCATGTTTTCAGAATTTAGGCAAGGTTTTAAAATAAGAAAATATTTAAAATAAGAAGGGAGATTAAAATATAATCATGATTTCATATTTTATGAAGCGTTTAAAATAGGAAAAGATTTAAAAATAAGAAAGAAGAATAAAAATCGGATTTTAGTTTTAGGAAAGGTTTTAAAATAGAAAAGTGTTAGGAAGGAGAATAAGAAAGAAAGAAAGGAAGGAAAAAGGAATTGAGGAAAAAAGAGAAAGGAGGGAAGAGGAAGGAGGAAAACTCCTGTGTCAATAAAACTTTATGTATCGATATCTTCCAAGACCTACTTTGATGTGTGCCTCATTTAGCGGAAAAAAAATTTCTGTCCGGGTTCCAGATGTAGTTCTACGTGCGGGCTCGAATAATATGCCGCCACGTGTGCTGCATCGTGGATGTTATTTCAAAGTCATTGAAGTGGGACCGCAGATGTTATTTCAGAGTTATTTCTGGATTATTTGAGGTTATTGAAGAGAAACCCTTGTATTACGTTTCAATAATCACGAAATAACACTGAGGAGATTATTTCAGGGTTATTGATGTGAAATATATGCGTTTCTTTTCAATAATTCCAAAATAACCCCGAAATAACCTCCGCGGTTTGGGGTTATTGAAGTGGAATATATGAGTTTCTCTTTAATAATCCCGAAATATCCTCTGCGGTTCCACTTCAATAACCCCGAAATAATTTTCGCGATGTAGCACACGTGACGACATATTATTGAATTCCGCACGTAGAGCTAGGTCAGGAGTCCGGACAGAAAATTTTTTCCATTCAACAAGCATGCTCCTTATAAAGCTTGAATTTTTCATATATCTTCACGCTAAAATTGTTGTCGAACAAAAAAGGAGCCTAGTTTAGGCTGTTTATCTGAAACAATGATGCATCTAGACTTCTCTTGATCCGCTTTTCAAAGGCTAATGTTATTTAAACTGCTGAATTAGCGGGCACTTGGGTAGGATGTAAATTTTGTTTTGGTGATTTGGATTAGAAAGTTAATTGAATGTGAAGTTGCTTGATGTTAGCTCCCGCAAGTAGGTTATTGTTTTAGGTTGAAACGCAACCTATGGATTTTGGTTTATTTTCTGATAATTATTGATGTCACTCATTAATATTTTTATTAAATAAAAATGGCGTGATTTTATGTGCACATTGAGTTCCCATCTCATTAAGCTGTGGTCATCTTTCTAAACTTTATTTCAGTTCTTTACTATCTGCGCATTTGATGAAACTCATGATTTGCGAGGAGTAGAAATGAAAATTAAAGATAAATAGTGTATATATAAGCGGACAACCATAAAAAGATTCAGCACTCCAGCCTATTGTGATAAACAGGACGTCACTGCTGTATAATCATCCCTGATATGCCAATAACATCGATTAACTTGTGATAATGTCACTGACATACTGTTTATTCATAGTTGACATTTTAGTGCTAAGACGCTGCCTTTCAACGGGCATTTAATGATTTGTTCTTTCTTTTGGTATGTATTAGGATCAAACTTGTACTGTGCTTGATTGATGGCTGGTTTTATTTTTGAAAGATTTATATACATACCACAATTCTTATGTAATTCCATATCTAACACCTATACTTCTCTTTTTTACATATATACCACTTTACTTATGCATGAAAAGATGTATTTCATATTTTCACTTTAATAGTTAAAATAGTGGTATTTTTATGTGATATTAAAGACTTGGGTGGTATAAATCTAGAAAGCAAAGTTTAGATGTTAAATATTTAGATACATGAGAATTGGGTGTTTTGTATGTAAATTCCCCTTAATTTTTTTTATGAAGCATGGTCAATGCTTCTTCTATAATTTTCTTCTTCCTTTTGCATAGAATGTTTTAGTTCAGGATCCTTCAAAGGACAAAGCACTTGATGTTCTGCTATGTATCGTGTGAAGTACTTGAAGGCTTATCACGATTCATGATTTAACCAATGGTATAATTGCATCGGAATATGATCAAATTTGTAAATATTGTGCCTTGTTCTGCATTAATTTAAGCTTTCCCGATTGTACTACTTCTGGTAGTGGCATATAAAGCAACTTTTGAGAGAAAAAGTTCAAAATAGTCCATCGACTAGTAAAAAGTCTCTAATTTAGTCCTCGAGTTTTAAAACACTTCAACTTAGTCTCCGACTATTAAAAATTGTTCCGAATTAATCCTAAATAAAATTTTTCGTTTAATTTAACAGCTCCTTTGACATTTTGAAAGAAAATTCCATGTATTTACAAAATTTATGAATTAAACACATGAAGGGCTCACTGGTTCTCACTGGAGGATTCATACGCAAAACTGTCTCACCTTAACTTAAATCTTCATTGTTCCTCCACCCGTGCGGCTTCACCTTTTTTGTTTCACCATCGACGGAGCAAGCAACTCAAGGTGCGTACTTATTGGCGAATTCTCTACTCGTCGGAGCAGCCTCTGTCTCCATCTGCATTGTTTGCGATGATGACAAGGCTTCGTCTCCATCGGAGCGTAGCTTCTCCCCTTCTGTTTTACCATCGACGGAGCAAGCAACTCAAGGAGAGTACTCATTCATTGCTTCTCCACTAGACGGAGCAGTCTCCATCTCCTATCTTCGTCTCCGTGTCCATCTGTGGTGCTTGTGTTGACGATAAGGCTTCGTCTCCATTCGCGAGTCAGCTTCGACCTGCGTCTGTTCGACCTAGAGAAGTTGCGACTCGGTCAGGTAAATAAGACACTGTAAGTTCATAGAGAAGAGTAATTCATCGAAGAAGAAAAACGTGATATATGTGGCAAATAAATTATTTAATTGAATTTAAAAGCAGAAAATGCTGGAGAAATGGGATATCAGATTTTGTGATGTTTGCTTCTAATTGTATTTGAGCAGCATTTAATTAAGTTTTAAGCAATTTTTAGCCTAATCTTGCCAAACAACATGTATTGTAATTTTTATGCGGGTTATATTTATAAATAATTACATAAAAGACAAAAATATCCTTCAATTTATATAATAAAAATTATGATTTAGGACCAATTTGGAGCAACTTTTAATAGTCCGGGGCTAAATTGGAGCATCCTAAATCTATGGACTAAATTGGACACTTGTTAATAGTTAGGGGACTATTTTGGTCTTTTACTCCAACTTTTAATCTGAGCTTTTTTATTCAGAATATATGGAGCTTTATCATTAGAACTTTCCTGATTCAGTTAGAGGCCTTGATTTATTGTCAATATTTCGTCATTTAATGATCTTATTTCTCGTTGCTATATTCACGGGATTCTTATTAATTAATATACTTGCTGCTTGTTATATGATTTAGGGAGAAGACCAGACACTCTTGATGTTCCGTGGTCTCAGGCTTCTGCAGCAGCTTCATCTTCATTATCGATGCTGTCCGATGGTGCAAATACTGACCAAGAAAGAGGACATCCTGCTAGTTGTGGAACTTCAGGTCATGAATCAGGGGTTATAACTGGTGTCAAGGACCTATTATTCCTCTTACGAATTCTTGGAGAAGGCTATAGGCTTTCTTTTCTATACAGGTGCCAGGTATTACACAGTGAAATACTAAAACATTCCTGCCCTTATTGTATTATTGTGTAATTTTTGATTTGCAAATTTACACAGGATGCATTAGAAATTTATCTTAAACTTCCACAGCATCAGTATAATACGGGTTGGGTCTTATCCCAGGTATTTTCCATCTGGTAATTTCGGTTCTGTTATTATTTATTTATTCTGGATCTGCTTTGGATTCTTCTAATGTTCTAGTAACATTTTTAATAGTCATTGCAGTTTCTGTCATCTTTTAAACATTAAAAAACTGAATTTTGGCTTTTCTATGCACATTATGAACCATCTGCATGGACAAAAGATCTGATACATTATCCAATATGGACTCGCTGGTACTCTTATGAAGCACATGGATTCTCTTTTATATCAGAAGACCTTGATACTTGCAAATAATGCATTATGTAGCATGGATGCTCTTGAAAAGGCTTAGCAGAACTACATATATATCTTTTATTTTGAAAGCAATTTTCTTGATCCATTAAAGATTCAATGAGGGCAAACAATACCCATGCATTATAAAGTATATTATGGATGTGGATATGGAATATGGAGATCACCTAACATAAGCATGTGTTTAGATTAACTTTTGAGTTGGGGCTATTTGATCTTTTATTATTTAAATCATTTTGTTGCAATTAATGAACTTGATGTGGTTGGAAATAAGTCATGCACTATGGACATTATTATGAGATGAACATCAAAGAACATTATAATGGGAATAGAGAAAGTTTTGAAAATTTGTTTGAGCTACCAATTACACTATGTTGTTTGGTTGTGTAAGCATTTAAGTGATGTAACAGCTAGAAAAGGATTATTCAATAGCACATAGTGAAAAATTTTCTCGGGGCTTAATCCCTTTTTTGTTTTAAAATTTTGGAGCTATTTGATCAAGTTGCGTAAACATAGTTTCTTTATTACTAGTTTTCTGCTAAACATATGATGCACTGTTTATTGAAGAAGGGATTGATTGATGTGGATAAATAGAATGTGCATGTGGTGAAACCAGTGGCCGATCTTAGCTAGAATGTGTTCTGTCAGAAATATGAGTTTTTGAATGTTATGTTTATCATTGATTTAAATTTTTAAAGCTTGATGCTAAACATGTCGATACTTATAGAGCATATACGTATTATATATTTAAAGTTAATTAAGATAGATCAAAGTTTATCATAGTTTCATACTAAAAGAGTTTGAAAAATTTAAATAATGTTTCAAACTAGAACAATAGGTGGTAAAATTAAATGTAGATTATCTTGATTTCAATGTCAAAATATGAACCTGATGATATCATTAGAAAATATTAATTGTTGCTGCACATTGAATGTTATTTCACATAACTGCAATCGGTGAAATTTTAAAACATAATAGTTGTATAGTCATACTTTATTTTCTATTTTAAACTTGGAAATCTTTTAATAATAATGAGGAGTATAATGTATAAACTGTCTAATATACCTTTGAAGTATATTTTTATACATTTTTACGAATAAAAGCTAAAGGATTCTTTTCAAGTTGTTTGATACATATAATATGTGCATGTATCAAATCCAAGTACTATTATTTTTATAGGAACCACAATGCGCCTAATTCTGAGCATTTTACTTGCTCTGTTTGTTGTGGATTAGGTGTATACTCAACAATAGACATCCTCTCTATGGTGATTTAGAGTTGGTTTTCCTAATAGTTTCCTCTGTGTAGGGGGTAATTTTATCGAGAGCAGATTTCTGTTGTAGCTGTGTGTATTGTGTTTCATTACAACCAGGATGGAATGAACTGGGTAGGACTATCAATTTTGATTGAAACTTGAAAATCATATAATAATCACTCGAATTCTAATTTTTGCTTTGACTCAAGGATGGTTTGTTTGAAATTAATTCGAGTCAGATTGAAATTAGCTTGATTACCTAAAATGTTAAATGGAAGATTTACATACATACCACTCAATTCATATGTATCTACATATCTAACACAAACTTAAATTTTTACACAAATGCCACTTTACTTGAGCATGAAAAGCTGTATTTTACTTTTTTTCTCAACTTTTAATTGTGGTATTTTTGATGTGATATGAAAGACAATGTATAAAATAAATTTGGGTGTTAGATATGTAAATACTTAAGAAATTGGCTGTGTAAATGCCCCAATATACATTTGTCTGCTTGTCTTTACACACCCACCCACCCACACTATAAGCATACTCCAACTCAAACAAAAAGAATACTAGTTTCATAAATTGGTTAGTAAGAAAGCAGGAGACCGTATTTATTGTACGTTGTTGTTCCATTATTTTCATAGTGTCCATGAATGCTTGTGACTGAACTCTAGTCATGATTTGATTCCACGAAAAGAGAAGTATTTTTCTTTGAATTTTTTTCAATCTTGATTTTTTGCTCTTATTTTTTTGACTTCCTAAGTTGGTTCTATCCATATTTTGTACTTTTAATCGATTTTTAGTGAAGAGATAATACCTTAGGGATGTCTTTCAGGTAGGAAAACTATACTTTGAACTGGTAGAGTATTTTGAGGCTGACCGATTATTTGATTTAGCCCGTCGCCTATCGCCATGCACATTAGAGGGAATGGATGCTTACTCGACTGTTCTATATGTAAGCCTCTCTTTCTCTCTCTCTCTCTTTCTCCGTTCATCCCACAATGGGAATTCTTTCAGTTATCATAATGTTGAGATCCTTTCACAGCAATATATTTTATAAATTAGAGAAATGAAACATATGGGAATTTGTTCAGTTATCATATTATTGGGATCCTTTCATAGCAATATATTTTATGTATTAGAAGAATGAAAACATTTTAAGATTCTTATGGCCTCTAGTGGAATTATTATAGTTTTAAAGTTTTCCTATATTAGTTTGTTACATTTTTTTGGTATAATTATATCGTTTGTACTCTGGCATATTCTAGGAGATGCAATGCATTTGATGTAATTTGGTTAATGTAACATGACTAGATTTTTAGTCAAGTGCCCAGTTCTTTTCGTTTACAGCCATTCTATTTTTGAAGTCGTGGCTGCCATTTTTTTAACAAATTACATGGCATTGTAACACTTAAAATGTAAAAAATGCAAGAGATTATATGTTGGTGATAAACAGTAAATGGCGGTGAAGGTTTACAGCTTTGTTGACCAGGAACATTTAATTATAAATTTAAAAGTATTGGAAGACATGAAAGCTTTAGCTGCTCAGTCAACTTTAATGGGTTTGTTAATTTGTATGGGATTATTAATCTTCCTTTAAAGAGTAATTATTTCAAAGAATTTGGGACTTGTTTGGACAGGCGTTATTAAATTTTTTTCCTTCCATCTTGTTAGCTAAAGTTATCAACATGCAATTCATAATGCCAAGAACGGATTTTTTATTGCATGATATGCGAAGCACAAAGTGATTCATTCACTCGGAACTGTTTTAATCTCTGTTGAATATAAAATAAATAAGAAAAACCGCGTACCTACATATTCTATTAAAATCAACATTGTGACGGTTAATGAATTTAATTTATAGGAGTCAAGAAATGTAAACAACCATTGAAGAATAGAAATCCCTATCTAAATCATATTGCCTGCTGTCGATCCAAAGGCAGGGAGAGGGTTTTTCACATGTTTCGTTGTTTGTACATTGTTCTATCGTAATTTTAGTGATTGATTCGTGGAAAACTGCTGGATAACTTACTAGAAATTAAATTTTATATCTGTTTGGGGCATTTTCATACATGGCACATAATTCTATGTACTTACATATCTCTCACCCGAAATTTCATATTTACACACAGCACTCAAATCTTTAATATCACACTATTTCCACATTTTAATGTGGAATACACCTTTTCATGCAGTTTAAAGCACGAAACTTCTATGCATGTAAATATAAAAGTTTAGGTGTGAGATATATAAATACATAAGAATGATGTGCCTGGGTATGTAGATTTCCTTTTCTGTGTTCTCTTATTTTTAAATATTGTTCTCTATTTTGACTTTTTTTCCCTCAAACATTCAGCATTTGAAGGAAGAAATGAAGCTAAGTTATCTTGCTCAAGAACTAGTCTCCATCGATCGATTATGTCCTCAAGCATGGTGAGTGCATGTAAATTCTTCAAAATTTTCTGCATTGGCTGTTGATAAAAAATTGTCATGTATCAGTTACTACAAAGCCTAAAACTTCTTTTCCTATGTGTAGTTTTGTAAATTTCATCATTTGAACAAGTAAGACCAAGCATTTCCACAGCAAATGCTTGAGTGTAGGCACGTCATTTCCAAGTCGTGCCATCCAACGTTCTAGCATAAAATTAAATCATTAAATAAAAATATCAATATATATTACGATATAATATTATTTTCAAATGATAAACTCATAAGTTTAAAATCACAAAAAAATGAAGCAGGTGAACATGCCTTGTAAGAGGCTTGAGTTTGCTCTAAATCCTAATATTCTATTCTTACTATTAAAATCTTCAAATTGATCATTGAATTTAAGATAATTAGACTCAAGGGCAATTCTATCCATTGATGCATATAAATCGTTCTTAACCTCTTTTTCCATATGAAAATCTGTCATAATGAAAAATAATATGCAAAAACATGTAAATGTTGGCGATCCCATATGTTATCAATGATTTCTCATATTTCTTTGTAAATTGCTTCATGTCCTCTTAAATATGTTCTTATTATCTCCTTTGCTTTCTTCATAGCTTTATAAATAAATCCCATAGCAGAACCCCTCTCACCATCAACCATTCGTAATGCTTTCACTAATGGCGTTGTAGTCTTTAGACCATAACTAATATTGCGTCAAAATGAATTCTCTCTCATAATAATTTTCTTTACTTACTTTCCTTCTATTTTTTTTGTCCCAAATAACTTTTATCCCAAACTTTAGAAGTAAACATAGCCTCCAAAGGTTGCCATAGTTCTTTAAACCTTTGCAAAGTCAAGTAAATTGTGACAAATCTTGTAATTGCTGGTTGGATTAGTTCTTTATCTTTGAATTTTCTTATCAGGCTTAATAACCAAGAATGACTGTAATAAATTTACTTATCAAGCAAAATATATTTATGTTGTGGCAATTGTCCCAATTTTTCAAGCATTAAATCAAGATAATGATCAACACGAGGAGTCGAATAAAGATGCTTTTTTTTCGTAAAAGTATTCATTTGCATTAAAAAATCAACAAAAGGTACATGACTATGCAAGGATGCATCTATGATGTACAACATAGAGACTTGTCATCTTCAAGTCTGATAGAGAGTTTCCTCTCAACATCAAAAGAAAAAAACCACTAAGGGCTCGCTGGGCACAAAAATGTGTGGCCCTGTTACATTCCCGTGGCGTATATGCTTTCGGTCGGCCCTCCCAGCCACTGTGCCGCGAGAATCACCAAGCAGATTTCCACTCAAGCGAGGGAGGAGGAGGATACAAACAGTGAGGAAGCCCCTGTGAAAGGCTTGGTTTCGTGAGTTATGAGCCGACATTGGAGCGGGAACAGTTATAGGACTACAGGAGGCTCAAAATTTAACTTAACATTAATTCAGTTAATTATAATTAAATCTGATTAAAATATTAATAATTTTTAATTATTTTTGCTATGTTTTTTCTTTTTTCTTTTACCTCAACACTAAACTTTACTCTTGTTGTTTCTGTACCAAAAATATCATTATTTTAATTTCTAAAATGTGAACTACACCTTTCCATGCACATATAAGGTGATAATTAGGTGTTAGATATGTAAATATCTCGGAATTGAGTGATATGTTTGTAAATCATCATATTTTTATTTGGAATATTAATTTGATGCTGATCCGTGCAGGTGTGCTATGGGTAATTGCTACAGTTTACAAAGAGATCATGAAACAGCGCTAAAGAATTTCCAACGTGCAGTTCAACTAGATTCAAGATTTGCCTATGCTCATACGCTCTGTGGCCATGAGTATACTCCTTTCTACTTTTAGTTTTACCTGTATTGGCTAATTATTTTCCTAACTGCATTTATGTAGCTGATTTTTGATGTGCTACATAGCCACTTTTTTTAACTTTTGGCAACAATAACATGGCGGTTTTAGTGTCAAATAATGCAATACATGCCTATAATTATAGGCCAATTACTAGGTGGCAAATCAGATCATAAGAGATCTAAATTGGATCTATTTTCAAGTATTTTAAGGCCCAATTTTATTAATAGGCTAAATTTTCTTATTTTAAAATTTAAATGATATCATTAGGTTAAGTATCCTCTTTTGGATAAAACTTGTTTTAAAATTGAATCTTTGTTAGTATTTTATAGGATTAGATATACTTAAAATAGTTGGCCTTATTCTTATAACCCTAAGTTTATATGCATGGACCCTTTATTTGTAGTTGGAATATTATGGATTGAAGATGAATAAGATGTGATTATTCATGTTTCCAAGTGAGTGATATTAAGATTCAAGTTCCAAGTTTTGCATGCAAAGTTCATTCCTTCTCCTCACTATCAAATTTGGTATAGGAAAACTTAATCCTGCATTCTTCTATTGCCCTCCTCTTTCCCCCTATAACCAAAAATTCTACCATTCTTGAACCCACACCATTAAATTTGGGGTTGCAATCCTTAAACATCTTCTATTGAGGAGAGTCCCCTTACATCTAATCTCTTTTCTTCCATACAATTCTTGCAATCAAGCTTGTCTGTGTGGCTCTTTTTCACTGACGTCGAAAGCTGGCATGCTGTAGTTTGCTTGATCTTCTCGTTCAGTTGCTTGGATCTAGCACATTTCCCTTGCGCCTACAGCCCTAATCTTGAACTTTAATCCCGTGTTTGTAGATCTACTCTTTCAATGTGGCTGCTTTCACCTTGTTTTTGTGCATTGCTCCCTTTGTCAGGTTCACACATGCCTTGTACTTATCGCCTTGATCACTCATTGACTTGCCTCTGACAGCACTCGATGTCATCACCAACTATTCGATGTCAACCTTCATATCATGAAGAATTATAGATGAATTTCCTTAAAGAATATCTAAGTTTTTGACGTTGGACCCTACTATAATTATGTTATAATCTCAGCTGATATTAGGATAATTACATTTATGTGGCATATCTTAGAAATCTGCATAAATAATTGATTAGTTTTTCTCCTGTAAGAATTTAATTCTTAGTCTTGCAAATTACCTTACTCTTAAATGTAAGTAAATTGAGTGATCTATTAAACTATTTTGATTATTGCGATGATCTTCAATTGAATTGTTTTTGCATGCATGGAGAACTAAAACTGACTTTATAATCAAAGTAATTTTGATAATTTTGTGATGATATCTACTAATAATTGTGTCATGTAAGTATGTTTGCATATCATTTATATATTTTTTTAAGCTGCACTTGTATATGGCATCGTTTTTATTTGCAAGGTTGACGCACATATTAAATAAGTTAAAAACAATTTTGATGAGTATCTTTCCTAAAATTATAAATTTAACTAGCATTGGTAATGATAAGCGAGCTTCATCTTAAGAAATGAACCGATGCTGAAGCATCATTTGGCTAGAGACTAATATGTCCGCCTTTGGAACAGATGATAATAAACTTAAAGACACAAATTGGTGCTAATGGGGCATCATTTCGTAGGGTAACATCATTATTTATTCCAAATGTCTTGATGAGCTATTTAAAGATGTGGACTAGTCAATAAAATATGCTGGAGAATAACATGGCCGCCTTGGAACAGATGATATTAAACTGAAATACACAAATAGGTGTTAATGGGGCAGCATTTTTCAGAGTAACATTATAATTTATACTAAAAATCTTGACGAGTTATTTAAAGATCTGGACCAGTCAATAAAATATGCTAACACTGCCTAGACTAGAAGATTGATCCTCACTGATCAACTTTATTATAAGTTTTTTTTTATCAGGCTCACTCTTAATTTGGAGAGGACCAAAAACAGTGTGGATGAACCCTCTTGGAGCCCTTGATGTTCATAATGATTGTCTAAATGACAACCTTCCTAATTATACTCAAAGATCAAGGTCAATCTTTTCACATTTGACGATTTTCGTTACCCTAATGCTTACAGAGATTTGGAGTCTAACATGAACAACATTTGCTTGGCACATAATAAATGACATGCAGTGTGTCAAATTCGCCAAGATTAAGTTGTCCAAATCATATATACAACAATGAGATACCATCTTTCATAATTTAAAGTTGAAGAGAGCTATTCACTTCTCTACTTGGGTAGAGATAAAAGAAATTAAGGTGGAAGTGTTTGCCACTTTACCATGGGAGATATTATACCAAGGCTCTTCTAAATAAATTCTAAGAAATGCTCTAAATTAGGTTTTGATTATTAATCGGTCGAAGGAAATAATAATAGGGTGTGAGAATTCAGAGGATGACTGTCGATTGCCTATCAGATTTATCAATGATTTTAATCCTGATATAAGGTTAGAAGTGTTTTAACAGTAGGTCTTCCATCACACATTAGTTCTAGTAGGTTGTCATCGAAGCTCTTGATTTTCACTGCTCTAGCACGATCAAATGCCCAAAACTTCATCTAAAAATTCATTTCTAAGTCGTTGTTAGGTTGATAGTTCAAATTATTGTTTCTGCTAGTTCAACAATTTTATTATTTTCAGACAGTTCCACTATTCCCATAGAAAAGCCGACAATTAATTATTCTATAAGGAAGAGATGACTAAGGCAACTCAGAATAGGGCATCAACTTTTTTGTATTCGCTGTCCCATTTATGTTTCAAAATAAATGACTAGTTTTGGAGAAATTCTATACAATTTGAATGCCTATGATTAAATTTTTTGTAGTTATTTATAAGTTTAAGGGCATACTTGTCAGAATTTGGTACAATCATTATAATAGATAATGCCTCCAATTTTTTAGGGATTGGATGGTGTCATAGCATTCCTTATTAAAAAAATGGTGTGGTGTTGACTAATATTTTTAAAATGCGCTTCACGTGCAAAATGAAGAGAAGCGCACGCACTTCGCTGATGCGTGCTTTGAAGCGCTAAATAAAGTGGTCGTTATGATTCACAATTTAGGTAGAGGGAATAAGTGGTTACTGAATTATTTAGTTTTTTTTTTAATGAAACTTGAGACTTAGTTTATTTATGCTTTAAAATTTAAATTTTGTTTTGAGTCATAAGAATCTTTTTGTAATTTTTAAATTTATAATTATCGCAACAAACTATTAAAAATTGTTTGATATTTTAATTTGCATGTTTGCACTCAATATTTGACTTCAAGTTAGATATTGCACCACATTTTTTTCTATTTTTTTATTAATTTTTAAGTCATTTTATATTTTATATTTGCTAATGAAGATATTTGTATATTAATAATTTTATATAATCTATTAGTGCTTTAGTTAATAAAAGCGCTGTATCACTTTACGCTTTAAAGCAAAATTAAAGTCTTGCTCATCGCATTGTGTTTTGTGCCTTGATAACATTGGTGCTATCTATCATCATTCAATATTTCATTAAAATAAATATTGGGTTATTTATTTTATTTGAAGGATATGGGCGAAGAGATCATGATTTTTATTTTGTCAAAAACTTTGGTTACATTCATTTTATATAATAATTTATAAATTTGATGAATGTATATGATTGTTTTATGATATTGCTATGATCCTTGATAAATCTTCCATAAAAGTGGCCAGCCTTTGAAAACTACCAACATTGATGAAAAATTTTGGTGTTTTTCCATCCATGATTGAGTTTAGTAAGATTAGGTTAGAGTATATCTGTAGGAGTATAGTTTTTCTATGAATAGTTTGAATATTTTAGAGTCATCAATATTATGTAGGTAATGTGAGCATTGGACAATCAAAATGACATAACTAATCATTTATATATTTCATTTGGTGGATTTAAAATAGGCTTCTTCATTATCGGCCTTGATCATAATTTGATGTTAGCTACTATGATTTATTATGAAGACAATAATCGAATCAGATGTAAGATTGAACATGTCATTAAGTCTAGGGATTGTGAACATATACTTGATAATGATCTTATTTTTTGATTTAGCTTTATGTATATTCTCTAAGTGTTATATTTTTTTAGTACTAGAAGAGCGGGAATAATATATTGATATATTGTCTTTTAAGATGCCCTTTATAAGAAGGGTAGTTTTTATTTTATTTTATTTTAAATTTTTTTATGTTGTGGTTTTGCCTATTTATTAGGGTTAATCTTATTGTGGGAGAAGTTGGGCAATTGCGAACCTCAGTGAGATTAATGACATGCTTATTGACTCTTATTGGGGACCGCTCATCAGGTGATTCTTTAGCGGTCAAATCATAAATAAATAAATGAGACATTAGAGACCACAATATATCTATGATTTATTGAAGAGGTGGTGGTAATCTTCTTAACATATAGTAAGTGTAGTGTGGAGTCAAAGCTTATTTCTTTCCTCTTACTTTTGAAGCTTAAGTGTTAAGGATGGATCCTGGTAATATTTGAACTTAGTATGGGGAAATGGGGCTTGTTAATAATTATTAGTTCAAGTTTATTTTTCTACCTATTCATCATTATGTGTTTCAGGTCGGAATAGGTCGGAATAGGTTTCATGCAGGAGAAATGTATCCTCATTCTCTTGTGGTTTGACAGGGTGAAGCTTTATGTTTTTTTTTTTAAAATTGCATGTATAGACTTTTCCTCAATTATATTGAATCACATCTCCATTATAGCGCTAGAGTTTAACAAATAGGATAAGAAGTGGTTGTAGTTCAGACTTCATGTTGAATCTAATTCTCATAACCATTCATTTTCTTAGGGACCATGCATTTATAAATGACGAGTATTGATATGTGGTTGACCTAATTCATATGAAATGACTAGCGCGAGGCTCAAATTTTTGGTTGTTTTAGTAAGGGCACTAGTAGCATTAACAATCATTGTGTTCCCACTATTGTTAACAACTATACAACTCTTTATAAATGGTTGTCATCCAAGTAATATTGCATAGTATCAGCCATTCAAATTTAATTTGATTGCCGAAAGGCATCTTATAATGATCGTATATTTGACATTTAAATCACAATTATTTAAACAGAAAAAAGTTCATCATAAAAAATTCTCGAAATTATCAGGGACAGGATATTTGGTTTCTACAAACAATATGGTTCAAATTATGCAGTGATTTTACATTAATATAATTTTTTTTTCCAAGGAGTGGGTTCCAAGAGGTTTCTTGGGTTGCTGAGCAGTAGTGGAAGCGAAGGTGGTAGGTCTTGCTTTAGACTTGGAGATTGATGTGGAGCAGGTTGAGTTCTAAGCCTTTTTTAAGAGAGATTCATTTGCTTATGTTATAAGTCATAGGGGTGTAGAAATCCTCTTCTAAAGTTTGGGAATCTTGTAATTCTACATCATTTTTAATTCTATGTTGTAGTCCATTAACAAATTTTGATTTGTTCCCAATCAAAATTATAGCAGGTTGTTCTTGCTAGGAGTTACTCTGGTACGATTTTAACATAGAAATTGGACAATTTTCCTAAAAAATTAGGGCAAAACAAATATGTTTCTTTAATAATTTAAAATAACACCAATGAAAAAATAAGCAACTACAATTTGAGAGGTTAGTGATTGCTCCCAATTTCTACAATTCGAGAGGTAGAAAGTCTCTCCCAAACCCTTCATTTAAAACTCACAACAAACATTCTAATACAGATCCTAAACCTAAACATATTAGCTTTATTTATATTGCTAAGAATAAAAATAGCTAATAAAAGACAAAAACCACACTTAGGCGCCGTCATTACACCCCCCCCCCCCCCCAACAA
>NW_018164444.1:24909758-24924933 GCF_001263595.1 Phalaenopsis equestris | reverse complement strand
TCCTTTCCCCCCCCCCCCCCCAAAAAAAAAACATCTTGTCCTCAAAGTGGGAAAAAAATGAGGGTGTTCCTCCTCCACCTCTGTCTCTATTCCTTCATTCTCTACCTTCTCGTCACACTTGTGATAACCTGTAATATTTGATCATTGCAACACCGAAAGCATAACTCCTTGCTCGCTTCTCCTGAATCAGTCTCTATAAGGCGTTTGAGTGTTGTTGTTGGTCGTGACCTATGATTCTTGTCTTGTAAATCTTTCCTTTGAACTTCAACTATTTTAGATTTTGGAATTGTCGTGGTTGTGGTAGTTCGGTTGAAGCTCCACCTATGCAGCTTGCATTATCATGTTACATTCATTTTGATCTTCAACCAACTATGATAATTTCATAATTTCTCCCAAGCCTCGCAATCCCAACAACTGAAGTTTTGCACGTTTGTTGGGCTTTAAAACCTTAATGAAGTTTCCCTCTAATACTGTTTCAGAAATTCTTCTCAGTCGTTTCGAGTAGAGCTCGAATATCTCCATATACTCCATGACAACCTCTTCCCGAGTCAATGGAAAGAATGACTCAGAAACATTCGAACAAGGGATCCTTAAATTCTTCTCGCGAGCGGACAAGTATCTAGCCTCCTTCCACTGAAATCATGCTAGGGTTTTCTCCTTCAAACATAAACATGCCTTCATAAGCTTCTCATCCCAATTTAACCCATTCACTGTGAAATAGCGCTCCATATAGTACATCCACTCATTTGCGTTTTCCCTCATGAAGATCGACATTTTCAACTTCTTAACCCTAACATCTACGCCCCAACTTTCTCTTCCTTCATTGTTTCTCCCATGTATTGAGGTAGAACTCCCTCCTTTGATCATATCTATATCCCATTCTTTTCTCCTTCTTCGCGCTCCTCAATACCCATTTTATAAGCTATTCTCCATGTTTTGGCTCAAACGCCTCATCGAAAGTTTCTAATCCACCCTCAATCGGATTCCTAGGAGAGGGTTCTTGATATGGGATGCTTCCTCGTGTTTCTGTTGTTCATTATCCTTTTTTTTTTATTTATCCAAGGTTTCTTCCGTAACCCCTTGGTTAGGGTTTTCAAATTGAATTGTCGACAGGGTCTTAGATTGCATCTCAATAAGCTTCTTCAACATCTTTTCCAAGCTCTTGAATCAACCTTCAAGTTTATTTTCCATAGAGAAAACATTCCTTCCCTTCATCCCAAATCTGATTTGACTCATCTCTTCCTCTAATTTCTCCAAATCTTCTACTTTGTTGGCTGTCATTACTCCCTATAAGATTTTCAATCATAAAGGTCGTGATCCCTTAGTTGGCTCCTTAGCTAGCTCGAATCGAGATTGTATCGCTATGGTCCGTTATTAGCTTCTCCAATTATTGGATTCATTCTTAGCCAGCTACAATCGTGATTGTATCAAGAGAATCACCTCATCCTAGCAAGCACACGAATTTATCTCGACAATCGGCACGCAGAGATTGCTTCTCTACGATCTCGACATTGCTTGTCAGATAGATGGATCACACTATATTGAACTTGTAGTGTGCGAGGTAGATCCTGTATACCGCGATTGCTGGAGCTCTAATCGGGACTGTATTGTGCCCAAGGAGTTGTCCAAGGAGCGAGAGGAGAAAGATTGGTGTTTTAGGTCTGCGCATATTGAGATCTCTTCGGTTGTTCCCATGGTACTAACGATCCCGTCGTCGCTTCCCTACCAACGAGTTTTCGCCTGCCTTCTAGCTCGATTGCTTCTATACCGTAACTTTGCGAGGTTGACTGGATTTGTATTTATACAATAATTTTTTTCTTCTCCATATTGGAGCCCCAATCCACTTTAGCTGATAGCCTTTTTTTCTTCTCATTTTCTCAAGCTGATGTTTTGATACCACTTTGATGTTGTTTGATCTAGAAGCTAGCATGGTTTGACAAAAAAATTTGGGCAAAGGAAATATTTCTCTTTAAATCCAAAACTACACGAATATAAGGATATATGCACGTACAACTCAAGTGGTAGGCGGTTTCTCTCAATTCCTACAATTTGAGAGGTAGAAAGTTTATTCCAAACCCTAAACCTAAGGCTCATAACAAACAATCTCATGCATACCCTAATCCTAAACATAAGAGCCCTATTTATTCTAATAATAATAATAATAATAATATTAATAATGAAGACTAAATTGTCCTTCAGCTAATAAAAGTCAAAAACTGCTCTTAGGCAGCACCATAACATACTAATATGTGTTCATGCATTTTCTACACCATTTTGTTGTTGTTTTCGTCTCATTTATATTTTTATTTGGGAGATTAAAATATGAAAGAATCTTATATTAAATAGTTTTGTGAGAAAATAGGGAGAGTTGTTAAAATTTAAAGTTCTCATCTACCAATTAAAGCTCATGAAACATCTCATGAGAAATCTTATATTTTAACGAAGGAAGCTGTTTTATATTTATATTTTTATTTTTAGGCTCTGAATATTAATGGAACTTTTGTTGAGTTTAATTACATCTTGGGTGATACATAAATATTCTTTCAATAAGAAGAATTAATTTTGTATTCTCATTTTTTTCAGCTTAGTTCCTCAAAGGACTTTTGTTAAAAAATGACCATTTTAATGTGATAACCCCCCATGCTTATAGGAAGAGTTAGATCACAAGTTAATGAGCGAATCTTTGTATTGAAGTGGAAGACAACCTCTCTGTAGAAGAAATCCTGCCAAAATGAAGAGCAAATATATCACAAGGGATTGAAAGGGCTCAAAGGAGATGGAAAGCGTGTAGGAGGAATCGAAATATGAGTGGACATAACTTGATAATCAATTTATTAATCTCTCATCTCAGATTATTAAGTTTTTTATTCACTTTGCTATGAGAATAGCCCAGTTAGCCAGCCCTTAAGGCACTGTATTAGCAATCATGAATTGCATCATCTAGAGGAGTTTCATGATCTCAAAGCGTGAAACACAAATTCTTAGACAAATATCTCTTCTTGTTAGATTTGGAAGAATGCTAAAATTTTTTCTCTCTTAAACTATGAGAGGATGCTTTTAGAGAGGGACAATTTTATCGCAAGAGTCAAACTACCAAGACCTTTCTTACCAACTGTTCTGGATTATGAAATCCAATAATATAACTCATTGTTTGAAATTGTGCAATTGGATTTTAAGGTATTTTCTATTTATGAGGAGAGGTGTAAATGTTGAGGTGTTTCGAGACATAAGCCCAATAAGTAGAATATTAAATTAATAAGAAAATTGAATGTCATGAGTACCATACTGACATTGAAGCAAGATATCAAAGTGAGAGCATGACAAGTCAAAGTAAGTTCATCACAATAAGCCTCTTCTTCTCTCAAATTAATCTTAAAAAGTAGTCATAATAAGCCATTTAAAACTCTCCATCCCTAATATCACTCAATGTACTCTCATTAGAATTAATATTCTTATTAATTGTTTTTTATTCTCTTATTTTCAGTTGTGTTGACTTTCTGTTATTTTTTTGTCATTCATCTTTCTTTTTACTGATCAATAAAAACTGTTAAGAATATTAATTAAAATAAAAAAATGACCGTTATTTGTTCCTTTTTCACTTACATAAAATTAAAAAAAAAATGGCTTTTTTGTTATAAAAATGATATAAAAGGCACAACATACAAGTCTATGTATCGACATAAACACAAGGGGATCATTTTTCATGTTATTCTAGAAGATGGCCCAAGGATCCTTTAGTAATGAAATCCTCTATTATGAAGATTGATTTTGCCTATGGATTTTTTTGGGGTTGCTAATCATTTTAATTAATTTTATAGAAATAATGGATTTTAGACAAATAGCACATTATTAAGGAAGTCTTAAAATTACCCAGGTGCAGTAAACAATCATAAATTAATAATAGAGAAAGATCAGTTGTGGCTAGGTTCTGTGAAACATTCCAATAGAAGAAAAAGTAAAGCAATTGAGCTCTTTATAAATATAACTCTTTCCTGAGTGTATATACACATTTCAAAATATGTCCTGTTCTCCTGGCCATTGTTTTTTTTTTCTATTATGAAAAAAATATTTAGGCCCTCATGCTTTTACCTTTATTTTATGATCACGGTTTTCTTAATGAAAAGTACATGAAAAAAAAAGCAAACCGTATAAGGCTACCACTACATAATAAATGGTTTGTGTATGTTCAGGTGTGCACATGTATATAGAAACCTTTATCTTCTTCAATGACAAGATTCTCTCTTCTGTAGAAATCATTTGTAGAAAAATATGATTCTATTTCGTGAAAAGTGACATCTATTTGAGGTAAAAAATCACTTAGGTGGATGGTAGCTCTTATTTCCTTTTTGTTGGGGACTATCCTAAACAATACTTCTTATAGCCTTTGGTTCAAGTTTTTCCTTGTATGAACTAAAGAAAAGAACAATAATTATACACTCAAAAAATTTAAGAATCTTATGATTTAAAGTTAGTTGGTTAGAATATAATTTGGACTTTTTTTTTATAGGACTCTTGTAGGTCAAGACTTTAGAAGATAACCTATTCATAAGGTGTGTTACTATCAGAATTGCTTCCGTCTAGTAACTTTTAGGTGCGTTACTATTAAATTAAAAAAAACTTGGGTTATATCAAAGAGATGAGCTTTTATGCTTTTAGCAACTCCATTTTCTTGTCTAGTATTTACATATAACGGCCCATGAATAATGCATCCCAAAATTTTAAACATTGTTCATTTGTTGATAAGTGAACTTTTTTTAATTTAAAATTTATCATTAAAAGAAGTCAAATCGTATCTATGAAAGCTTTCTAATAGCTAATATAACTGATATATTATGCACTTTTAATTATTAGTATTGCTCATCTATCTAAATATTCTATTAAATTGTTTCTTTTAAAAGTTCAATTAAAATATTATTGAATTTATCTTCATTTATTTTGACGCTACCGTGCATGTTTTATTGGCATCAGAAATTTGAGACCCTAAGATATCCTACATTAATATTTATCATACTATGTTTTCTGCAAGACAAAATCCTCAATTAACCATTAAAAATGTTTAAAAATTATATTGCTAAAGAAAATGCATTATTTTGAACTTGTAAATTCCTAATGAATATTTTTTGGAGGGTTGCCTTTACTTTATAGAATCATTTTGTGGCAAGAAGAGTTTGCTATAATTCATTGGGCAGGGTGCTTTGCTCGCAACAATGAATTTGATCTGTTAAACCTAAGCACGAAATTATATAAAGTAAAGGGAAATAGAATAAAGACAATCCATAAAATGGTTTGACCGAAAATAGAAATCAACTACGCATCAATTTACTTGGAAGTTTGCCAGATTTATATCCATGATGAAGAGACGAAAAGAAAGGTTTAGCTTTTCTAGTAAAAAGATAATTATGTCTTGTTGAAGAAGAGAGTATTTGACCAATGTCTTCAATTACCACTTTTAGAGTCTTCTTATGGTACATTTCTTATTTTTCAATTATTTAAATAAAATTTAACCTTACATGTTCATGATGTGCTCTCAAAACAAAATCATTTGAGCATCAAACTGTTTTCCTTCGCATGTAGACCGTTTTACTTATAACCTAATCTATCATGTGTTGACAATGCTGTTACTTTTACTTATAAGGTTGTTTTATTTGTATCTGAGAAGTCAATATTCCTTCTAGCGAATTTGATGAAAAGATTTTTGTTTCTCCCGCTTGTACTTGTGTTGGACTTTGTAAAAAGTTGGGGTGAGTGTTCTAGTCTAACCGCACATACATCTTATGGTGAGGTATATCTTAAGGCACACACATGAAAACATTTGGGGTATTTGTTTTGGTGTACCACGGGTGTATTGTAAAATAAAATATACAGGTTCTGACTTTGTAGGTTTTTGGTACCAAGTAAAACAATTATAATATATTTTGGTAAATAATTTAAAATACCCAATGGTCTCATATTTTATGAATTCAAAATTCGCCTATATTGGACAAATTCTGACTGCATTGCTCTTTAGAGTCTATACCAATATAGTTTGCAACCCCAATCCAACGAGATATTGTCTCGACCACTATCACCGTCCCCAATTGTTCTCATGTCCACCATTGATGTAAAGTTGAGAGCTGGACAAGCGAGACATTGAGGTGTCTCGTCTCCCTTTTATCGGCTCGGTGGATGTTGGCCACCATTGTTTTCAACTCTCCCAACTTATTCCTCAACTGGACCTGTTACAGTTAATTGACAAGTTGGCTGGACGTGTTACAGTTAATTGACAAGTTGGGCTTGGGCTGTGTCCATCAAAATCCAGTAATTTTTGTGTCAAACCTGATTAGAACCTATCAACATGAGTTGCCACTCCAAAACATGCTAGCGCTTTCAGCTTTATTGTGTCTAGATGTTTATTTGTGCAGATCTGTGGTAGCAGTTCTCTAAAAATATCACTTTATGAACTTATACTGATTTTTTTTTCTTGTTAAGTATTGCCTATATAAGAATTTTCTTTTAAATCTTCGCTTGTGGTTTTACTGCTTGGCCTTCTAGTCGGGACAGTTCAACAGCTTTTTATATGTAATTCATGACTATATTACCCTATTTAATGATATTTCAATGGCTCTCACTTTGAGCCAGGTTTTCATGTAGGACTTATTTGGGATCACTTTTGTTTTTTATTATTTGTTTTTATTTTAAACATAGATTTGCTTAGTATATTTTTTTGCATGTTTTTATTTTTTGTTTTGAAAAAAATCTGTATTTAAATTTCAAATAAAAAACATAAAAAAATAAAAAAAATAAAAATAAAAATAAAAAAGCAAAAACTACAAGTGATCTGATATGCCCCCCGTGTATTTGTACATTTTAGTAATTTCTGATCTGACATTGGCTTCATCTTGTTTAATGCTCAATACAGATATATTGCTCTCGAGGACTATGATAACGGGATAAAGTGCTTTCACAGCGCTCTCCAAGTAAATGAACGACATTATAACTCTTGGTATGGCCTAGGAATTGTATTCCTTCGCCAAGAAAAATTCGAGTTTGCAACACATAATTTTCATAGAGCTTATCACATAAACCCACGTTCTTCCATCATCATGTCCTATTTGGGAATGGCTTTGCATTCTTTGAAGGTTGATATTCTTTTCCTCTCTTGTTTACTTATAAAATGAGTAAAGTGTCAAAATACTCTCGACTATTTACATGGGACTATTTTAGTCCCATAATCTATAAAAATGCCGAATTCGTCCTAGACTCTTTTAGTATTTTCTACGTGTGTGTGTAGGGCGGTTTAGCTCTCATTAAAAGAGTACGGGGATTAAATTGACACTTTTATAGATTTCAGGACTAAATAACCTTCGGCAGAGAGTTGGGGGAACCCTTTTGGCACTTTTCTCTTTACAAAACATTTGTGAGGGCCTCTTTTCCTTTTAAAATTCTTTTTTTTTCTATAAATCATTTGGCTTGTAAATTCTCTTGGGTGATACTCAGAGAAATGACGAGGCGTTGGTGCTGATTGACAAGGCCATTATAGCGGATAAGAAGAACCCACTTCCAATGTATGAGAAGGCTAACATTCTCGTAAGCTTAGAGAGATATGATGAGGCTCTGAATGTTTTGAAGCAGCTAATAGAGTTTTCTCCGCGGGAGAGCAGCGTGTACGCATTGATGGGAAAGATTTACAAGATCCTTAACATGCATGACAAGGCAATGTTTTATTTTGGAACTGCCCTGGATTTAAGGCCTCCAGCAGCTGATGTCGCAGTCATAAAGGTGTGCCTGCTTCAATTTTTTTTTTTTTCCGTGGAATTTACATACATATTTCCAATTCTTATGTACTTACATATCTAACACACATATCTAACACCTAAATTTTACTTTTTTACATTCATACTACCCAAATCTTTCATATCACATAAAAAAATACCACCATTTTAACATTTAAAAGTGAAATTTACATTTTCATTCATATGTAAGGTACCATGTATGTAAAAATTGAAGTTTAGGTGTTTGATAGGAATTGTGTGGGATGTGTGTAATCTTCCTTTTTTTTGCTTTTGCTCCTTGCTGAAATTAGGATGCACGATCATTTAAACCTTCTGACCTTGCTTCTGAAATGTTATGTTTTGGAGCATTTACATACATACCACCCAGTTCCAATTTATTTACATATCCCACACTTAAATTTTAGTTTTTTTACATTTATCCTACCCAAATCATTGATATCATATAAAAAATACCACTATTTTAACTTGAAAAAAAATTGAAATACACCTATTCATGCATAGGTACTTGTGGCATTTATGTAATTGAACTTTAGGTGTTAGTTATGTAAATACATAGACATAGGAATTGAGTGGTATATTGAGTGGTATGCATGTAAATCTTCTTTTTTCTTTTTTTTTTTTTTTGCTTTTGTTCCTTGCTGAAATTAGGATGACATGATCATTTAAACCTACCTACCACTCAATTCCTATTTATTTAAATTTGGAACACTTAAAATTTACTTTTTATATCAAAAAATACACGACAACAAAAATAAGCCTTTATCCCACTAAGTGGGATCGGCTACATGAATCATTTTTTTCCATTGTGTCGTATTGAGTGTCATATTTTTATTTAATTCAAATAAATTAATATCATCTTTTATACAATATGCCCAAGTCTTTTTAGGTCCACCTCTTTCTTTTTTAACATAAGTCAAATCTAAAACATTTATTCTCCTAACAGGATTCATCAGATGGTAGACATTTAATGTGATCAAATCATCTAAGCCGACTCTCTCTAATCTTGTCTACTACTAGAGCTATACACCAATGCTTTCACAGATTCATTTTACATTTTGTCTCTAAGTGTCAAGTCATAAATCTACCTAAGCATTCTCATCTCAATAACACTCGACTTAGTTTTATGCTTCACTTTTAAAGGCCAACATTCCGCTCCATAAAGTATTGCAGGCCTCACCACCATTATATACAATTTTCCTTTTCGTCTAAGCAGTACTTTTCTATAACACAATTGGCCCGATGCATTCCTCCATTTCATCCAACCAACTTGAATTCTATTAATAACATCCTCATCTAGCATACATATCTTTAATGACTCGACTATAAGTCATATGAATAACTTTCTTTTCTAGAACTCTCCAAAGAACTTTTCTTGGAACCTAAATTTTTTTTTTTTTAATTTATAAAAAGTGAAATGCCTTTTCATACATAGGTAAGGTAAGGTGGCATGTATGTAAAAAAATTAGTTTAGATGTTAGATATGTAAGTACATTAGAATCGAGTGGCATATATATATATGTAAATCATCCTATGTTATTCTACAGGGACATTTACATACATGCCCCCCAATATTTTTTTTTACTTACATATATCTAACATCTAAACTTTATTTTTTACATTTATACTACAAAAATCATACATATCACTATTTTAACTTTTAAATAACGGTATACAACTTCTCATGCATGGTAAGGTGGTATATATGTAAGAATTGAAGTTTTGGTGTTAGATATATGTAAATACTGGGGAATTGAGTGGCATGTATGTAAATCTTCATATGTTTTTTATATATATACATTCATTGCAGATTTGCAGATTGGATATGTTAGATAACAATCTGTCAATTTTATTAGTCCAAATAATATCCTCATTAGTAGTGTAATCATTTAGGCTCAGTTATTTTCTCCATTGTAAGATTTAGGGTCTCTGTTTATGATTTCAAGTTTCTTTAGCTGCCTAAACTATCACAATTGCAATTTGAAGGTTAACTATTCTTGTACGTCCTCTTAAATTGTCAATTTATAATTCTCTTTGCAGTCTGCGATGGAGAAACTGAACTTGCCTGATGAATTGGAGGATTCATTGTAAACCAAGTGTTTGAAGGAAGGTCCGACGGCGAACGTCTGAAGCCGGCCTGCCTGGGCTTTCGGGCAATCCGTTCTTTAGAACCCCGACGGAGAAGAAGTTTCCGGAAGCTGGTGCGGGTTCTAGAGTGTAAGATAAACCATTTCTCATTTTTGTAGCATTAGGATGTAATTAGGAGATTCAATTTAATACCTTTTTTTAAGTGTGTAATGATAAATTCTTACTTGTAAGTGCAAGAACATGAGCCATAGGAAAATGTAGTTCAATTCCTATTATTATTATTATTTTAATATTTGTAGCATTTCATTTGAATCTAAAAATAACCAACATTTTAACCTTTATGGGTACTCTCATGCTAACATTTTGTAGATTGAGTTGATTTTTGAATCTTTTCTTTGGCATGAAGCAGTGTCTTATGTGATTTAGTCTCATTTCTACATTTTTTTTTTTTTGAAGATTTACATACAAACCACTTAATTCCCATGTATTTTCATTTATAGCACATTAATTTTTACATGACATCTTACGTATGAACTGATGTATTTCATTTTTTTAAGGTCAAAATAGTGAAATTGTTGATGTGACCATAAAGATTTTGATTTTTGATCGTATACGGTGTAAAAAATAATGTTTAGGTGATTGATGTGTTAATATATAGAATTTGTGTGGTATGTTTGAGAAGGAAAAAAATTGCGTACATAAGACGTATGTAAAGTTGCGTACGTACATGGAGGATTTTGGGATGTTATAATCGCGTTTATACTCCTTATAACCTCTCTGTAACTTACCTGTATATGAAATAAAAGCGCAAAACTTACTATAAGGTACAAATAGTTTACAGGGAGGTTACAGATGGTATAACGGGGTTATAACTTCCTAAAACCCTCCATGTAACTTATTTGTACGTACGCAGCTCTGCGTACGTCTTATGTACACAAATTTTTCCCCGTTTGAGATTAGCCCTTTAGTTTGTGGGAAATTTATCTATATACCACAATCTTTTATATATTTACATATTTAACACATTGGTGTCAAACTCGTGCTTGAAAATCGATGTGTGAACAACGGCGTGGATCATATCACGTTGTTGAACATATTGTGCAGTGCAATCAAAGTTCTCGTCAGCACATCCGGAAGACATGTAATATTTTCTCCGATAAATAATAGATAGAAGGGGTTTAAATAAAAAAAAAAATGTCAAAATAGTTTTCGACTGATTATATGTGGCCGTTTTAAAATATTCCTAAAAGTAATTATCATAATTTAAAAATAAATGTCTCATAATATTACATTATGAAAACTGTAAATAGTAAATAAATACTTGATTTTTAAACTATTTACGTAATTCACACATGAAGTTTAAGAGATTCTCATAACCACTTATCAATACTTATTTATTTCTCAAATGTATGCATAGAATATGCACAATATCATGTTGTAAGAATATGAGGTTTCTATGTTTATTTACATGCATACCATCCAATTCTTATGTATTTACATACATAACACTTCAAATTTTCTTGTTTACATTTATAATACTCAATGTTTCCTATCACAAAAGAAAATCAATATTTTAATTTTAGAAAAACTAAATACTCCTTTTCATGTGAAGGCTTGGTGACATTTTTGTAAAAATTAAAGTTTATGGGTTAGATATTTAATCACATAAGAAAATTTGGTTTCTTAAAAATTGACCAATCTCAGTGATTTTTTTAACTATCGATGTATTCCAATCTCAGTGATTTTTTTAACTATGTATCAATAAAATTATTGAGAATTTGATAAAACAAATGAAAAATATGGGGTGGCATTTTGCCATGAATGTTGATATTTGAGTGAGATTTTGCAAAATCGGTGAAAAAGGGAAAAAATTGCGTACCTAAGACATACGTAACGCTGCGTACATAATGAATGTTACATAGGGTTATATCGGCATTATATTCGCGTTATATCTCTTATAGCCTCCATATAACGTTCTTGTAAGTTACATGTGACCTACAGATATGTGAAAACGGAAGCGGTGCAAATTCAAGTAGATTAGAGTTACAGATATGTGAAAACGGAAGCGGTGCAAATTCAAATAGATTAGAGTTGGCTCGCAAATTCAAGTAGATTAGAGTTAGGCTAAGTAGAGGTTAGTTCGAAGGGATATAACGTGATATAACCCCTGTATAACCTCTAAGCAGAGCTGCGTCCGTGTGTAAATAATAAGTTTCGCCGGCGCAAGATCCAGCGGGAAGCGGTGTTTGGCGACCGCTGCCCTCTGCCAGGCTCTGTCTCCCGTAGAGGAAAATGAAAAAGCCTCCATTTTTAACCATTTCTAGGGTTTTCTTTCTTCCCTCCATTCATAGAAATTTATCTACCGAACAAAAGTTACCTTTTTATAATCCTCCTCCTTGAATTTCACGTCAAAAGACATGGATTTTCATTGCATCGCAGCTCTGCTGACAGCTTCCACCCATTCATAGAAATTTATCTACCGAACAAAAGTTACCCTTTTATAATCCTCCTCCTTGAATTTCACATCAAAAGACATGGATTTTCACAGCATCGCAGCTCTGCTGACAGCTTCCACCGTTCCCAACTCTTTGGCAAAGGGAAAGCTCCTTCACGCCAAATCAATCTCCATCGGACTGCAGCAAAGTTTCCAGCTTTGTAAAACTCTCATCAATTTCTACGTCTTCTTCCGCCTTTTTGATTCTGCTCGACTGGTTCTCGAAACTATCAACAACCCCCTGGACATTTTCCTGTGGAATTCCCTCATTGCGGTGTGTTCCAAAAATCAGATGCACAGAGAAGCCATTGGGATTTACGATAAGTGTTTTCTATTTGCTTATGTTAAGCCTGATTGTTACACTTTTCCGAGTGTTCTTAAGGCTTGTGGTGGACTGGGTGATGGGAGGAAGGGGAGGATGATTCACACCCATTTGTTGAAATTAGGGTTTGGTTATGATGTAGTGGTTTCGAGCTCTCTTGTTGGGATGTATGCGAAATGCGGGTCTTTACGTTCTGCAGTTAAGTTGTTTGAGGAAATGCCTGAGAGAGATGTTGCTTGTTGGAACAATGTTATATCCTGCTACTATCAAGATGGCCAAGCTTTGAAAGCTCTTGAGATGTTTGATAAAATGTTGAGTTTTGGCTATAAGCCAGATTCTGTGACCTTCTCCATGGTTTTCTCGGCCTGCGCGAGGCTTCTGGATTTGGAGATGGGGAAGAGGATGCATGAAGAGTTGGTGAAGAGTGATTATGAGATGGATGGATTTGTCAGGGCTGCTATTGTTGACATGTATGGAAAATGTGGGTGTTTGGAGAGTGCAAGAGAAGCATTCGATCAAATGCCTGTTAAGAGTGTTGTCGCCTTTAACTCAATGATAAATGGGTATGGTCTGCAAGGTGATTGGAATTCATGCTTTGAGCTTTTTCTTAGGATGAAAAGCGAAGGAATTAGGCCTACTTCGAGCACTATAAGCAGCTTGTTAATGGCATGCTCGAGAACTTCAGCTATATGGCAGGGAAAATACGTGCATGGATATGTGCTGCGAAACCAAATTGAGCTAGATATTTTTGTTGCCACATCGCTCGTCGATTTTTACTTTAAATGTGGAGAGTTTAGGTACTCTGAGTTTATCTTCCAAAAAACTCAAAAAAATAATGTAGTTTTGTGGAATGTTATGATTTCAGGTTATGTAACATTGGGCTATTTTTTTGAAGCTCTTGATGTTTTTCATGATATGAAGCTCTATGATGTGAAGCCAGACGCCATTACTTTTACTAGCTGTTTATCTGCGTGTGCTCAATTAACCGCCCTGCAGAAAGGGAGAGAGATCCACGAACAAATTCGTAGTAGTAATTTTGAATCTAACGAAATTGTTATGTGCGTGCTTGTTGAATTATATGCCAAATGTGGTGTGGTCAGAGAAGCACGGGCCGTTTTCGACAAGTTATCAATCAAAGACACCGTGTCGTGGACATCGATGATTATGGCTTATGGCTCCAATGGCCGGACAATCGAAGCTTTGGAGCTTTATGAAGAAATGCAGAAGAGGAAGGTGAGACCTGACAGAGTTACATTTTTGGCTCTAATGTCCGCCTGTAGTCATGGAGGAATGGTTGATGAGGGTATCTATTATTTCTATCACATGAAATCTAAATATGGAATTGAACCGGGTTCGGAACATTATTCGTGCCTCATAGATCTTCTTGGACGCTTGGGGAAGTTGGAAGAAGCTTACGAGATACTTCGGAGCGTGCCCGTTTTAAAATTAGATGCGGGTTTGTTAGGCTCATTTTTCTCTGCTTGTATTTTACATGGGAACTTGGATTTAGGAGAGGAAGCTGCCAGGCTTCTTTTAGGTATCGAGCCGAATGATCATTCTACATATGTAGCTCTATCAAATATGTATGCTTCCGCTGGAAGATGGGACGAGGTGCGCAAAGTGAGAGCCAGAATAAAGGAGAAAGGATTAAGGAAGAATCCTGGATGTAGCTGGATTGAAATAAACAAGAAGATTTACCAGTTCTTTGTGGAAGATTACTCTCATCAACAAATGGAGTTGATATGTGAATGTTTAGAGAATCTTTCAATTCACATGGAGGATAAGTTTGATCCACAAGAGTAGAAGGCTCGATGGTTGAAGCATTAAAGGATGTGTAGGAAATTAACATCAGTAAGTGAAGACTGAATTTTTCTATTGGGGCATTTACGTACATACCACCCATTTCCTATGTATTTGCGTATCTAACAACTAAACTTCTACTTTATACAGTTATAGTTTTATACCACCCAAATCTTTCATATCACATCAAAAGTACCACCATTTTAATTTTAAAGAAGTTAAATCTACCTTTTCCATACATAGGTAAGGTGACATGTAAAAATTGATGTTTAAATGTTAGGTATGTAAATACATAGGGATTGAGTGGCATATATGCATATCTTCTTTTTCTATTTACTATTGTTAATTGTTTTTCGAAGCCTATTTGATTGATGGTGGTTGTGATGACATCAAATGGAAGATCGGTTCAATTTTTTTATTGAAGGATAATTTTTCTGATACACAAAACAAGCAAGTTATTGCACGAAGCTAGGTGAGGTTTATTTTTGTTATATTATTAAGTTTCTTTCTCTCCTCTTGAGAAAATTCATAAACTGAGGCAGTTAACAGAATTGTTCCTTTTTGTACAGAAACTGCTTCATCGCGCCATGTTTGTGAAGAAGAAATGAGCAGAATCTCAGTTCTCAAGTCTCTCAAATGGTAAATTATGTTTTTTTTTTTTTGTTTGGGGCATTTACATAAATACCTTTCTGTTATGATATG
>NW_018164444.1:24892826-24909658 GCF_001263595.1 Phalaenopsis equestris | reverse complement strand
TGGAAACTATGGAAAGAACTCAAAAGGGGATCAACTGGATTGGAATGAGATTCGCTAAAACGAACAATTGACGCACCTGAAGAATGGTGGGCGAAAAAGTTAGAGGAAATTACATCACTACTTCAACATATTTTCAGATTCAAATGTTTTGAATATTGATTACATTTTTCTTGTTGTTATAGGCAGTGCCGACGACAAAAAAATTCAAATTTACTGGCATTGAACCAACTTTGGAGGATAAGTTGGATGGTATGTTTACTGGCGTTGTAGCAACATGAGCTCATTTTTTCACCCAAATTAGCAGGGCTTCTCAAACTTAGCACAGGATATAGAGACGGAGCATATGGGTGACTCAGGAGAAGGTCCCAGCCAAATCTCGACAGATATCCAATCCACTGGTGGAACAAAGCGTCCCCGACCTTACAAAAATTAAAAAGGCTTTGCATTTGTTAGAAGTTCTATTGAGACCTTGATTGAAACTTGCAAAAATAACTCCAAGTCGGCTAAGGACAACACTTTTCAGGAGTGTGTTAAGATCCTTATCACATATCCTGGTATTAAGGAAGACCAAGCTATGTATGTTAAGTATGTCAAGGTGCTAGGGAACTCTACCCGCAGACAGTTCTTTTTAGACTTTGGACCTATAATTTCGTTTTCCATATTTATATTTGCGTTCTTTTATTAAATATTGAAAGTCATTATTATAACTTCATTACTACTATTGGGTTACATTGACTATTTATTTGATGGACTTCTATATATTTATGTCTTATGTTGTGTTACTGTAATGGACTCGTTTAACGTGTTGTATTTTTTATGTTTTGAATATGCAGTCTACGTATTGTTGGCATTGTCACATGTTCTTTATTATATTCTTTTAAAATCTATCATTTTTCAGATTTTTTATTATGGATGAAGCACAAATTAATCAAATCTGCATTGTTGCTCTCACCCTTACGTTGTTATACCATTAGTACAACACATATGTTGATCGAAACCCATGCATGACGTCCAACAATATTGGAGATAGATGGATCAGAGAGTTATTATGTGGTCACCCGACACGTTTTGCAAATATATTTCGTATGACAAAAGTAATTTTCCTTGACCTCCTAAATGAACTTCGGACCCTCCATAGCAATAACACTTTACATTTTATCTCAGAATGAATTCATTAGAGGAACTATGGAATGATTTCAACATTCCTCAGAAATCATAAGTGGATATTTCTCAGTTGGGTTGAATGCGCTTGTGAGTCTGACACGTGAAATCGTTAAGCCAGAGGGCCCAACATTCCAGTCCATCCTCACACATGTTGCAAATGATCCTCGATATATGTCATTTTTAAAGGTGCATTCCCAATTTAAATTTTAATTACTACAATTTTACACATGATTTTGTTATTGATAGAATCGTCCATCACAGGATTGCATCAGAGGTATTGACGGAACACATGTTGATGCACGTATTTCTAGCACAGAGAAAGTTGCATACATTGGTAGGTGCGAATCCCTAACAAAAAATGTAATGGCTATTTGTGATTTCAACATGTGTTTTACCTATGTGATGACTGGTTGGGAAGGTAGCACATACGACAGTCGTGTTTTCAAGTTTGTACTAACAACAAAAAATATGGTTTCCTTTATCCACCTCAAGATATAACATTTGTGTTTTACTATTGATCATCCCAATTTCTATAAAATTTCTAAATACTAGAAACATGTTACATAGGGAAGTGCTATTTGGTCGATGTCGGGTACCCTTTACAAAGGGGTTATTTGAAACCATATCTAGATACAAAATATCATATACCTGATTTTGAGAGATCGAGCGGAGTTGCACGAGGCAAGAAAGAAATATTTAACAAAAGGCATTCATCCTTGCGTGGTGTGATCGAGAGATCATTCGGGTTTGGAAGAAGAAATGAGTTATTTTACGTGAAATGTCATCTTATCCATTTCCAAAATAAGTCCAGATTGTACACAACTTCATTCGACGACATCACTCCAGAACAGATGCAGAAGTTATCGTTATAGAAGAAGATTTATTGCAGATAACACCTGAGGCATTTGAATACCATGCTGGACATACCATCACATAAGTCAAATTTGATTCAATAGAATCACACACACCAGATGGAGAAGGTGCTTCAGAGATGGAAGCTTTGAGAGAGCAAATAATTAATGACATTAGCTTTTACATCTAGACGTTTGTTGTCTTTTATGCATAAGATAAGAGGATTAGTTTTTATTTCTGTTATCTCTGAAGTTTAGGTGTTAGATCTTTTTTATCTTGATGTATGGCTGGTAGACATGCTTGGGCAGATGAGATTTTTATATATTGGTGTTAGTAAGGTTAGCTTTAACATTGAATTGGTTTTTAATGGTGCCATGAAGAAACACTTCGTTAAGGATTTTGGGAATTTTTATCTGTTCAATCGTGAATTTTATTTTATGTCTTCATTACTATGGTATTTGGATTTTGGGAATTTTTATCTTTTAAGCATTTTAACAATGGGAATTGTTAAGGAGTTATTGAGTTTGAACATTCAAGTTTCAACAGTTGAAGCGCTATGTATTTTATCTACATATTTCAACAGTTGAAGCATTTTGGTTATCTGCATATGAGAATAATTCAAGCTCGTTGTTGTGCTGCATATGGATATTTTTAATAGCTATATTCATTTTTTTGTATTGGCATCATGAACTCTAATGCAATTGCCATGTTGGAGTTTGTGTGATATGAAATGACCCGATTTGTTATGGTTATATGTATATGGATAATTCTCATTTATTGATATCTAAAATGGCTTGAATGTAATTTCCGATGTTGGAGGTTGTGTGGTATGAAATGGCTTGAATGTAGTTCCTTCTATTGGTTTCCTGGGTTCTCCATATATTGGCCAAGCATTTGAAATGGGGATCCTGACATTGGAGTCAGTTTCGTTTGTATGCTAAGCCCGGTTTCCTAGGTTCTCCATATTTTGGCCAAACACTTATATCAGTTTATATATTGCTTTTAGATATCATGGATATGTAAATCTGTAACTTTGAGCTTGGAGAAGATATTATTGAATGAGATGTAACGTTGGGTGCATCCCAACTTCAGCGGGATTAACGTTTCTTTGATCTGTAACTTATGCCCCATATCCATTTAATTTTCACTTGATACTTGAAACTTTATTTGGCAAATGCTAATTTTACTTAGAAAGGAAATGTTAAGTTGTGAAACCTGTAACCTTTTATTGCTCTTGGATAATTTTGGAGGCCCATGGCTCCATTATTTTGAGTACTATGATTAAGGTTGGAGGCCCATGGCTTTAACATTTGGTTTCGGTTAGGCAATTGGAAAAACTTCATATGCAACTTTTTACCAGTTGGCATCCCCTTGCTATGTCTGTGATTTTTGTTTCAAGTAACGACATTTGGGGGCTTGATCCTCCTTTACTTTGGTGGGGTCTGAATTTGTGATATGTGTATATGGATCCAAAGGAAAATGGAATGTCATTTTTGTGGGTTTTGTCTAAGATTATGGCTGGAGGCCCAAGGCTCCAACTTTTGGTTTTGGTTTGGCAGTTGGCAAATTTTCATATGCAGCTTATTAACATCCTTATGAATTACACTAGTTGGTATCCCTTCGATAGCAATATGATATTTGCTGCGAGTTATAGAAGATGGGTGCTTGAATTGCTTTGCTTGCATATGATTATTGAGGATGATGGAAGGTCTATTGTGGGGTTTGTCTAACAGGCTTCCTATCAAGTCTTTTGATTATGGGCTGCTTTGGATGATTTTGCTTTACACTGATATTCTAAAAAATTTTATAATCGATGAATTTGGAACACATCACAGGGAAATTTTCTCATTCTGTTGTGATTGGCAATATGGTCTATAAGTTGGAGGTTTGCTTGTGGTTTAAACTGTAGTTTGGGTTTGCTGGATGTTTTTGCTTCCCTTCTTATTCTACTCAAATACTTTGGTGGCATTTTTTGGAGTTAGCTTTCGGTGCTCATATAATTAGCTATGGAGGCTCATGACTCCTTACTTTATGCTTGTTGGGATTATTACTTTATGCTTGTTAGGATTATCCAGATGTTTTATTTCCTCAAAGATTTCCTGCTTCCGGATAACAGGAAGTCTATTTCCCCTGGTTAGGAAGCAATCTATAACCTGTAAATACTAATTTACAGGATGTCTGTTGAACCTACAAAAAATTGGATTAAAAGGATCCTTTTAGGAGATCTCTTTCTTTACAACATAAATTTGTTGTCGGCAACCGCTGTCTCCATACTTCGGTAAGTATAATTTTTTTATTTCCTCAATTTTTTAGACTGATCTATTCTATTTTTAATAATTGCAGGATGATGAATTCCAGATATTCAGGGAAGTCCGAGAAAGTGATGTGTCGGTGCGGGCTACCGTCCTTGCTACTCACGTCACGCCAGACACATAGCTTCATGAGGCAATTTTACAGGTGCCCGTAGTGGGCACAACGACAGGAGGACTACAAATTCTTCAGGTGGGCCGACGGGGAGTATGTTTCTATGATATCAGAACTGAACACCACTGCTTAGAGTTCGTCGATATCAAAATTTTAAAACACCGCATCTGGTTAGAGTGCTTCTATTCTTACTGCATCCCATTCAGACAGATTTGCTCAGAGTTCTGGAGTGTCGGAGCCGGGCTGCATGGGCTGTGATTTGCTGCTACATTTTAAAGTCAACGTTATAATTTTTTTCTTTGTCATTTTGACGTGTTATTTTTTCTTTTTTTTTGGATCTCATTATAGTCCATATTAGTATGTGAAGGTGCATTTTACTTTTGTATGCATAACTTTGCTCGTTTGATGTGATCAGATATATTTGAGTTATATAAATGTGGCTCTACTTATTTGTATTGTCTTGTCTTAACATTTGATCTTTAATTTTGTTGATAAAATAACTTATTCTGCTACACATATTATTAATTCAAATAAAAAATTTGTAAATAAGATGTTTACAAAACAGACGAACCAAACAGCTCAATAACTTGTCCAGAATAGGGGCATATTGGTCATTTCTCCAAAATCAGCTGTTCTCAAAACGCACTAACCAAATAGCCAGTCAAATAGCCAGACAGATTATCTGGACCAGCTGCCCATCAGCAGATTATCAGCATAAACTGGATAAGTGCAGCTGCCCTAAACAGACCCTTAGTCATCAATATTTTTTTTAAAAAAAATCACTATGTAATGCGAGAATTTATCATTCTTGTGAAAGAACTTCGGGAAATATTCTTTTTCTCTTGTTTCATCTATTAAAAATTTTTGTTCGAACGAAGCTTCACCTCCTCAAGCAAAGCGTTATTAATTTGCTCGAGAAAGAATATTGTGGAAGGTCTTTTGGAGCTCACAATATATATATATATATATGTGAAAATTTATGTTATCACTCAAGAAGCTTTAATTCTGAATGTGGGTATTTACAATTAAATTTATTATGATTCCTAAGAAAGAATATGAATCAATCAAATAATTTTTATAATAGCTAAGTCAATTATGAATTTTATACTTGTTAGTCAATTAAATAATTGATAATTATGCGTTATAAAATGGAAGAGAAACACCATGCGCTCAAATTAGAATTTAAGAATAAGATTTTGTTGTATTATGAATTGTATACTTGTTAGTCAATTAAATAATTGATAATTATACGTTATAAAATGGAAGAGAAACACTATGTGCTCAAATTAGAATTTAAGAATAAGATTTTGTTGTATTTCACTCAGAGAGAAAAAAAGGGAGAGACAAATTTCATGTTATTATGTGATTATGTTTTACATGTGACAAATTGGACCCAAAGAAACAATCCTAGTTGCCATAAGCAACAAACTATCATTCATTATATTCTTCATGATAGTCACATGATGCCTCTTCAACAAGTGTCACAACTCAGAAATCCTACCTCTCACCTCTTTTGTTATTTACAGTGTTCTGAATTTATTTCATCTTAGCAATACAAGACATGATGAAGAGACCAATGTTAATTATTGGAATAAATCGAAAGAATAAATATATCATTAATATAATTCATGGTAAATTTAACATAATAACAAATAACATAAATCCTATGAAAATTGACTTTAAATGCATAATAAAAAGAACCAAAATAATATTTAGCCTCAAAAGAAATAACAACAACAACAATTTCTTGCCTCTCAACCATACCAGTAGTGCCCTAGTACTTCGTAGTACCATCAATAAACTTCAATTACATATTAACAATAACAAGGGATGAGTATGAAGAATCACAACTAAATTGGACCTTTGAGTTGCCTAAATAAACAATTTCACATCATATTTTCACTACTCTCTAATGAGAGCCGAAGAGGCTCTTGATTTGATTGTCTGCATTTTTTTCCTAAAATAATCGGCAAGAGTTTTATATAACTATACGTGTCACATTCATTCATGGCAAATAAATTTCTATTGAGTGTGTTAGTTCTCAAACATGCATGTCATTTATTATTTCATATGATTTAAAAATGATGGTTATTCAATATTTCTATAATTGTGATGTTTTTGTCAATGATATGCGTATGATTACTATAGTCATTTAATTCATATTTCCATGGTTTAGTGTGATCATTTGATGTAAACTAACTATTTGGTTATCAAACTATTGATTATAATAAGAAAAGATGAACTTCAGTATGTGTGGAGCAGCAACTTTCAATTTTAAGAGTGATAAAAGAGAGACATCTTTTTATTTTTTGCCCTCAAGCTTGGAAAAATTTTTCTTATGGATGCATTAGTTATCTATTTTATGTAGTATATACTAGCAACTTTGTATAAATTATTGGTGAGGTTACTAGTGCTTATGCTACTTTTATGGTCATAGGACTAGAATTTAAAATTTTTTTAAAATAAAATTATTACTTATATTTTAATCTATTATAATTGAAGAAACAGAAAAATACCAACATATAAGAACAATATTGTACATTCACTAAGACTATGTTTTATACAAAATTTACTAATTCTGAATCTTGGCTTTAGATGGCAACATTTCTTGGATACATTGTTAAGAAAGTGAAACCTTATGTTTATCATATTAAACTCAATATATTGATAGATGTTTGAGTTTTGTTAGTTTAGTCTACTATTATAAAATATTTAATAATTCTTTTTCTATTATCTTTATACCTCAACTCAATTGATTCTAAAGTTTATTAAGTGTGAGTAATTTATATTGACTAGATTGCACTTTTACTAGCTTATTGCTAATTTTTAATGCCTATATATTATAACCTATGATCATTTAATAGTGCATGCTATGTGAGATTCCTAAGTTGTTATTTGTCTACTATTATTCATTTAAGCATCAACAAAGTTTTGAACTCTCAAACTAAATATCTTTAAATTGGCAATTTTTTTAGTTGGATGGTACTCAAACTCTATTTGGGACATATCCTTGATACTTAGTAAGTTCTAGATATTTAATAGATTGATTGTCGTATCATTCATATTCAATTAACAATATATTTCATGGACATATCTTTGATACTTTAATAAGTTGTTACTTATCTTTCAAATTCAACTTAGCCTTAAAATGTTTATTAAAAATTTTAAATATTCATAATAAAATGCAATGGAACTCAACTAGTTTCTTATTTTTTAAAATTGGACTCTATTGCACAACTAATGGCCCAAGAAACTTTGATTAATCTTTTATAGCTTTATTCTCTTAATCTTATTCTATTGATTGGGTCTTTGACTAAAATAAATATATGCCTAGTCTAAGTTAATTGAGCATATTGTTGCCAATTAAACCCACATGACATCTTGTATAAAATCTTTTAATCCCTTTTAGATACATGTCATCTTGTCTAACCCCCTTTAGTCCTTTATAGATAACAAGCAATCATATGTTAACTCAATAAAGAATATACCTAGTATAGTACAAGATGAACCCAATGTTTCACCCCAACTTAATTTCATCAAATAAGCGTTCTACTTCCTTGATTTAAATCTTAATTAGGTTTTCCAAACTCATTTTACTTAAATTAACTTAGAATCAACCTTAATTTATGAAGCTTAATCCAATTAAAGTAAGTTTGACCCATTTTATTGACTAGAATTCAAAATCTCATGCATATAATTATAATTTCCCCCTTTTTTACACCATGTTTGGCTCTCTGTGATTTGATCAAAGAGCTACTAGTAACTTATGAGTTGTTTTTCCTTCTTTCTAACTTAGTTTATAATATTGGTGTGCCCCCTCTAATAGTATTCTTCCAATTAATAGAGTAAAGTAGCCATCAAATAATTTGCTCTTCTTTTATATTTGACAAAATTATCATTTAGTTAGCCTAGGTTGAGTGAGGGATAAAAAATAAGCATAAAAAATATTCTAAATTGTTTAATAGAAAGCCTTGTGTCACTTTTTAGCTTCACGTAAGTTTTATGGTGTGTTTAACTTCATACTTAACTTGCTTTGAAAAATTGATTGAAATAGATTTATACATGGAACAATCTAAGATATCCAATCACTTTTATAACCTTATTTTTGCTTCATATCAGTGATGCTAAGCTTCCTAGCTTAATGGGTAGCTAGCGTTAGCTCTAATTAAAAGTAATAACAAGAATCTTATCCTTTTGTTTTCTTTTTCATCTCAGGTTGAAGAGCTCCCTTAAAGGAGTGTTCTATAAGTGAAATCAAAGATAAAAACCTCGCCCTTTCATTATATAATGATGGTCTAATTTGATTTCCTTATTAATAACATGTAGAATGGTGGTAGAAAAAAGGATAGTTCCTCTTTGATAGCCTTCTTTTATTATGACACTATATCTTACAAATGAAATCAAATATAAAAACCTCGCCCTTTCATTCCTTATATAATGATGGTCTAATTTGATTTCCTTATTAAAACATAAGTGCTAAATCCTTTGTCTATATATTATTTTGGATTTTTTTTCAAAGATTGTAAATTTCACTTCATTCCCATAGAGTTAATTAGTGAAACTTATTGCTCCAATAAGGTACCACAACTTTTAAAATGTTGTTGCATGTAGGATATGTCTATTTTTTAAATTATTTTAAGAGTTTAAGAAATTCAAAATAACTATATGTAATTTATTTATAGTCTAGTGGCATGTAGTTATTATTTAATTGACCACTTTATCTGCAAAGCGTGCTTAATAAAGATGAGCAAATATCATGAGCTTATAAACACATATATAGACATTGTAAACTATCATGCATATTAACTTTAAAGAAAAGTGTGCATTTGAGTCCTAGAGCATTGATAATTAACTCTAAGGTCAAGCTACCATGACTTTATTAACAATGTTCTGTGGCCCACTATGTATTAAATAAATTTGTTTGCTTGTCTTATATTTTATTAAGACCATTATTGCATCTTTAAGAAAAAAACTAGGTTGGTTTAGTTAGTGACAATGTTCTGTGGCCCACTATGTATTAAATAATTTTGTTTGCTTGTCTTATATTTTATTAAGATTATTATGACATCTTTAAGAAAAAAACTAGGTTGGTTTAGTTAGTTTTCCCTATAGATATGATTGTAACTCATATATTTATCTTTGTTGACCTCTTTAAAATTTTATGTATCTTAGAAAAATTGGTCTCATTCTTGCAAGAGTTCATAGAGGGCTATATTTTAATAGTACTTTAAGCTTTGTTATATTAAGTCTTAATCACATGATAGTTTGTCGTAATGATATATTTTCAAATTATAGGAATATAAGTTTCATTGCTAATAGCTTAATCAATATGGAGTTTATTTGTGTATTTATTACTCCAAATAAGTCACCTTAAGACTAATACTTTGCTCCATATTAATAGCTTATGTACTTCTTAATGCCCTTCTTAGTGGACCATGACATCACAAATATAAAATGACTTACACTCTTCTTTAATAGTGCATTAAGTGCCAATGCTATATTATTGAGTATTATATCAAAAGAGACATTCAATCATCCTACATATGAAGTAGAGATTTATAAAGATGGACATTATCTTTCACCAATAAAATATTGTATTCTTTCCTCAAATCTTTTAGAGGACAAGAATTTAAGAAGCTACCTATAAAAACATCCCTATCATCAATTCAATTGATGAAGAGAATCCACAAACCATCAAAATACCTCCCTTCCAACATTACAAGTTTTGTCATTTCTTCCTAACATTACTTTAAAATTTAATTCAAATTATGAACTTTATGTTGTGCAAATAACATAATGATAATAATATTGCTAATATTTAGAGCATCACATATGAAGTAGTGAAGTTTATGTTATTGGAGAATGTGTTATGATTCTTAAAGTATAAATAATACAATATTAAATATTATTGTTCTCTCATTATTCAAAGAAGTACATAGACAATAGAAGAAAATTAACAAATAAATAAATAAATAAATTTTTTCACACATCTTAATATACTTATAATATAAATGTTCATTAACTATTCATGTATTATTATTTTAAAATTGACTTAATGATATGACCCATTTTATTAGAATAACCTGATCTAAATATTTATCAATATAATTTTTGAGTATCTTAGAGTTTTTTATAAGAATGAAATACATGAGCAAAATTAAATAATTTTAAAGTATAAAATAATATAATTTTGTGATACGACAAACAAGTTTTGAGATGAAAGCATATACGGCTTCTAATTAAAAAAAAATCTTAATATCTACACCTTAGATGGTAAAGACAACTAAATTATTTCAGTCTCAAATACATTGGGTTAAACTTTTTTATATAAATCATTAATTTAAGGCATCAATTATTACAATTAAGTTATATTAAAAATAATTAAATTATCAAAAAATCACAATTAAAATCATCATAGGAAGAAATTTTACAATGGAATGTCTAAAAATTTTATTAAGATTTTGCAAAATTATCTAAAATTTCCAAATAAAAAAAGGGGGGCCCTAATCTCCACAGTAGAGTAAATAAATACAACAAAATTGTTAGACAATAGAATCCAATTATAAGCATTCATACAATCATACATATAACTATAAGCATAAATATGAAAAAAAAAATTATAATAGAATTATAAAATTGCATATTAATCTACAACTCCATGAATAATTATGATAAAATTAGTCACATTTTATCAACTTTTTTTCCAAATTAACATTTCGTTGAAACAACGGTAACGTTTCCTAAATTTCTTTTAAGGTTACATTGAGCATAGGAGATGAGCTACGATATGACACGACAAAAAATTATCGTTCTTGCAAAAGAATTCTGATAATTGCTCTTTCAAACGAAGCCTAAATATGTGAGTCGCTGCTGGCTGATGCAGCATCATCAAGATTCTCAACTCCAACGTGATCAGGGCCTGTGAATTTTGATGATGCTGCACCTGCAAACAGTGACTACAGCTTATAACAGAAGAAAACATAATAAATGAAAAAAAGAGAGAATTTGTGATTTGTTTTTGATTGTTTGTGAACAGAAGTTGAAGGAGAAGAAGAGTACAACGAACTGATCTAAATGAATCAATTCTGATTAAAAGAATATAGAAATGACAAGTACACTAAGAACTCAGTGGAGAAAGTATGGAAGAAAGCTCGAAGTTGAAGGGGATTTAAATACCAAACATGAGTTATCTCTCTCTTCTCTCTCAGAGAGAGAGAGAGAGAGAGAGAGAGAGAGAGAGATGGAACAACAACGGTTACACATCGCAATCCAGGGATCCTCAAAATCTCCGTCCATGAATAACTCCTGGCTTACTACAGAAGTGCAAGGAAGATAAGAGATCTTGCCTATTGGGTGAGAGAGAATTACTAGATGGGCTTTCAAAAAAAGGTTACAATATTGATTGACACTGAACTTTTATCAAGGTGATTTTACAAATTGAGAAGTGATATTTTATTTTATATTTGTTTTAATGAGTATATATAACGTACATTTTTTTTGTATTTATCTATACATTTAAACAAGTGCTTTATATCATTAAATATAGAAGAAATATGACATATTAATTTTGTAATATCATTAAATCTAAATTATTTTTTCTTACAAATGTCTATTATACATAGTAAAATAAGGATTGTAAAAGGAGACATTAGAGTGTTTACATGAAAAATTTAAAAAGAAAAAAATTTATGGGATTTGACCAAATTAATTAATTTCACTAGTATATGCTAGATGTTAATTATAATTGATACTTTTTCACCCAATAATACCCGAAATAAGTCACCATATCATATTTCAAACCCTAGTTAAACTATTAAAGCAAAATAAGTCAACTCCTAGTGAGCTTTTTCACTGTCCAACAACCAATCAACTTGTTTCAATGGAGGCCCCCTCTCAATACCCACATGAATAGAAATTCCTCCATAGACTTGACCCCTTAAGTTTGTTCTACATTATTAATCTCAACATGTTTATCCAAAAGAATAAACTAGGTGATTAGCAACCTTCATTCAAATGAATGAATCTAAAAATTCTATCAACTATGTACCAAAACAAATTGAAAATTAATAAAGCCTATGAATATCATTTCTTTGTGATAAGTAAACATTTAAATCATAATTAAAGAAAAAAGTATGATCATAATTAAAGAAAAAAGTATGTCCACCAAATAAAATAAATCACTTATTTCAAATGAAAACTATATTGACATCAAATCTTAACTAAGCTGATCCCATTCGTCAACTCAACCAACCATCAAGGCTATCATTTTAAGGTTTAACCTAAAAATTTAATGCTACCAATTATTGATACCTAAAAATATTGGCTTTTCAAAATAAAAGTACCATTACAAGATATTATTTATGTATGTCTCTAAGCAATATTCTATACAAAATTTAAAATATGTGAAGAGTCCCTAAAGATAGAAAGCCATAAAAATATAAAAAATAAAATGAATATTATTTATTTTATGTGAACAAAAAAACTCTACCCACCATATTAAGATTATTATGAAATCTTAATTTAAATTAACATAACATCGCAAAAAAGCCAACGCCATATCAATTTTTTAAAAATAACTTCAGATCAAAATTCAATGCTAATAAGGAGATAACAAATATCATATAATAAAATGATTAATCAAAAGAACAAGTTCATTATAGTATGGTTATAATAAATACTCTTAAATTAAGTAGTTAGCCTAAATAATAAGTTCACTAAATGATTACAACAAAAGTTTAAATGTTCCCCAAATATATACATTTAAGTTCTATACATTACTTGCTACATTTAATAGGGCATAAAACCCCATGTTATCTTGAGGTAGTTCAAAATTGGCTACTTAGTTTTCATCATGGATATATGTGGCTCCTTAAATAATATAACATATGATTGTTGATAATGATCTTCTGATTAAATTAATTCAATTATCCTCATAATTAAAAAGACTAGAATACTTGACTTCAATATGATAGAATCATAAAATGTTAATCAAGCTAGTCATTACTCACCCAACAAAATTTCTTTAAGGTTATAAGTTAATGGTCTATTCTATGTATACCAAAAAAACTCATAATAATGATACATTTATAATAGACCATAGATTGTTAGGCCTAGTTGAAAGTGTAATCCCTTATAGGAAAGGTTATGAACCTTAGGTACTTATGCTATTAGAAAACCTTAAAACCAAGCAAATGAAATTGTCTTACGAGAGTAAAATTTCCAAGTATTTTTTTATCATTGTGTAATCAACTATCTAAAAAGTAAGAGAAAACTAATATTTCTTAATCCTTAATTCCCTTCGAGTTGGGTGTGCTTCTAAGAGCTCATAGCCATTTGGATCAAAGCTCTACATCAAAAAATGGATGGTATATTAAAAAGAACAACATGCATGAAATAGTGAAGCATTTATTAATGACTTGCTTATTACAAACAAAGTTATGGAATAACACATCACAAATCTACATAAGATATTTAATGCACCTAGAAAATACAACGTGCATCATAATCCACTAAAGTATATCAATACAATAAATTTAGGAAAGTATTTAGGTTTTTATTTACCTTTATAGGAATTAAATGAAATCTAAAAAAATTATAATGATCATAAAGATGTCTCCTCCAAGAATAATTAGAGAACTAAATTATCTACATGTTAGATTGTTTTCCATATATTGTTGAGTGAGACCATGCATTCAATAAACTGAATTTATTACTCATATTACTACCTCTTCTTTAAATCCCTCAAAATTTGGTAATGACTTCCTTCTCTATCTCAGTGTACATGAGTATGCAATTAGCTATGTTCTAAAAAAGAAGATTAAAAAAGTGGTGGCCAATTAGACATATTTTCTAAATTTTGCAACTACATGAAAACTTTCTATTATATCTTAATATAGGTGGAGGTGTGGTTAGGTATATTTCAATAGGATATGAAAAAAATGGTCATCAATATACTATATCAACATGAGCCTCTTGAATTGAGATATCCAATCAAGAAAAAAACTTGCATTGACATTATTTATTATTGGTGATTGCCCAATAACTTCATCTCTCTTTCCAACTGCATGCAATTCACGTTGAAACCAACCATCTATTAAAAGTTGCATTTTGAAACTCAAATCACTTTTGAGGCCTTATTAAATGTTCTATATAACTCATGAGTTTCATATCTTCAATATATGAATGATTTCCATTAAGGTACATACACTAGATAACCTCAAACTCTCTGGTTTTCTAGAGGAGATTTAAACTAATGTAGATTTAGTCTAGAAAATCTTTATTGATGACACATGTCACCAAAGTACTAAAATTTAGATTGAACTGAGTCTTGTAGGAGTAATTCTTAACTTATATAATCATTTTCTTAAGTTACCGACAACTAACTTAAGTAAAAAATATATTAATTACCCTATTTACATTGGCAGTTGGTGATAAGTATGTCACTATCTATCTTTATCCCTAGTTAACTGACAATCAAGTCTATAATGACCGTGAAGCTTGAGATTCAAATATGTAGAAATATCTTCTTAAAATAAATTAAATAATAAGTGTTTTGGAAACTTTTACATTGAGTAGATCCCTAAAAAGAAAAAAAAAATATTTCTCTAACTTATTATCTAATATGAATAATTAAACTTACCCACTAAGTATTGAAGAACCAAAGTTAATCAAGTGAAAGTCATCCAAACCTTAGTTGATCCATTTTTTGAATTTCTTCAAAAGGAAATATTTCACATACCATTGAACATCTCAAGAGAGTTAATATAAGAGAGATTTAATATTTTCTTATTTATGCTTTATTATTCAAAATGTATCTTAATATTAGATGCTTGATGCACATAAGATTATGAAATTGTAGACATTTTAAAAAAAAATTCTTTTGATTTAGTCATCATAATAAGCAACGCATCAACAAAAATCCATAATAAAATGTATTATTATTATTATTATTATCAAAATAACCCAAAATAAATGTGGCTACCCATTAGCCACATTTAATCTATCAAAATAACCTAAAATAAATGTGGCTACCCATTAGCCACATTTAATCTAGCAACTAACATATTTATCTTATCAACATACACAGCTTATTCTCTAAACCATTTAGCCCATATAATTTGACCCACAGAGATATTTAATTTCCATAACTATTTATTGACTTGTCAACCCTCCTTCGAAATATCAACCTTCAGATGACTCAATAACACCCATAACCTATTTACCCTCACACCATGTACACAGCTTATCATGGGCTGATTTTTTATGACACTCATTTTGCAGTTGAAACTACGTTAGATATTCGGCTGAAATTTCATTCGAGAAGTTTTGTGATGGAAAATATTGTTGCAGTTTCCGCCGCTTTGCTATTCACTTAATAGTGGTAGATTGCAAACAGAAAGTTCCAACACAAAGTTGTAGTAGTGAAAATTGCAGTTGGCAATCTGATGTTAACTTCTTTAAATCTAAGACGATCCCACTAGAATCTCATTCACACTCTTTTCTTCTCTCCTTTTTGATCTCGTGGTATTAGGCCTTCGGCAATGCTCGTGGCATTCTTCACCTCCGGCGACCTTGCGACAACTGGTTCAACTCCAACGAATCTTTTAAACCCATTTCTTTTAGTTTTCATGGGCGATTTGTATCCTTTTATGAAAATACAAGGATTGGGTGGTATGCATGCCAATGAAAAAGATTGGTTTTTTAATTTGATGTAAAGGTTAGGTTTGTAAAAATAACAAGTTGGATTTTAGGTATTTAAATACATAATAAATGGGTGGTCAGTATGTAAAAGCCCCTTTACCAATTTAAATACATAAATGGGTGGTCAGTATGTAAAAGCCCCTTTACCTTTATATTTGTGTGTGCATGTGTATTTGTGTGACTATATTTTAGTGTTAGCTTTGTAAAAACATAAGAAATTGGGTGGTATGTATGTAAATGCCCTCTTTATTAATATACATGTGTGCGCGCTTGTTCATATATGTGTATATATATGGAAAGGATTGAGTGGTATGCATGAATGCAAATGTCTTAATACATTTAGACACACATGGATGATATCTTAATTTGATGTTTTTATGTAATAGGAATGACTTGAGTGATGTGAAGGTAAATATTACAGGTGTTAGATACCTACATAAGAATTAGATGGTACATAAATAACCCCTTTTTAATTTTTATGCGTAGGTGTACGTACGGGTGTGTGAGTGCGCTCTCTCTCTCTCTCTCTCTCTCTCTCTATATATATATATATATAAAAGGGTGATATTTTGAAATATCAATCCTTAAAGGTGTGTGTTTGTTCTAGTGTCGAACACGGGTCAGGGGAGACTTCTAACAAAACTGCCAACCAACTTGTCAGGGTTTTAGGGTTTAGGGTATATATATATATA
>NW_018164444.1:24890044-24891771 GCF_001263595.1 Phalaenopsis equestris | reverse complement strand
ATATATATATATATATATATAGTTGGTATTTTGCAGGTCATAAGTGTTGGTCGCATGTTACAAAGCAATTAATGAGGCGAAGAAATTTTAAGTTTTGTTTATCGACATAATTACATCATGTCTTAGCGTAGCTAGATGGCGTAGCCGAAATCTAATTTGGCAAGATTTTTTCGTGGCATTGAAGGATTTGTCCATATTAGAAGAGCTTGGGCATGACCTTAGGGTAGCTGGTGGGTTGGAGGCTCTCTTCAGAAAGTTTAAAGGGTTCTACATCAAGGCATGGGGTTTCTCTTCCTCTTTCTTTGCGGAGAAATTCCTATGGTTATTTTTCCTTTGAGTTTTGAGAGATTGAGAGAGAGGTTGAGCGCTGTTGTGTGAGGACGATCGTGGAATTCACGACGAGAATATGATGTATTGCTGAAAGCACTTTGTTTGGTTGTGGGTTTGTACTTTCCTGCACCTATTTTCTTCAATGTTATCAATGAAATATTTCATGTTTTTTCTGCATTATGCTTGGTAGCTAAACCTACTTTTATACTCCTATGATGTAAGTACAAAATTTTTCTCGTTGTTTTTCCTATGAGTTTTTTTCCACAAACATTTTATATGCTTTAAATTCTGCATGGTGATGTGTTAACAATTTGATCATCATTTAATTTCAAGCTAATCAATTAGGGGCTATAACTTATTGTGATCTAGGGCTTATGACTGACGTCTTGTGGAATAAGTAGGTTGATATATGATAACATAGTGAAATAGACATATTGCCATTAAATAAAATTGCAACCAACATATGGGTTCAGGAAATCCTGGAAAAAAAAAATAGAGGCGAGTTCAATTGTAAATAATACATTTGATCATTTCAGTCAGAAGTATACTAAGGGTGGAAATAAGCAGACACAAAATAGTCACAAATGTTTGCAGCAAAAGCAGCAAAAATTATTCGACGTAATTACCTTTTGATCTAAATTTTTGGGTCAGATTGGTCAGATTGTTTTCTGCCACATTTATAGCAATTGTGGGTGGAAATTCACGCTATTACCGATTGATTTGTTAGTCGATAATATCAATTTTCCAGTAGTAACATGAGTTAGCATGTTATCCTTTAACCAATTGGCCCTATTTGACATCTTTAGTTAATTTGTTTGACATGTTGATTGTAATTGTACGACCATGTAATATAAACATTATTTCATGTGTAAAATTTTGCGGGCTCGGCCTGACTTGAGCTCATTTTAACCTAGTCAAAGCCGGAATCAGTCTGACCCGCGCAAAGCTCTGAACGCTTATTGGCCCAATCTCATAAATATATTTCACAATTGCAAGCTTTTAAGACAGATTAATTTCCTCATCCTTTCTCTTCTTTATCTAGCCATAAATTTCAATTTTTATATTAATACCAACCAAATCTTTTATATCACATAAAAATTATCACTTTAATTTTTTTTTAATGAAATACAACTTTCATACATAAATAAGATGACAAATATGTAAAAATTGAAGTTCAGATGTTAAATCTATAATTAAATAGAAATTGATGAGTAGTATATATGTAAATATTTTTTTTTCAGTATTTTACTCAACTCTTCTGTATTTACATATCGAGATGTTCTCAGTTTAAAATCTTACGTAATTCATGTGTATAAATTTGATATTAAATTCACTTAAACGTATAAGAAAAACTCATATATATAAAATCAATTTAAAATTCTTGTTGCACATTCTTT
>NW_018164444.1:24878757-24889025 GCF_001263595.1 Phalaenopsis equestris | reverse complement strand
AAAAATTATTAAATTAGATTCAAATGATGTTTGAATATAAATAATAATTTTTAAATCTTGCTCCAACTCTTAATATCTTATGGATACGTGATTAGGGTTGTCGAAACGACTTTTTATTTGTAAACAACTCGTGTTTGGCTCGCTAAGCAAATGAGTCGAATATGAACAAACTTTTTGAGCTCGAAATATAAACGAGTTGATCATGAGCTGAGCCTAAGCTCGCTCGTGTTCCGCTATTTTACTCCCCTATGTACAACCTTTCTTGGCACAATAGATGAAGCCATCTTCTCCCACTTCTAAGTTTGCTTCCTTAGCACTTTTTTTCCTTTAATTTTTAGTGCTCTTAACTTCCCAAGCTTCCATACTTTAATGCTATTAAGGACATCATAAACACCCATCTCTTTTCTTTCTCATCTACAAACTTCCCTATCAAAGCCATCTCTTTTCCCTCTATATAAATCATTTTCATTTTCCTTTCGAACCACATATTCAATAACCCAATTTCCTCCCAATCAAGTCAAAAATTTATGCCTAATACCTTTATCACATGCAAATATTGTTTCTACTTGGTGCTTGTCCTCATTTCATGTGTCTTTCACACTTGTATTGGCACATCCAATATTTGTTCATGTCGCTAAACAACACTCAATGTCCTGGAAACCATTAATTTCGATGAAGAGATCCATAAATTTTATGAAAGCAAGTTTATCAAAATATTGGCTACATCATCAAAATTCTCTTAAAGAGTTTATTAAACGAAAGTATGCTTTGAAAAAGCCTTAGATAATAGTTTCCTTAATTGATTTTAGTAAATAGCATTTATATCTATTTATTTATTTTATGCTATCATAATATACTTTTTTGACATACAAAAACCATTGGAAGGAGTTATAATTATTGATCGGGTTACCTTAGTTGCTCAAATGTTTTATTTGATATTATTTTTTTTTGTTAGTTGCACCTATTTTCCATTTTAGAGCTAACATTCAACGAGCCTAGCTAATTCTGTATTTTGGTCAAAAGATGATGGATGTCGTTACAAGACATTGTTTTTTATATTATATTTTAGGTTAGATTCTCAAAAACTCTATGATAAGAGTTTGTGAGATCCTATAATTTGATTTAAGAGGATCACAAAGTGCATTTGATTGGTGACCATCTATATAGAGCACGACTAGTGTTAACTAATCTTAATTCATGTTTGAAATTCAAAGTAGTGTTTGATTTGCTATAAAGGAATGCAAAGTATAAAAACATACAACATCAAAATAAATGTTACATGTTTGAAATATTTTAAAGCCATGTAATTGAACTAAAGAAATATACAAAAGTATTTCTTATTTGGTTTTAAATAAAATAAATTCAATTTAAAATTCAAAGATGATGGCTGGCAACCATAGCAATCAACAATGAGGATAGTGGCAACAATTGATGATGGTGGTGGCATCAAAAGTACGCACACACACACACACCAATTACAATTGCAGTTTATTGACAATTCCTTAAGAAATTAATCGAGGGCAAAAAGAAGAAAACTAATAGGGTGATGGAAAAGTTGAGCAACAAAGATTATTGACACCTTACACACCTTACAACAATCAAATTTTTCTCTTTTACTTTAACTTCTCTCAAGTCCATGCAATAAAATCAAACTAACCACAAACTACACCTCAAAGCACCAGATGTTAAACTGAACACAAAAATCCGTTCGTCTTTATCCATTACGATAGAAAAAAGAATTCAACAAGTCTCCCAAAACAAATTAAGGACAACCTTCACCATGATCAACCATCCAAATGCAAAATAATAATAATAATAATAATATCAATGACCAAATAATATACACCATTCGCAATTCCACAATACACAACATAACTAGCCCACAAAACCATTCTAACACATATTATAAACATAAACAAAAAAAAAAACATGAAAAACTTCAAACAAAATCATATCTACCCCCACCAATAATTATCAAACCAAGCGCAAGCTTCACTCATCAACACCAACGCAAACAGAGCCTCGAGATCCGGCAACTGGAAATAACCTCCCTTCGCCGAATCTCGCCTCTTCACCGTCGCCGACGACCTTTTCTTTGGCGGCGGAGGGCACGAAATCTCGGCCAAAATCCTGCAACTCATTTACTTCGGCGTCTCCCATCTCTCATCTTCTCTTTCCACCACCATTTCTCCTTTCTGTTCCTCTTCCAAAAAAAATTAATTTTTGAAGACGAAAGAAAGAGGGAAGGGTTTAATGAATTTTATAGCGGGATCCGATTCTCCTGATTGATGTCTGAGATAAGCCACCGCTACCGCTTGGAATCGTCTAGTGCAATCCTCGCTCACGCGTGCCACTCAAACGCCGCCGGGTTTCGGAGTTTCAAATCGCGAAATCGACGGGAATAAACGCAGGAAAGTTTATTTATGTATTTTGGGTTGGGGGTAATTTAGGCAATGTGGGATTTTGGGTTGTTTGGCGAACGTGGTTTGGTGTTTGGCAGTTTGCCCTTGCCCAGCGGAAAAATGGTGGTGGGCGGGGACACGTCAACGTGGTGGGGCTGGTGAGCTAGTGGGTCCAACATCTTTTGGTTTGTGCTAGTCCCTACACCTAGCCAATGTGGGACTATTTGTCCGGGTTTGGCCCTTGCTAGCGGAAAAATGGTGGTGGGTGGGGACACGTCAATGTGTGGGGCTGGTGAGCTGGTGGGTCCAACATCTTTTGGTTTGTGCTGTTCTACTGGCTCGAGAAGGAAAGCCTATGCTACGGTCCAGCTTTGAATTCCATTTGTAATTATTCGGCAACTGAAGCTTGTATGAAGTTCTTTAAACCATTGACCCGGTTGAAGGGGGTTGTTCTTCAATATGTGGCATATTAATTAATAATAAATAAAAAGTAAGAATTTTAAGATGTTTTGGATTATTTTTGTGCATATAGAGATATGTCAGCACAAATCTCAAGGCAGATAAACGGCTCAAGAGGATGACATCGACGATCAGGCATAGCTGTTGACGACCGTCTTGAACTAGATGTTGGTGGGGGAGACGTCTTGTCCAAACGATCTATGAAGATCTTTTGTAGGTCAAAAATCAGTTCTCATGACGATCGACAAAAGTCCGACGATCAGGCATAGTTGTTGACGACCGTCTTGAACTAGATGTTGTCGGGGGAGATGTCTTGTCCAAACGATCAATGAAGATCTTTTGTAGGGTGAAAATCAGTTCTCAAGACGATCAACAGGAGTCTCTCTAGCGTATTATATATCGATCGAATAAAAGCTTACCAGACGATCGACAACTCTCATCGATCGAATCAATCACCAGTCTTATTATATACAAATAACTTTATAATTACCAAAAAGCACCCTAAAAAGTTAATAATGAGGGGGGGGGGGGGGGGGGGACCTATAAAAAGGAGTCCATGTCATGAATAAATGACACTCTCTTTTATTGTACCCTACCGTGTTCTCTCTCTCTCTCTCATCACTTCTAAGCAGAACGTTCTATTCCTTTGGGTGTGTTTCCCTGACATTTTTGGATTTAACATCATTTAAGGTGCGATGAGTGTAGAAATATGTCATCAACAAGAAGAGGAGCCCAGTAACAGCAACAGGGAGAGTCCAGTCAGAGGAACAAAGAAGAAGCAGCATACACCGGGAGTTTATGAACGAGTTCGTTCAACAAGGCCTACAATATTTAAGAACTCAGTTCACAAACCATATGTCAAGATAGTTGGTAGAAGTACTTAGGGCGGCCTCAATTTCAAGAGAAGAGACAAACACGACAAGGAACACTCTAACCCCCCTCAAGGGGGACCTCCAAACAATAGTGGAAGGAGGGTGATCCACTTGCATTAAAAGCCTACGACAATCTATAACCAGACAATGTCAAATCCGCCCCCATGGTAGAGAGAAACCGAGATCAACCTCGGTACAATTGATGATCCTTGTTCGACTTATATTAGCAAGCTCTGATTAGATTCTATGACAGTTAAGATTGTGGAAATCGTGAAAGAGTTTCACGGCTGTATTGCTTGGAGTAATGCCGAGATGCCCGGTTTAGCTCCAGAGGTAGTTGCACATCATTTATCCTTTGATTTGAATGTGGTTCTTGTTAAACAAACACCTGAAACAAACACTTGAAGGATGCAACCTGAAATAGAGCAAATGGTCACTGGTTAGACCATAAAGCTCATCGAGACAAACTTTACTAGAAATTTTACCTACCCTGCATGGCTCTCAAACATCGTACCTGCCATAAGATGAAAGGACAAATATGGGTTTGCATCGACTTTCGGGACCTGAATAAATCCTACCCAAAGAACGATTTTCCTTTGATGATTTCGGAGCTTATGATTGATGTTGCCTCCTCTCATGCGTTGTTCTCCTTCATGGTTATCCGGTTATAACAAAATACGGATGGCCCAAGATTAAGAACAACATATGGCTTTTCGTACTCCAAAACATATTTTGCGATAGGGTCATGCCTTCCAAATTGCAGAACGTCAGGGCTACCTTTCAGCGCATTACGACACACATCTTAGAAGACTTGATAAATCACCAATTTTAGTGTTATTTTGATGATGTAGTAATCAAGAGTCATTCTGAAGAGGGTCTTCTATCAGATCTAAATTTGTTTTTGAGCACCTTAGAAAATACGATCTGAAGTTGAACTCATTGAAGCGTGTCATTGGTGTATCCTCCATGAAGTTTCAGGTCTTCATTGTCCGTCATAGGGACATTAAATTTGACCCCGGTAAGATTAAATCCATCATAGAGATGGAACTCATATGAGTCTGACGTGATCATGTTCCCTTCAAAGAAAGCTTGCATTTATTAGCAGGTTATTTCGAACCTTTCTGGTCGATGTTAACATTTTTTTCCATTGACCAAGAAAGATGCTTGTTTCCATTGGGACAAAGCATGTTAAATTTTTTCTGTGATATTAAGTGATATTGGTTGAATCCTCCAATGTTAGCAGCTCTCCTCCTAGAGAAATCTCTCATTTCGTATATCTCCGCACTCGATGAGCCGGTAGGAGCCTTGTTGACCCAGGTGAATGAGGATGGGAAAGAGGTCTCTTTGTACTATCTTATTTAGCATTTCATTCTTGCTGAATTGAATTATTCATCGATCGAAATTCATTGCTTGGCGTTGATATTTTTAGTTCAAAAGTTGAGACATTATATGCTCTCACACCATATTGATCTGATATCGATGATAAACTCTTTAGAGTAACTGATGACTCGTCCCGCTCTAGTGGGATGGTTGACCAGATGGTCTATGATATTGTCCTAGTTTGACATTTTAGATGTCCCTCAACGAGTTAAGTGGAAGGTGTTAGCTATTTTTTTAACAACTCTCCCAATCCTGACAGATTTGCCTATTAATGATGATTTTCCCAATGAGTATTTGATGGTCGTTGATCCCCCATAAAGAGAGTTGTATTTTGATGAGGCATCTTCCTTAAAGGAAGGTACATTGGGATTTCTCCCAATACAATTAGGGGTTGGGTTGATGTTTATATCGCCCGATCGTAGCATCCTCTGATAATCTTACAATTTAATGGAACCATGTACTAATAATGTTGTCGAATATGAGGGTATGATTTTAGAACTTTGGTTGGCTATTCAGATGGACATCGGGAAAATCAAAGTTTTTGATGATTCTTAGCTCATAATTAGTCAACTCCTAAAAACTTATAGAGTTCTCAAGCCTGAGCTCCTAGCGTTGTTGAAGCTCATTCCCGAGATCACTGTTATTAAAATACCAACTATCCCATGCAAATCTCAAAAGTACACATTTGATTAGGCCAAAATGGCTAATGGAGGGCATTTAGGACATGTCAAATGAGGCTAAACCCAAGACATTACATCCTTCTACACATATCTCCTCAAACACAAGGACTACCATTTAAGTCCAATGTGCATCGATTTCAAATCAACATCAAAATCATGAAAAATCATGTTCTGAAAGTGGATGTTTAGGTGTCATGACCCTAGCGCCTAGGCGCCACCCAGGTGATGTCAACTTTCTAGGGACTCGGGAAAATGCTTGTTTTTTAGTTGTTTTGGGTACCTAGGTGCTCGTGACTGATGCCCAGACACCCAGTCTGACATCTAAATGTCAGAAACTCGTGCCAAACTTCTAGGGGCTTCGTTTCGACCATCCAAGTGGGCATTTGGGTGCCTAGACACTTAAGTCCGGCGCCTAGTCGCTAGTCTAGCCCTAAAAATCCTGATTTACACTTGGAGTGTCTGACGGAGGATTTTCTCGATCCGAAAGCAACGGTAGACCACATGTGACTAAATTATGATCCCCTATCTCCAATAATGAGTACTTTGCTAGTCTGTTGATCTCGAAAAATTTTAATCATTAAATTCTCTTATAAAAGATAAAAAAAATGTTTGAGTTAAAATGGACTCCAAGTACATTTCCGAAAGAGGCTCACATTAAAATACTAACTCCTAATTTAACTCGTAAATTATCAAGAATTTTAAATTAATTAAGAATCAGATCAAATTTCTTTCAAATCTATCACACCTTCTCAGTAACATGCAATTCTCCATTTTTAAAACTACGGGTCAATTTTTACAAACAAATAATTAGATAAAGTATAAATAATATATTCCTAATTAAATATTGATTTAATTTGATTTAGGGCTTAGAGAGAAATGATATGTTCCTTAAAATCATAATTTTTTTTTTTCCGTTCAATTAAATATGTTAAATTTTAGGGTCATTTACATAAATCTCATGCCTAAACATTCGTATCTACGTGCAAATCGCTCGTATTTCATGTCACATAAAAAATAGCATTAGTTCGTGATATGACGCCAATGTTTTATAAATATAAATATGATTTCAGATATGTAAATACATAAGAAATATGTGATATGCATGCAAATTTCATTAAAATTTATACAAGTCAAATTATGTGCATAGTTCTCATTTTATAAGTCTAATTAAATTTATTGGCTAATATGTCTGCTTTGAAACAGTGTTATTTTCTTTGCTCGAATGTACAGATATATTAATTAAAAATAAAATACATCTTATATTACAAAAAATACTAATGTTTTAAGATTTGGAGCGCGGCGAATGGCGTGGACTATGGCTTGCCTATTTGATGGAGTCACGCAGTCCACACAGTAGGATAAGATTGAAATAAAATTGTCGGGAAAACTGAAAAAAATTAAAATAATAAAGAATTATATTAGGGTGTAAACAGATCCGACATGAATGAATAGAGCTTGTGTTCGTGTTTCGTTCATTTGAAATTATGTTTGTTTGAAATAAGCTCTTTTTCAAAATTATTCGTGTTCGTTTATTAACGAACGAGCCAAACACGACTTGTTCGCGAACAACGAGTCAGTTTGACATCTCTAATATTAATATATATAAATAATATATTATATTAATTATATAACTTATATTATATAAATTTATAATATCTATATTAGTATATTACTTATATAGTATATTAATATATTATTATATATTATAATTTATAAAATTTAATTTTTTAAAATATCATAAATTTTATATATATATTTTTAAATTATTTTATATTTCGAACAATAACGAATCTAACACGAACTAACACATCATTATTCGTGTTTGATTCGTTTAACTAACCGAACGAAAAAAATGTGTTCACGTTCGTCTCATTTACTTATTGAACGAATCAAACACGAACTGTTCGTGAACAACGAGCTTTTTTTACAGCCCTAGAATCATTAATAAATAATTTATATTATATTAATCTTAAAATAAATTTAATCATTTATAAAGATAACTTAATTCAATTTTATTCTCTAATAAGTGTAATCGAGGGTTTGACTTAATTTTAATTTATTGATGTATTGTTAGAGATCGATAACGTATCATATCAGAATGTATAATATGTGATATCTATAATATATGTATAATATATCTATATTTGTATTAACTCTAAAGCTTAGTATGAGCTGAAGAGTAGACCATAACTTCCAACATTCATAACCCTGGACCACCACAAGTCGCCTTCTCTATTCACCGTCGTATGCCATCCATGCTTGCTACGTTGTATCCCGAATACGGCTATAATATATAACACAAAATTGAAGACCCAACAATAACATTGAACCTTTGTAGCTGCCAACTGTCGGCAATCACCGTTCGTCGGCCATCGTCGACAAATGCCTACCTCCTGCCACTAGCAACCACTATTTTCAAATGATGCATGCCAAATGTGGTTGTAACCTATAACGTGTATTGAAGCCCAGATGATAACTTCCAACTTCTGTAGTCGCTGACCACCGTCGACCACCATCAGTCATCACCACATGCCACCGTAAACCATTGTTTAGGACTGTCGTAGCTAGAATACACAGTTGTTCCAAGCACTTGTATTTTATTTTATGTTGTATGTGGATAAATGTGGTATCCAATGTAAATCTATAACCTTGTTCTTAGGGAAGGGGTCCAACAACCGACTACATCTATTATGTCAAATTATTGCTTTTGTAATCACCAACTACAACCAATGTGAATAATTGAAGCTATTACAACCCCCAGCCAAGGCTTATGTGGCCAACTAAAATTACAGATTTCAAACCATGGCCTTTGCAACCAAGTGATGATATTATAATCAACAAATATAATTTTTGAAGCAGACTATTACTATTACAATTTCCAATTACAAAATTTGTGGCCAATTGACACTATTATACTCACTAACTACGACCTATGTTGCCAACTACCAGTGCTACAACTATCAACTATGTCATATGTGGCCAAAAAATAATAGTGCACCTTCCAACCACTACCTTTATGACCAACAACTATATGTGCATCAACCAATTACAACTTTTGTGGCTTGTTACAACTTCCAACTATGACAAACATGATCAATTGACGCTATTACAGTCACCAACTACGATATTTGTGGTCAATTGATGAGATTACAACAACCAACTACGACCTTTGTGCCCAAGTGTTGAGTGTGCAGCAATCAACTACGACCTTTGTGACCAACTACTATTGTTACAGTTTCCAACTGCAGCCTCTGTGATCAACTATCACTATTATAACCATTGATTATAACATTACGACTACTATAGTTTAATTATTATTGTACAATTGTAATTATCAGCTTTGTAATTTCATTTTCTCTAATTCATGAGAAGAGTGAGCATATGTACTAACAAACACATAATGGATTACTTTGACTAAACAAGGCGTCGTGGTTTTTTTCCTTTTCGGGTTTTTCCACAATATTTTCTTGTGTCTTTTGCTGCTACATTTTTGTTAATTCTTTGTGTGCTAGAACTTCATGCAACATCAATACATAAAATAATCACTTAACCGCAATGAATTTTTCAGCGCACAACAATGATAAATCACAATTATTGCTTCATAAGTTTCACCTAAACACAATTTTTCGGAACACAACGAGTTAGCCCTCAATCCATGTTTGGAACTCTTTCAAATGCATTTGGAAGTTCAAACAGCTGCAAATTTGCAGTTGAATCGAGTGTTTTAACAAGAATCCAATGAGCCCAAGATCTCTCAATTCCTACATCATTAAGGCACTCAAATGTTCATCAAACATCATCTGATAGAAGAAAGCTTTTCGGACTGTCCGATCAATGTGGTTCATATTTCTGCATTAATTGCACTTACAACACTACAAATAGAGCCTCACCAGTCTCGGGGGAGGGAGGAGCTTGAGGTCTGAGAAAGAACTTAAACTTTGAGAAGGAGTTGAAGTCCAGCACCACTCCTGCCATCGAAGATTGCCACTAACGACCATTGACCTCCGCTAACCGTCGTTGACCACCATTGACCGTCGCCAATCACCACGGACCACTGTCGATCACCGCCGACCGTCGTTGATCGTCGTCGAAGGTCATCAATCATCGTCGACCACCGTTGATCACTGCCGACCGTCGTCAACCAGCACCTTCCGCCTCCAACGATCGTCATCGGTCGCTGCCCACTTCTTACAATAAGTTTATTCGTGCACTGATGTTTTAACTCTAAATATTGATCAACCCTTTTTCATCTGTGGGACGAGGGACTGTATATATAATATCTAATTTATACTTAATTTCTTCAGTTAGGCTAGACCCCGTGGGTTTTCCCTTTTTGGGGTTTCAACGTAAAAACTTTTAGTGTCATTATTAATTTTTTTCTCTCTTCTGAGTGTGTGTTGAATCATCGTACCACACTAAAATGATAATTTTCTACCCTGCAACTATGAATTTTCTTGCATGCATCATATATATAT
>NW_018164444.1:24877286-24878662 GCF_001263595.1 Phalaenopsis equestris | reverse complement strand
ATGAATGGTGAAATAATTTTTAAAGAGCAACGAGTATTTAAACTTTAAATTTTCGATTTCCTAAAAAATTTTTAAAAATTATTATAAATACTATTATTAAATTTAAAATTTATTTAATATTAAATTATCATTAAAATTTTAAGTTTAAGTTGTGTTAAATCACAATATGTCATGTGGATCACACCCAAGATATAGAACGTTAGACAAATGACAAAAATAAGGAGAGAAAGATTAAGAGAGGAAATAAAGTGCCACAATAACACTAGTTTTGCAAGGCTAAATTTATTAGTCTTTAAGTGGAGAAATGCCTCCTATTTACAGGTTCGAGGGGTATTTAGTAAAATTACATATTTGTCTCTGTTTTAATAAGGACGTTATAAGTCATCATTACATCTTTTCATGTTTGTAATGGACTCCGACATTTTTTAATATTTATAACTAACATTGACATCATTTCATATTCATACTATGTGAAGAGAGGAATTTAGTGGCCAGTTAATCTTGTCATTCGGTTGGTCGGGTAATCAAGAGGATCTTGAGGCTCCCCTGTTGTTATAGTGAACTTGGGTTCTCAGGCGGAGGGTGTGTAACAATAATCTAACTGGCAGCTCTTCTTAGACAATAAACCTTTTCATAAGATCTGGAAAGTCTTATTTGGGGTGTCTTTCGATCATCTTTGGTAAGAATTAATGAGTCAGCTAAGGGAGTCTGTCATGAACGACTGTCCTGCGAAAAGTGTCTTCTAGTCGTTCATTCGGCTGTGATTCCGTTCGATCGGCTCGTAGTTCCGTTCGAAGCAAATGAGATTCGGTATTTCTGTCTTTTGACAATCTCGATACATTGTCATTTAGTGTTCGTAATTGAGACCCGTTAAATTTTCTCGAGATTCACGCGGTCATATTTTTTATGTACATGTAGTATAATTTTTCAATATAATACATAGAATTAAAGAATTTAATGAAAATTTTTACGTGATATTTCTTGCCGTGTGTCATTAACTTTACGTTAGATATTAATTTAAATAAGTAGAAACAGACGAAAACAACTATTCATGATATAACTAAATTATTAGACATTAGCAATATTTTTTTTAACAATTACGCTTATAACAATCTAATCATTTATTTGCATTAGTTATATAACCTGGTAATTTAGATACATCTATTTACTACAACAACAACAACAATAAAAACCTTAATCCCACTACGTGGGGTCGGCTACATGAATCATTTTTCTCCACTGCGTCCTATTTATTGTCATATTTTCATCTAGTTTTAGTAAATTAAGATCACTTTTTATACAATAAGCCCAAGTTTTCCTAAGTCTACCTCTGTCTTTCTCAACACAAATCGAATCTAAAACATCTACTCTCCTAA
>NW_018164444.1:24875758-24876836 GCF_001263595.1 Phalaenopsis equestris | reverse complement strand
AGAGCTACTACTACTAAAATTACATTCCATGTATTCAATTTTAGTTCTACTTAAATGAAGGCCTTTAGACTATAATGTAGACCTCCATAATTCAAATTTTTTGTGGACTTTTTCTTTTATTTTATCCACGAGAAGGATATCTATTTACTAATTCAATTAAATTGTGCAATATTTGAATTAAATTAGTCAACCCAAGGAGGTCAATACATATCTTCTCCGGATATCATATCGCTGTCCCTCCAACCGATGCGTTGAATCTACAACAGATTAGTATCGTATTACACAAATTAAAGCTAATTTAAAAATAATTAGTCAAAAGTGTTTGTTTTCCATCCCACTTAAACGGAAAATCCATGTTTTGAATCTTGCAGAGGAAGAAAGCTATATGATATAATCATGTCCTAATATTTCTAGATTAATTAATGATAATTATGTAATTATTGGGTCATTAATACATGATATTGAACCATCGAGGAATAATCATGTCATGCAAGTTATAGTTGTGTGGGATTAATGTAATTATTTATTTACTTTTGTTTAAATTATGAGTTAAATTATATATTTATTGCACACATAAACATAATTTTTGCTAGAATGTTATGTTTTGCAAGGAAATTTAAGAAAATAATAAGACATTTGCTTCATTTTCCCTTTATCAATTATGCAAGCCCGATTGAAATGTTTAAAAATTATGATTATATTGTGGGCATTTAAACGAAAAAAATATTACATTAGGACTCCGCACATAGAGTTACGTGCAGAGTCGAATGAAATTAAAAAAAAAATAAGGGAATATTCTTCCCGTGTTATTCAGACATTATTGTGTGTTATTCAAGTATTATTGATGTGTTATTATATTATTATAACATCGGGTATATTTCCAGAACATAATAATGTCTGAATAACACGGAATAACACGAGGGGAATATTCCATTGTGTTATTAGGTCGATCAACTCCACGGCATAATTTCATTGGACTCCGCACATAACTCTACCTGCGGATAGGGCTGTCAATTTGGCTCGTTGTCCGTGAACAGCTCGTTTTCGGCTCGTTCGTTAAGCCTAATGAGCCGAACAC
>NW_018164444.1:24875085-24875427 GCF_001263595.1 Phalaenopsis equestris | reverse complement strand
AGCCGAACCGGAGCCAAGTCTGAGCTCGCTCAAGCTCGGCTCGTTTACAGCCCTACCTGCGGAGTCCTGATGTAATATATTTTTTTTCATTTAAACACATCACACAACTTTTATGTATTTACATGTCTAACATCTTAACTTCCATATTTATAAACATAACATTCAAAATTGTAACTTCACCTAAAAAATATCATTATCACTCTCTTTTTTTAAATGAAATACATCTTTTCATGAATAAACTTGTTGCATCAAAATATTATAAACATAAAAAATTGAATTTTTGACTTTAAATTATAAATACATAAGAATTGTTTGGTATGTCTGTAAATCTTCATTTATTTC
>NW_018164444.1:24866246-24874985 GCF_001263595.1 Phalaenopsis equestris | reverse complement strand
AATGATTAAAAAAATCAGGTTTTTAAGGTGATGTCTGGCAATAGATGAGATTTAAGGCAGTAGAATTTAGTAAGTCTCTTAAATCCGATTTTACTAAATCTTGAATAGATTAAATTTGAAAAATTATCAGACAATAGATTTACAGTAAATTTATTTGACAATTTCTGCAAGGATTTAAGTTGTTATGGCCGTTAGGAGGCCTGCGAAGCTAAATTTCAAATCCCATGAAATTAAATCCACCGATTCCTGAGATTTACAACTGAAATACGTGGAATCCGGATTTAATCCGTTGGCAGCCAGCCCCTTTAACTCTGTTGCTAATGTTGTTGCTCATGGGATGGCAGGATTCACGATTCCGAAGGGATGCAAGGTGTTTGCTTCATTCAGAGCAGTGCACCTTGACAGAGATTACTACGAAGAAGCCCGGACCTTCAACCCATGGAGATGGCTGGTGAGCTTAATGAATGAATCATGGGTGACAAGGAGAAGAGTAACTTAACAAAAATGTTGCCATGAATTTTGTACAGAACCACAACAACAATGTCAGCAAAGATGGAGGCCAGCAAGCTGGTGGATCTCCCATCTTCACTCCATTTGGGGGTGGCCAGCGGCTCTGCCCCGGCTACGAGCTCGGCCGTGTCGAAATCTCTGTCTTCCTCCACTACCTTGTAACTTGCTTCAGGTAATTCTACCTACTCATGTTCTTCGCTTCCATTATTACTAGGGCTGTCAAAAAGCTCGTTGTTCGCAAACAATTCATGTTCGGTTCGTCAGAGAGTTTGTGTTCGATTCGTTCGAAAAACAAACGAATCGAACACGAGCAGTTTTTTTTTGTTCAGTTTGTTAAACAAATCAAACGTAAACAATGATGTGTCCGTTCGTGTTCTATTCGTTAATGTTCAAAATATAAAATAATTTAAAATATTTATATATAAAAAAAGTATGATATTTTAAAAATAATTATATATTCTAAAAATTTATCATTATTTAAAAAATTAAATTCTATAAATCATAATTTATAATAATTATTAATAACATTAATACTATATTACTGTTGATTATATTAATATAAATATTATAATATTATAATTAATATAATACACTATATATTAAAAAAAACCCTAAAGTCGTAATTCTAAACAACGCTTCTCACACTTCGACCGTGCCTCCCCTCTTCCTATCTCCCCTCTTCCGAGCCTTCTCCTTTTCTTCTCAAAATCACGAAAGCTTTTCACCCCACTATGAGAGTGTCGACGATAAAAAAGTTGGGGTGTGTTGCCCGTAGGAAGCAGTCCGTCACCAGAATCGAAATCTCGTCGCCCACTTCGGAAGGACTCTTTAATTTACATATAGATTTAAGTTTAAAAACAAATATGAAAATCAAATTGACCCCATATTTTTCATAGTTTAAATGAAAGAGCGTTTTACCTCTAATCATGTATCTATCCTGAAGGATAAACACAAGACTCGAGGGCGAGACTCGATCAAATAAACTAAGAAAGACATGACATCCGTTTGGTCTGCGAAACCGTTTTATTTGCCGACAAATTTCCCTATTTAATATGAAAAATTAAATAGAGTTTATTTTAAGCTAGGTTTGGAAAAGCTTCCTATAAGGGCAAGCCCCTATAATTAATTACATCTTAAATGATCGAAGTCACTTAAGAATACTCTCGATAAAAATCAAGAAAAATTATCTTCAAGGACTTCAAAACGATAGGACTTTTCAACGAAATTGAACAAAGAGGTGTGCAAAGGGGAATAGTTCAAACTTGAAACATTTATTGTAGAATCTAAAGGAGGAAGATCTAGGGGATGTCATAGATCCAGAGGAGATCCTCGGTGGAGATCCTCGGTGACTTCCCAATCTACCCTATGGTTTGACTTCAGTTTCAAGGAGAAATATTCAAGTGTTTTATCTTGCCAATTTTATCTATTTAGGGCTTACATTCGTGTGAAACGATCACACAAATAGTCTGGAAGATGTGAGGATTTAGGTCGTAACGAACGACAACCTCAGAATCTTAAAACGAGTTGTGGCTTAGATTGTACAGCAGAGCTATACAAATGCTTAAAGAAAAAGTTGAAGATTTATGTTGCGCTAGGCGAACAACCTCGAAATTCTATGGATTGTTTTAATTTCTATGAAAGAAATGGTTTAGCCGAGGAAAACATGTTCTGCTGTTGAAGATGGTCGTGCTGCCCACAACGCTAGCTCCCAGCTCCTTGTCGTGACGACTTTATGTTTTCAAGGGTGTCAGGTTATAATGTCAAATTCAGCGGCTCTATGGTTGTAGTTCTTCAGATATTTTATAGATAACATGTTGAAGTTGACAGTGTATAGCATAACAGTAGGGTATGTAGCACAAGACAAGCAATACAACATGCAATAAAGAAAGTAGTACAACATGCGGTGTAAAGGAAAAATAAAAAGAATACAACAGGTAGGTGATTTGCAAGAAAGTAACATGTTGTAAACATAAAACAAACCTGTATACCTGGGAGGTCTGCTGTTTCTTAGGTGTAATTGATGCAACATGTACAAACAACAAAACTTGAGGAAACAGGCTGAAATACTTTATATAAACGAAAACAAAGAAACATCGTCCAAAAATCTCGAGAAAGATCGTAAAAAAACTCACAACAAGAGAAATGCAAGGAAATCGACGAATCGATTAAAATCGTAGAAAACACGGGAAAATCCCGAAAATAGACCTCGAGTGCTTTGTCCAAAAATTCCAAGAAAAATATATAAAAAAGTCTGAAAAGAGGGGAACCGCAAGCACTCGGGTCAGGGCTAGGCTCAACTACATATTAGTACTCGAGGGTCGTTGAAGGCTACTTGGTCACCCGGATGTATAAAACCCGCCACTCAACTAAAAGAGTGTCTTATCGAACTTAACTCAGGAGGGTACTCCTTAGCCTAAACAGGTGATCAACATGTGGACAACCGATGTTTAAAATGTATTTAAAATTTATATTTTTAGCATGCACATAGGTTTCAAACATGCAAAAAGTGGGTTGTATCAATTTTGTTTGTAGCAAAAAATATATTTTTGTTTTAAAAAAATGTGTATATATTCCTATCAAATTTGTTTTTATCAATTTTGAAAAGTAGTTGTCCACGAGTCGATCGCGCTGTTGGGCATAAGACTACCAACAACCTAAGAAGGTTTGGGTCAACTTCTGCTAGTCTTGTGTCGGTGAATGATACTGTCATCCTACAGCTCATCGGGTTCCTGAATCGGATTCTGATGGGTTCCTGAATCGGATCCTGATGTCGTAGGATGACATATCATTCTGCTTTATTTCCGGTGTGTCTTTACCATCACCGCCCTAAGCCCCAAAACAAAACCGACCTACTTACAACCTTGTTTGATGGTTTCACGTAGCAAAAAGGTATACATGGACACTTATGTATCAAACATAAGCATAAAAAAACTGAACCAAGAAGCAAGAAAAAAAAACAAAAATGAGGTGAGAGAGAGGAGGGACTGATTCACCTAAAACATCGAAAAAAACGAAGGATGAATCAGCTCTCAAAACTCGTGACGAAAAGACCTGAAAAAGAAAACCCGAAGATCCTTAAATCAATCCGAAATAATATCATTTTCTCGCATTTTTATAAGTGGATCAACCCAAGTCAAAATGACGTCCTAAAGCAGGTATCCAAACCCCAAAGATGTCTTTTATGAAATCAATTCGTCTCAACCAAGTATTCTCCCGAAATAAAATTCAGAAATCTCCCAAACTTCACAATTTAAATGAAAGGAAAATAACCCCGGGACGACGGCCACTTATACTTCCAAAAATCATGTCAAAATTAAAGCTATTCAATTCCATACTTAATGAACAATTCGATCCAGTTACCAAGGTGGATCGAGGGTCTACCGAAGGTGCTCTAAGCTAAGTCGAGCTTGGGAGTAGTCTTCTGGGTCCCCTAGAGGAGGCCTAAGAAGAGGTGGCCAGTAGACCAGAATCTCCTAGCTTGAAAGAATGTTGTCTGCGCAAAATAGAAGACATGATCATCCACAGAACCAAATTTCCTCAGGTTGGGGAGTTGCACCTGCTGGTTGAGCAGGTGAATAAGTTGGAAAAGTTGGAGGAAGAGGTGGTTGCCATCCGTGCTTGAGAAACTACCCTCTAGTAGGAAGTGACAGTTCTTCTATCTGAGTTGTTGGTAATCTGAGAGGCGCCTTCGACTGTCCTAGAACAAGCTGAAATAGAAAGATAGTACGTTTAGATTATGGTCGAACTTTTGTATAAGTGGTTCTTTCAGTAAGGATTTGTCTCGACCGAAGCTTTTGTAAAGCATGTTTTTGAATAGCTGGTAGTGACTGATGTAAATATTATTATTGAAATAAATATTTAATTTTTTTATCTCGATTTGTGTGTTTGATTTGACTCCCTTTCCACAATTTTGAGTGACAAATGATGTCTCTACCTTTGCGATGGTTCAACTTCCTTTCGTTGTCTATTAATAGAGCTAAGGGTGTAGTAAATGCTCATGCATTTGTTTCATTTTCTTTAGTTCTCTCTATCAATCTTTTCTTTCGGCAGCTTCTTTCTTTCTTGAATTTCATGACGCCAAATTATTTCCAAGGGCTTTTTGGCTTCATCCCATTTGAGGACGTGTCGATCCTGGCTGCACGCCATTTGGAGTGCCTCCAAGATTTGTCTGTATATGGAAATTCGTTTGTTTTACGGGCAGTCGAGGATAGTGACCAAGTGACCAATGTCTATGGAAATGATTCTGTCTTCTTCCGAGATCAATTCAAAAGTGTTATATGGCTGCCTTTTTGCCAAGTGCTGCGAGTGATCCTCAATCACGCAAATGATATCAAATTCTATTTATACAATCATGACATTCGTTGTCTTCCTCCGACATTTGGATGTCCCATGGTCAACCGATCTCTTTTCCTATTCTTCAACTTCAAGGTCGGTTGAGATGGCTATGCAATGTTCTCAGTGGGCCCCATACTCTAGCATGTGGTACTTGAGAACAAGATCAAGAACTGGAAGCTGAGGTTCCCAATCGCTTCCTGCCGAGGAAGCTAGGGGATATGTGTCCTGCCCATTACAAGTGCCCTCCAAAAGATCAAGACCCTACCTGAATCCCTGAAGTAGTATAGGGGCATGATAGAGAGGCAAGAGTCATCGGTGCTTCTGTTTTTGGACTTCAGGTCAAAGGAGTTTAATGACATGACCAACAAGTAGTGTGAGTCCTGTGATGCTCAGGAGGCAAAGTAGGAGGAGACTGCAGAGAAGGCAGACAGAAAGAAGCTGAGGGCGCAGGGCATTCGTCCCGAGGCGATCGCTACTCCCCGACCATGTTTCCCGTCATGTAAGAGTGTGCCTCTTTTCTTTTTAACTTTGAAAATCACTTGGTCACTTAGCATTTCCCTTGGAGAGTAGCTAATTGAGTAGATTACTTTGTTAGGTGTTGGAACTTCTGTAGTTCGTCAAAAAATCTCCCCCAAAACATCGAGTTTCTTTCGACAGAGTGGAGAGGAAGAAAAGTCGAGGAAGTAGCCAAGTAGCTCGGCTTTTTTTTCATTGATGCCAGGTCGAAAGGCGAGGCGAGTCAACCGTCGCCTATGTCCTTGTCAGATTATGACATTGAGGCCATTGCTGAGACAGAGTGACATCCAAAAAGAAACCACTCTCCACTACGAGGGAAAACCTTTCGCTGAGGATGTCGCCCAACCGCCGCCTCCTCTACAAAAACACAAGGGTTCTCCTCTGTGTTGGATTCCCTCCACGGAAGACATTAATGTTTGGTTGAGCTCTGTCGGGCGCTACACCAGGGTGGATATTGTAATGAAGTGGTATATGGAGACGTCTGTGACAATAAACTACTCTTGTCTTCTAGCAAATGTGGTCTGATCTGACTAATTTGAGGGGCTACTGCGGAGGCTCAACAGAGTGGACTTTGGCCAGCTTAACGACTGGTGCCACCTTATGGCATGGTCAGCTACCCACCATAAGGTGAAGGGCTTTCATCAGATGGAGAAGAAGAAAGCAGCTGTTGAGTGAAGGATGACTGAGGCGGTCACTCAGATGAAGGAAGTAGAACAAAGGGTCATCCAGGCAGAGAAGAGGTTGATATTTTCTACTGAGAGTCGAGAGAAGGATGTGGAGACTATTTAGGCTTTGGAGGAGGAAAAAAAGAATGAAAAGGCGATGATAGTCAGGATGATGACCTCCTAGGAACATGTTAATTTGGTCTCCTAACAACTCTATGCAGGCTCATCCTTGGCCACCCACTGTTTTGTTAAGAAGGGCTTGATCAACCAAAATGGGCTGCTACGAGACAGTTCGCCACCCTTCCCTCTGACTTAGAGGACAACAGTAAGAAATCTGCAGGAGCTACCAAAGGAGTATGCAACAACAAAGGTGGATCGACATCTTCTTAGAGCCTTTTTTAATCCATATACTTAGAACGACTACATCCAACTGAATTGTAAAGTCATGGAGAAAACTTGTATATAAAATTTATTAAAATAGAAACTTTTTTAATCCATATACTTAAAATAAAGGTATTATCGAGCTCTTGTGACCTTTTTTATATCATCGAATAATTTTGGTACATGGAGAAAGGAAAAGCCAAAAATCCTATTAGATGAAAATGCCTCTCTATTTATAGGAGAGGGAATAGAATGAAGAAAAATTACATTTCTAACTCTGTTTCAAGGAGGTTTGTAAAGGTTATTATAGGAATTATACTCCTGTGAGCCCAGAGACTTGCTATCCTCTGGCTCGGTCGAGTGAGGCTGAAGAGGCTAGATTAATAGAGTTGTCGGTCGGCTATCTGGATGGGGACTCTCAGTCGGTCGCTCCTTCAGTTAAGGGCGGCCGGCTGAGCTACTGAATATAGTCAGTGTGACTGATCCAGTTAGTTGAAATTAGTCGGTCGTGAGTCTTCAATTCTAGCTAGGAGTAGGGGTGTCAAAAATTGGCCCAATACACCAACACGACTCAAAAAAATCTAGGTTAGAGTTGACCTGAATATTTTTCGAGTCGGGGTTGGCTCAGAGAATTCGACCCATTTATTATTCGGGTCGGGTTCAGGTTGAACCCGAAAAGCTAAACATGACCCGAATAAGCATGAAAGTTTGGGTCAAGGGCAGGTTAGAGGTTCAAGCTCGGGTTTAGGTTTTAGTTTTCTACGTATTTATTATTCGAGTTGGGTTTAGGTTGACCCTATTCGGGTCGGGTCATTTTCGGGTTAAACCTGAACCCAATCCACTGACCTGAATTGACACCCTTTGCTGGAGGAATTCCCATCAGCTGTGTAAACCTAAGCCCTTAGAGGATTTGGGCGTGCCTCATTGAGGCGATTCTTTTAGGGCGTTGTGTTGCTTTCCAGTGGGTCTGACATTGTCTTGTCATTTTTTCTTGAGTTGTCAGATTGTCTCGAGTTTCATGCTGACATATTTTTTATTTGCATATTTTGTTCCCATATTCTGTTGTTTCTTGGAAGTCAAGCTGCGATAGAACAAGATAATTTAATGCTAAAGGTGAACATTGTTTACGATTACTTAATAATGTAATAATCGAACTCATATTGAAATTTGTGCCCGTGTTTCCATGTGCCCGTGTTTCCTATAAAAATAGAGTAAGGGGCATTCTTTTCCCATCTTTCTCTGATTTGCTTTACCTAGCATGTCTAAATTTTGATTGCCAACATGATTAATGAGTCGTCTTCCAATGCTGATAAGTACAAAAAAGTCGCTTACCGTAGGGCTTTCAATGATGTAAGGTTGGAGATTGAATCCTACCTGAATTACCTGAAAGGGGAGCAAAGGCAAAAAATGTTGGTGAAGAAGCGGGATAGATGCAATTCGGATGATGAGGTGTGGTCATCGGGCTCGCTCTTTGGTCTCTCGATGAGAAGGTACAGGCGGAGGAAAGCCACCCGAGAGAGGGTGCTAGTGAAGAGAAAGGTTGCCTAAAAGAGGAGTCTCCAGTGGAGGAAATTGGCATTCTAAAGGAACGACAGGTCGATTCGTCGGCTCCTGCTCAGTCTCCAGCACCGGGAGCAAAGCAAGGAGCTAATGGGGCTCCAATGATACTTGGGGCACCAAAAGTAGCTACCGGGGAAACTGTGTGAAAGGTCGATGATGTAGGGTGTTGTCGACCTCCCTCTGCTAGCCGCAAGACAGATGACTAATGAAGAAGGGTTCTCTTTCGCCACTTCGGAGTCGAAACAAATCTTGGGTATTAAGGATGTTTGTTGGGTAAATTTTCTTATTCTGAATCCTTTATATTGTCTTTTGATGCAGACGATTCGATTCAGTTACCAAGGTGGATCGAGGGTCTACCGAAGGTGCTCTAAGCTAAGCCGAGGCTGGGAGTGGTCTTATGGGTCCCCTAGAGGAGGCCTAAGAAGTGGTGGCTAGTAGACCAGAATCTCCTAGCTCAAAGAATGTTGTCTGCGCAAAATAGAAGACATGATCATCCATGGGACCAAATTTCCTCATGTTGGGGAGTTGCACCTGCTCAACCTGCTGAATAAGTTGGAAAAGTTGGAGGAAGAGGTGGTTGCCATCCGTGCTTGAGAAACTACCCTCTGGGAGGAAGTGACAGTTCTTTTATCTGAGTTGTTGGTCATCTGGGAGGCGCCTTCGGTTGTCCTAGAACAAGCTGAAATAGAAAGAGTAGATACGTTTAGATTATGGTCGAACTTTTGTACAAGTGGTTGTTTCAGTAAGGATTTGTCTCGACCGAAGCTTTTGT
>NW_018164444.1:24865011-24866146 GCF_001263595.1 Phalaenopsis equestris | reverse complement strand
TCATGAAAATAGTATATGATACAATGCTTTTCTCATTTGCCTAAATGTTAGAGTGCAAGCACAATAACAAAAAAATTATCTGAATGACTTTTGACGACTCTTAGACTCTTTCGTTTCCATGTGTTATTTTATTGTTATGTATTAGCTTGCTTCAAAAGATAAAGAGAACTACATGAGTTTGCACCCAAAAACCTTCAATCCTCACACAAAGCTTATTTAAAAAAAAATCTAAATATTATAAGACTTACATGGCAATAAAGCAGGACTTTGAGTGCATGTTGACGATCGAACGACAATTCAAAGGATTTCAAATGAACAAAACTAGAACTACCATAGTCACCCAAAGCAGAACCCTAACCAATGGTGAATGAAGAAGAAAATGATTGAAGTGCTACGCAAAAGGGTGTTAACGAAATATTTTTTTTTTTGCTCAGAAGGGTTATGTTTTCGAAGTGATGGGTTGGTTTGGGTCATGTCACGTGTCAAAAAAGCGTTTTAGCTTGCTTGCACCTGGTTCGGGCCAAGTCATGCATTAAAATAAAGCGTCATTTGGTTTTTATTTGGTGGGATCACGGTTTACACGTGGCGAGATTTGATTGAAGTATGGACACATAACTGTGTCCGAACTCCAATTCAAAGCAATTTACGGGAAGGGCTTTCTATGATAGAATATATAATTTCTTGCTACGGAGCCCGCAAAGGAGTTGTAGATACTGTTGTACGAACATCAGATGTTGGATACCTCACGCGTAGACTTGTTGAAGTAGTTCAACATATTCTTGTAGTATAACAGATTGTGGTACTATTTGAGGTATTTCCGTGGAAATCTGCATGGTACTTCTACGATTGTGGAATGATTGTGGCTTCTAATGTGTTGGAATCTTTTTACATATTCATCTTTATACCCATTTTCGAAGCACTATGGTGCTAGTTAGTATATCAGGCTATGCTCTCATTCCTTTTAGTATTCTCCCCCTCCAGGTTGGGTTAAACTCAATATTGATGGTGTGCTTTACTCCTCAGGGCGGGCAGGGATTGGTATTTTCATATGTGATGAGTTGCGAGAACTTATTTCAGCTACGAGTAAAGGGCTTTTTCATTGGGACAACATTCAAGTGGAATTGATAGTTGTGTT
>NW_018164444.1:24843880-24864911 GCF_001263595.1 Phalaenopsis equestris | reverse complement strand
TCCGGACGAGTTCGCCGATGGGCGAGTCGATTCAATTTAAAGTCGTGTGTGGTGCAGTACATGCATGAATTGCGGCGTTCACGAGTAATCGAGTCACAAAGGGTTCACCTAAGGTTGTTTGATCCTATAGGAACTCATTCCCGAACCCTCTACATGTTGATCCTTAGCCCTTGCAACTAGAAGTTGAGTGCTTGGAACCACTCATGCGAGTTCTTCACAAAAATGAGTCAAGAAGTGGCTTGAAGTTCTACGGGAGGTAGACTCCATCGCTAGTCCGCTAGGATGGTCAATAAGAACTCCTAAAGCTAGATCCTAGGTTCTAAGAGTAGGAGACTAAGACTTCACTAAAAAATGAGGTCAACAAATAGAACCCCAATAGGTGTGGTGTGCTGAACAAGCACATCGCGCGTATTGGTGTTGGCCGAAGTGATCAACACGATCAAAAGAACCATCCAAGTACACCATACTCAGAATGAATCAATCCAGAGTCAAAATCAAATTTGAGTTGGGACTTTCCATTAAGGGATTCCCAATCCAAAGACAACGGCTTACTGAATATTTTTTAAATGTTTCCGTCGGGGATGCAGGGATTCGTCACATTTGCATCGTTTGATTGTTGTAGATTTAATTGAGTGAGGAAATCAGTTTGAAAAAGGAATAAAACAAAACACATCAAGATTGACCAACGCTTCTTCATAGAGAAGGTTAACAATGGAATTGTTCAGCTAAGTTATGTTCTAGCAAGACTTCATATTACTAATATTCTCTTCAAATCAATACTTAGGGTCAATCATGATAATTTGAAATCCAAACTTAATTTATACAAATGTACAAATATACAAAGGGCCTTTAAAAGAGAAGCATAAAACAAAGTTAAGTGTTGCCGAGATGAGAGTGCTTAGGTGGATGAGTGGCTTGACACTTACAAATAAAATGTGAAATGAATATATTCGTGATAGGGTTGGTGTTGCTCCCGGGGCGGGCAAGGCGGACAAAATTAGAGAGGGTTGCCTTAGGTTGTTTAGTCATAGTAAACGTCAACTATCTGATGATCCGATTAGGAGAGTAGATGTTTTTTATTCGATTTTTGCTAGAAAAGACGGAGGTTGACCTAAAAAGACTTGGGCATCTTGTATAAAAAATGATCATAATTTATTAGAATTAAATGAAAATATGACACTCGATATGAAGCAATGGAGAAAAAGGATTCATGTAGCCGACCCCACTTAATGGGATCAAAGCTTGTTGTTGTTGTTGTTGTCGTTGTCGTTGCATCCAGCTTGAGGAGTATAGGAAATAGCCAATTAAGAAGGAAGTTGTTTCCTTTACTTAGAACATATTTCAATATTTATTTTCTTTTTTTGTTAGATATTTCATGTTTTTTATTTTTCTAATTTTGTGGGAATCCTAATTTAAAGGGATTCTAGTTTCTTATTTTGTGGACTGGTATGTGGCCACTCTATTACATATAATAGGGTGTAATTCAATATTATGTGGAATAAAAATCCTTTCCTCAGATATTTTCACATTATTATGGGAAAAGTTGAGTTTTTCTGTTGTGGTATCATGTATTTTTTTTTTCCTCTAAAATAGTTGGGCAATATCCATCACACCCAGATTTGGTTGTGAAAAGCTATTTTCACTACATGAATTTTTAAAAGTAGCTAGTTTTGGCCAAATAGAAGTATGCAACAATGTGTAAAGTACAACTATGGAAATGCTATCCCAAACACACTCAGTCTCTCTCTTGTTATTTGAACTCTATTTGAACTATAGTGGTGAAAAGTTGAACAATTTGTGATTGCTCTTATAGTCATCTTTAGTCTTATGCTATATTAAGGACGAAACCTTTAGTTCAATGAACTAACGACAATGCTGTGCAAGTTCAGAAGGGTCAATTTCTATAGCATGCCAAAGCTTCATCAATTTTGCAAAGGAGATTTCCATGTTTATAAGCTTCAACAATTTGAATTAAAAAGCATGGTTTCTCTAATACTTCAATCCTAAGGCTTGAATAATTTCAGGGACATCTTAACATGCTTCAAAATCTCGCTTGAGATCATTGTTACTTAGCATGACCATCTAATGGCGTGAGGCCCACACAAACATTTCCGCGGTACTGTAGCTGCTAGAGTACCGTGGGATGCGCTAACGCGAAAGATAGGCCAAATCAACTTATTTCTTTTTTTTATGCTTTCTTTTCTATTATCATTCATTCTTTTTTAGTCCTTTTCTGTATGTGTATTGTATTTGGGTTTATAAGTCAGTTTTATTGGCGTGAGTTTGTTTAGGATAGTTGCCGGCGTTCGTTTCTACTTTCGAGGACTATATCGAAGAATTTTGGATGTGCTTCAACTCTATCTCACTCCCGAGCGGTGACTATACACGTCCCCTAACCTTTCATGACATTCCCACATCGATCCCCATCGTTCCTTTTCTGCTACAGCCTCCAGAATAGTAGTTTTTGCTGTTTTTTTGCTCCAGTTCTACCAATTCCAGCCAACTCCCTTTCTTCTCAGGCTTGCTGCTGCCCAACAAAGCCAGCTTCCACCCTTCTCAAAACCTTCCCGCCTTGTTTCCTGCCTACTTCCTTCGCCGTCGCTGCAAAGGAAGTAGCTGCTAACAAGTTAAAGACAAGTGCTTTGTTTTGTTGGAAAGTTTGAAGCACATACGACAGCGTAAGGGAAAAGAGATCACTACTTGGTCCAAAATGAAATGGGAGATGCAACACCAATATATACCACCTCACTACAAACCGAATGTTTACACCACAACTGCAAAAGCGGAGAGACAACACCACCAAATGACGACCACACCTTGCAGGAATAGTTCAACCTCAGGATCTAGCCGCAAGATTACCCAAGTGGAACATCCAAGACCCCGTATGAGGAGAAACTGATTCAGACTGGAGAATAGGTGAAGCCAATTCGCTTTTCTAAATCTATCTTATTTAGAAAGTGTTTCAAGTGTCATGGATTTGGAAATACCGAATCATTGCACAACTAGAAGAATGATCTCTTTCACTGATTAGGGAGCAATTGAAGAAATAAACAATGATCCAGTAGAAGATGAAGATTTTAGAGTGGATTCTCAACTTTCAACAAACGAGGAAGAGAAGCCAGTGTCTCTAGTTGAAGTAACAGTAGCTGTTTGAGAAGGGAGTGAGTTTGACGTAATGGATGTTCATACAAAGTTTGAGATTGTGCTGCCTCAAACTACTGTTTTGTAGGAGTTGAGAGGAGCATCAATATGATTGACATTAGATATTCAAAAAGCCCATGAGTTCTCGAAACTGACACTTGAGGCATGACAATTCCCGATAAGAGAAATTCAGATTTTTTAGATATATAAGCTACTTCTTGAGTTGCTTCTGTTGAATGAAGTCCAACATATTAGAGGTTAGAAGCTTTTGAGCTACTTTTGGAAGACAATATGGAGCCCTTTGAGCAGTAAAATCAGTTCAACAATGTACCCACAAATAGATGATCACATGAGGCATGAATTACAACGTGGGAAATCTCTTTAGGATTTTTGTGAAAAATAATATCCTATAGTTGGATCCAAGCCCCTTTTAGAGAAGAAGAAGAAACATCTTCTCAGTGGTTATATTTCAATGTGGTCTAGCCTGTCACAGATTTCATTACAGAATTGATTCCCTCTTATATATATTTTTTTATTAGAAATAATTGGACGAGCACGAGGATTGGAAGAAGAAAATTACATATTTAATGACTCGAGACTTGGCTAGTGAGGATAGTCATCCAAGTATAATTCTAGTTATGATTGTGCCAGAACATCATGTGTACCTATTCTATCAAGATGTTCTTTAGAATGTTAACGCTAACATGATTGACTTACTGGGAAATTATAATGGTTCTGCCACCTTCAACATGGCCGACCTGATGTCATACAATAAGACATAAGCTTCGACGGATGAGGTCAAAGCTCCCCCAACCCTGACAGATTGACGCAGGAGCTTCCAACACAAACATTTCTCCGGTACTGTAGTTGTTGCAGCATCACAAGAACAGTATCACAAGATTGACTATCATGGTAGACGAGTTGAAATAGTCTTGTTTTCCTTTTTTATGCTTTATTTCCTTTCATTCTTCATTTCTATTTAGTCCTTTCCTATATGTGTGTTGTATTAGATTTTGGTAATCAGTTTTGTTGCATGAGTTTGTTAAGAAAGTTGCTGACGTCTGTTTTTTCTTTCAAGAGCTGTATCTCACTCTCGAGGTGGTGATTATCCTTTCCCTAACCTTCCACAACATTCTGACCTCGCTGTCCGTCTTCCCTTCCCTTCTGCAGATGCTGGAATAGCAGTTTTTGCTGTTGTTTTCGGCACTTCCACCAGTTCCAGCCACCTCCCTCCCTTCCCAGGATTGTTGCCGCCCAGCACAGCCGGCTGCCACCCTTCCCCAACTTTCCCGCCTACTTCCTTCGCGGCCACTGCCCAAAACTGCCGTCCAACCTGCTCTTCTGCCATTCCAACCTCTATTCTGACTTGCTGCCTCCTAGACTGCATCATATCCTGTGGTCCCTGCATCCCCCATTTGCTGTTTCTTGCCACAATACCCTATCGTTGCATTGGTGTCACTTGATTGGCTTGCTGTTCTCCTGCCTCTCCCAGCCACCCCACATGTGTTGCCACTCCAAACCAGCCCTTGATACTCCCTTGCTGTAACTGCCACCCCCACACTCCTCTCACAATTCCAGCCACCTAACACCCCTTTCCAATCCTTGTAGCAGACCACCACCATCCCGGGATAGGTCCCCAGTGAGTTTATGTGTAGCGTTGTTGTATTTGCCCTTTCAATTATGGTTGCAACCGTCTATATATTTTCAGTAATAATATTTGTTTTTCTTAGTGTTGTTTGGGATAACTCTGGTATCATCTAAGACAAGATAGCAATTGATTCAAGAACTCAAATGACAACTTTATTTCCCGACTTCATTGGTTTAAACTACTCTAGTAGTTTATACTAAAAAACAGGCTCCTTATTGATTCAACAAGCTGATTATGATAGAACCAAACAAACTTCCACTACATGATGAGCCTTCAAGTCAAGTTGAGGTTGCAGATAACTACTTGATCGGCTCTGCAAGGCGGTGTTCAACACATTTGTTTACAAGCTTATCATTCATGAAGCATGGATAAGTGATTTCTTCCTAATCATGCTTTTGTTGAATTCAACTAGCTTTCATGGGCTAAAGTTTAAAAACTTGCTCCACGACACTCTTTAGTAATTCAATAAACCTATTAATAAATGTTTAAACTTGCAGAATTGAATATTTAGTCATTTTGTCGTCTGTGAGACTGGGCTTAAGCAGAGGTGCTAAGTTGTGGCTTTATCGGCCTAGCCTTCAAATTTTTTTTTATAATCTTAAGAAACTATTACCTACATTATTCAATGAAAATTTAAATTTTTTTTGGTGCGGAGTTTATCAATTATCAAACTTTTTCACAATATCTTTACAAATTAACTTTACAAAGCATTTCACCTCTTTATCTTATACAGGGATGTGTGGGGACCTTATAAAATTAATAATATTATATGTTCTAGATGATTTATCAACCAGGCTGATGATCTCATTAGAATTGCATTGATCTTTGTGATGAAAGAACAGTTGAAGCCTGCCAAACATTCTAGAATTTTAACCTGATTTTTGGAGATACAAGCTTTCAAATCAAAAAGCTTTCAGAACAAAAAAAAAAAAAAGGAGAGACCCTCAATTCTTGGATTGATATTTCAAGTTAGGTAAATTGACTGCATCAAAGTTCATGTGTTGATACCTTCCAACAGAATGTAATTGCTGAAAGAAAAAAAAAAAACAGCACCTATTGGAATTCATTAAATCCCATAGATTATCTTCTAATGCTCGAAGGAATTTTTGGGATGAAATTGTTCTTACTGCAACATATTGCATCAACAAAATGCGCTCTTGAGTCTTGAATTTTAAGACCTCTCACCTTTCTTTTTTCATTTCCAAACAACTTAGTATCTCCACCAATCCCTTCATACTTCTCTGGTTTACTTCCTTGTTCCCATCAATTAACAACATCAAAGCGATCTTTACCCAATACCTCACAAATGTCTCCAAATAAAAAAGTGTTGTACGTGTTACTCATTAATAACAAGAAAGTTCTAAAGCTCATCGATTTGATGTTCTTTAAGAATCAAACCTACTTTGTCAAACGTTAAATTCATTGGGAGAATCCTATCAAAGGAAAATTTTGACCATAATTGCAACTTTGAAACACCATTGTCGCAAACTTAACCATACTCCAACATGGAATGAACTCAACTAAACTATCCATATTTTAGGACCATGCGGAAGTACCAAACTTAAATGTAATTGTCTTTTCAAAGATATGAAAACTCACAAAACTCGATCACTCAATTCCTTTCATGTATAACACTTATTGAATTAAATTCTATTGAACCCCTTAATGAATTTTTCGAACCTATTGCTGTTAGAAAGGGCGTGAGATCACAGGCCTAGCATCCAATCATGTATCGCACCAGTAGATGGCAAAGTTCCTATTCTTTACACCTATTTTCCATGGCAATCTTTTTTATGTAGGTAGTATTGGCATACTATGTTATGATGAATTAAGAAGGTAAATAATTATTGGTTTATATTTAATAAATTTGATGCAACTGATTCTTTTGAATAAAATGGCACAAAAGTTGATGAAGACTGTGAAGCTAATCTATTTAAAAGAGTTGCCCCAGATTTTTAATCTTTGAACTACATGCATGCTTGTTTTGTGTTTCAGGTATCTGGTTTGAAGTCGATAACTTCGAAGCACTTAGCTCTGGCTAGCCAAATTATCAGTTTTATTTATGCTATCCTACCAGGTAGCATGCATTGACCTAAATTTTGTGATTTTTGAATATACTGTTTTCCCTTTAGATTTGTTTTCAGTAAGAGTAGATTAGATCTCTCCTTTTGGCTGTGATTGATAGGTTCGTGTTCTCATTTTCTTTTTTGTGTTTTCAGCATTTGCATTGATATGCAAAACTGTAATGCCGTAGGATGTAAACTCCATTGATTTGTATGATCATTTATGGACCTAAAACGATACTGTTCATAGTTTTGTTGAATGCTATCTGTAAAATTTGATTATTAAATTTATTATTGCAGGTTAATTATACAAAAACCATATCTGACTGTTTCTGTTGTGTTTAATGTTGATTGCATGCTGTCATTTTGATTTTTTTGAGTTTTGTAGCAAAATTGAAGTAAATTTTCAATTCGTAAAACTTGTGGATATTTAGTTTTAATTAGGAATTTTATGGATGACTTCGTTATGGCTTGTACCTAGAAATGAAGTGCTTTTCTATCTAATATGCATGTTTAAGTTTTATCGCTTTTCTAGTTATTTTTGAACTTACCTGTTATTAAACATGCTCTAGATAACGCTTTTTCTCGAGAACTTCGGAATCTTTACCTGCCAACTTTTTTATAGCTTAGGCGGATGTTTATGCTATTCTAAGGGAATGCTCATACATATATCGTTTAATACTCTTTAGCACTGACAATTGGTTTCTGAGAATACGTTGACATGTAGTTCTTATGTTTTTAATGAATTCATTCTGTGGAGGCGGTAAAGTGTCTGGTATGGGAGGTAGGACCCTTTCGCAGAATTTTAGACTTCTTCCCGCAGAACCTTTTTCTGCTACCCCCATTCTCTATAAAGAAGCGGCATTATGATGTTTCTTGTAAGCCAAAAAGGTATAGATCCTATGTAAAATTGTTGAAATAAATGAAGGCTAGTGAGGAATTGCGTGTCACACCCTAGCTAACCCCCTTTAACCCAATCAGTGATTCATCGAAGGTGGAGGGTTCGGCCAGGCATAATTCCCTCTAACACTCATCCTGACACGAATCAAAACTAAGTGGGTGGAGGATTGATCTTACTCAGTCGTCGCTGACATAAATCATCTAATTCATTTATATCAAATACACAAGCGATATTGTTGTAGGGTTCATAGAAGTGTTTAGGAAGTGGGTTTTACGGGAGGTAGTTGTGGGAGAGTACGAGAATGAGGATAGGGACGGTCGATGGTATTTGGAAGGAGATAGGTGGCAAAATTTGTTGTTGGACAATAGTTACGACATGTTCAACAACTGTCTGGACGGAAAACAATGAGCAAATAGGGAGAAGACGAGTATGGACGGTGAGGAGTCACCACCTGTTCTTGAGCAAGGTACAAACACACAATTTGCAAAAGGAATATGATACAATACTGCTGAAGCTAGAAATCATATATTACAATTTTCATAATACTCACACAAGGGGGAGAAGCTGAGTACGGGAAGCGAGGAGTATCCACCACCTGTTCTTGGACATGATAAAAACACAATTTGCAAAAGGAATATGATACAATACTGCTGAAGCTAGATACCATATATTACAATTTTCATAATACTCACACAAAGAAAAAGTGTCAGCCATAAAATAACAATATATAAATAGTCTCTCGAGTAAAAATCCTACTTTGAAATAAGAAATTTAGGAAATAAATGAATATGAAGTAAATTAAAAAGGAAAGAAATATGCTGAAAATAGAAAATTTAGGAGGCTCTATCGGCTACCTTGTAGCACGAATCGTGGATTCAAGCATTCTGTGGAATTCTACGATTCCGCGGACTCCATAACAGACGTTTTGTGTCATGTTCCTAGACTAGGAATAGCTTTCTTTTTTTTTGGAAGGACATGGATTATACTGTCAGATATTCTCTCCCACAAAGCGCCTAAAGTGATTTTTAATACTGTAGTTCATCCCTCCTTTTTGACCATCTTTCAATGGGTGTCCTGCTAAACTAAACTGGAACTTAGCATCAAATTTGCTCTATAGAGCCTTCTGGAAATTGCTCAAATCTTTCTCATCTCTGATATATTGGATCTTTTTTAACAGTGCAACTTCGGAGGTAGATTATATGCCTAAAAATCTTGAAATATTCTTATCTAGGCTTTCCATATGTTTGATATTGGCCCTTTGAACTCATGTTCCTCTTGGATAATCAATTTCAATTCTATTGATGCTGCTCTTAACACATGCAAAAAAGTCATTTGTGGCACATACTTTTAAACTTTGTATGAATGCCTGTTACCTCGGGCTTCTACCTTCTAGGACAATAAATGCTAATTTTATTGGATTCTCTGATGGGCTCAGCTTGATTGCTGAGATCTCTCCCTAATTTCCTGCAAGTTGATATTCCTCTCAATTCAACTTCTATGAATCTTCACCCTCCACCTCCTCCACCGCACCTTGCTCAAAGAAGGAGATCATCCTCTTATTAGGGCAATCACATGAAATATGCCCAAAGTCGTGGCTTTTGAGGCACATCTTTGCTGAGAAAGATTTTGGAGTGCTGGATGTATCTACTTTTTCTCTTCTTTGAACTAGTTTTTCTTAGGGCAATGTCAGCTAGGATGTTCCAATTGGTGTATTCTTGTTGCCTGATTCAGAGGTTAAACTCTAACCTTAAACTGTGGCTGTCACCTGGTGACATTATTTCTCCATTTGCAAGCTAGGGTCAGGTGACGTTATTTCTCCATTTGCAAAGCTAGGGTTTGTAAGTTAATGGACCAATGTGTAAACTGGGGCTGTCACCTGGTGACGTTTTTTCTCCATTTGCAAAGCTAGGGTCAGGTGACGTTATTTCTCCATTTGCAAAGCTAGGGTTTGTAAGTTAATGGACCAATGCGACTGATTTTGCACTACATTCATAATAGACAACCTTAGTCCTTCTAGATACTTCGCTATTGTGCACTCCTCTGATTCCACCAACTCACATTTCAATATGAGTTGATCAGATTCAACTGTGTACTCCTCCATAAGAGAATCTCTCTGGTATAGGTGGTGGAGTTAAATAAGCATATTTTGTCGGTAACGTGGGGTAAGAATTTGTGTCGTATCTCCATTTACATCTTATACCATGCGACAATTTCACTTTTTCCTTCACAATATCAAAGACACTTCATGTTCTCCCACCACTAAGATGCACCATTTTTTTTAACTTAAACACACCTAGCTTTACACTCTTGTTCGATGAAACGTCCTTATACTTAAAGATTTGTTCTACTACCTGGAGTCAGTTGATGAATTCTTCCAGATCTATACGATCTTCAAATTCTGGCAAGTCAACCTTCACTCCAAATTCTTGGTTTCTTTAATGTTCCATGTTAAATCTTTGGGGTATTTTTTCTTCGTCAATGAAATCTTTCCGATGAAAATGATTCACTTCCTCCCCTGTATTTGATGAGTCACCATTGAGGTTATGGGTGATATCATTGTTGTCTCCTCTCAAAGGCGGTAAGCTTTTCTAGTAATTGAAAATTTTATCATTGTATATCCTTCATAGTAAGCTCCTGGACACTTCTTTGCATATTTCTTCTGGGTTTCATTGTATCATTTTCTTTTGATCAAGCTTTCGATCGATGTAGGGTTGTAGATATAAGGTTGGTTGAAGTTTATTATTTTTGTAGCAGGCATCATGGTGGATTTTTGGTGAAGATAGAAATGTTGCATTTTAAAAATTTAGGGTTAGGGGTAGAAATTGTGGTAGGAATGGTTTGGGTAGTGAGGAACTTTTTTTTTTTTTTTTGGAATTTTGGATTGGGACTAGAAAGACTGAATCCTAAAAAAATTAGGATTTGCCTGGCTCTGATATCATATGATACTGTTCTGGGATTCCTGGAAAGTGTTTAAGAAGTTGGTTTTGTAGGGATGTAGTTGTGGAAGGGGTACGAGAAGGAGGATAGAGGCGGTTGACGGTGTTTAGAAGAAGATATATGGAGAAATCTGTTGTTGGGCAGGATATTCGATGCATTCAACAGCTAAACCTACTGAAAACTGTGGTCGAACAGGGAATTGACGAAGTACGTGCAACAAGGAGGATCCATTGATTGTTCGTGAGCAAGATACAAACTACACCACTTGTAAAAGAGAGAGGTTACAACACTTACAAAATAGAAAATCAAATAGTACAATATCCATAATAGTCCCACAAAGCAAAAGTTTCCTGGACCAGAAAATAACGAGATATCAATAGTCTTTGAAAAAAAATTCATACTTAGAATAAAAGAAAAAAGGAAATAAATAAAAAAAGTGATGAACTATGCTTAAAATATGAAAATTTGGTGGCTTTGCCGGCTGCCATATAGACCGAATTGTGGCATCCTGTGGTCCCGCGTTCTGCTAGATTCTACGGTACCATGAAATGCGAAATAAACGCTCCGCGTCAACAAGGAAGCAAACATAATTAAGTCACAAATTACATGCAAAGCTGTTAAGTATAATTATAAACTCAAATACCCACAAAGCCTTTAAAATCCGCCACAAAATTTTTATAGATCAAAAGTTGTATAGAAGTAAGCATGACTAATTGTCCTATTGCTCCCTATCCCTCTCTAAAAAGCAAACAACAAAGGACAAATAGCAGCAACACCTAGGCATGAGGCAGCTAATGACATCAATCTTCACTTCCATCAATTTCTGTCGGTTTTTTCGTTTTTGTACAAAGACATAAACAGAAAATTGCAGTCTTAAAGTTACAAGAACAAAAAAAAAAAGTAGATGGAAAACGGAAGAGAAGGTTCTGGAGAGAAAATTTGGATTCCTAATTAATTTTATTGTAGAGTTTTAAGCCTCTAAATAGACAATTACAAAAGTGGTTGTTCTGATCCGCTTTTTAAATGAACTCGCTTAAAAGAAGGGATACTCTATCTGAAACTAATCAACTAGATAAACTCAAAGCCGAATGATTGTTACTAGGGTTGTAAACGAGCCAAGCTTGAGCAACACTCCGCTTAAGCTTGAGCTAGATTAATTAATCGAGTGTGAGCTCAAGCTTAACTCTACGAGTTTGAGCCGGCTCATGAGTCGACTTGGTTAGTATGAAATAAAGAAAAAATTTTAATGTAATTTTGTATTATAATGAAATGACAATAAAATGAGTATTTAAGAAATAATTAATAAGAAGCAATTTAATATGAAATATAAAATATCATTTTGTTAAAAGTGCTTAATAATTTAAGCAAAATTTCTTGAATTTTAATATATTTAAGTATATTTTTATTAAATATTTTTTAAATGAGCCGACTCTTAAGCTACTAAGTCGAGTCGGGGCTGTCATAAGTTTTGTTTGTTAGCTCATCAAACTCGGTTCACGAGCAACTTATCGAGTGGAGACTGAGCCAGTTTGCGAGTTAGCTTGGCTCACTTACACCACTAATTGTTGCTTTGTGTTTGTCCTAATTTGAATTTAGCAAAGTTTCCCAAAATATGTTAAAAAGTTCAAAAATCATCCTTGTTGCAATTTTAACTTTTCTCCTTACTCTAGCTTCTAAAGCTTTGATCTCCTTTGTATGATGCACAATCGATGATCCAATCATGTCTAATAACTCTTTGCAGCATCCTCTTCAATCTCAACATTGTGATTGGTGAATCACCACCGTTGACATTTTTATTGGGAAATTTTATTGTTAAAACTTCTACGATTATGATCTCTTTTATATTTGCATGTTCCAATTCACAAATCATGATAGATTCTTCTTCTCGTCCTTTCTTTTTTGTGGACGCTTATGCTGAGTATCTTTTTGACGATCTAATTCTTGTATCTTTTCAGCCTTGATGACTTTTGAACTGCCTCTTGTTTATTTTTCTGATGAATATTTCTTTTTAAGTGAAAATTTCACCAAGCTTAGTTGCTTAATTTATGTCGAGAAAAGATTACTTTGTCATGAATATTGTACCCATGCAAGGTGAAGTATATTTCTAGTTGGTCAATCCATGCATTAAATTTCTAAACATTTATTATTCTATTATAAGTATGTATAACCACTTTTGCTTCCATTTTAAAAGGTCTTGTGCTTCATCTATCATAGTCAATAATCGTTGATTCTCATCATCGCCATTCATATTGCTAACATTTGCTCGACGAGTATTGTTGATGGGGAATAATGCTACCTAAAGAGGAATAACAGATGTTGGGTTTTGCCTCGATTTGGACTGTAGTTGGTTGAGATGGTTATCTTTGGTTGGAGAAAGTTGGGTTCCAACAACAACAATGGTTGATAAGTAGGTTTGTCAAGCGTAAAACCTTGATTAGTCAAGGCTTCTTGACACATTTGACCTTCTTGTTTTATAAGAAAATAGTGAGGAGTCCTTGCTGTAGATGTTGGTGGTTTAATATTCATTATAGGTGGTGAACGCCATTTTGTGCTGGTTTTTTGGTTGGGTATAAGACGTTTTTCTGGGTGTCGGTTGTTTTATGTGGCCAGGCAGTCGGTTAAAGCTGGAAGAAGTGATGGTAGGATGAGAGACAGATACTAGGGAAGGGCCTTCAGAATCTGATTGAATAGAGTTACATGTTATGGGGAGCTGGATTATGATTTAACAAATGGTAAGTTTTTCCAGTTGGAGAAAGTAGGGTATTCGGCCAGTTTTGGGTACACTGATTACACCCATGTTGGATTGGATATGAGGTCAGATCAGTTCAAACCCAATTCTTACCTTGGTTTACCTTATTTAAACTGACTTTTTTTGCCTGTGCTTCTTAGACTTGTCTTTTCTGGATTTGCACTTCATAACCTTAATAGCATCAACGACCGCCTCCTTCCTGCTTGTAATCATGAAATATGATACGTCAGGCATGTCAAAAGTATTAGAGATCTAGATACTCAATTTGCAGTGTAGTCATAGATCCAGAACATAGCAAATGATAAAGTTGGTTCACCATGCCGTACATCATTATATGGTTTGATCATGTTCCCTTGCAAACCTTATGAAGAAGTGGGTTATCCGCTACGATGTTTGAGAAAGGAGACTAAATATAATGCCTCGAAATTTGCACCTTAAATTGTTGCTTTTATCAAATATTATCATATCACATCGAGATTTATGCTATTTTTCAAGATAATATCAAATGAGTTATGCATAAAACATGAACTTTTTTCAATTTTACCTAGTGTTATAGAATGCATTCTGAATTTCTTGGAAATAGATATGTTACTTTTTTTTTTGGTGGTAGAACTGCGATGTTTTACTTCAGTAAATGTTTTCTCGATGCTTACTTGAAGCTGGTAGTCTCCTTTTCTTATTTTGCATGTTAATTGGACTTCCTGCTAAAGCATTAACTAATTTTTGCATCACTCTTTATGTGTACACAGAAATCCGAAGAGTTCTTTTTTTGAAAGTACCTGAGAGTCGTAAAGGGTTGTTGCTTTTAGAGATTGAACGAGTAGCCCAGGTAGGCATGCTCTGATATGCTTTCTTACAGTTTAATTTTCTAAATGGCATCTGTTTTGGTAGAAAAATTAATATCACTTTATTCTAGGTTTTTCTCCACCTAATTTTGGAAAAAAAGTGAATGGCTTTGAAAAATTGTATTTATGCTCATCTGAAGCATTAATTAAACATGATTTGAGTCTGTTTCATTTAATTTCTTTATTTTATGGTGATATTGTTTTGTAGTTTTAAATTTCTGATTTTGGAAGATGTAAATGTTATATTGTCTAGGAGCTTGATTCCCTTAATAGGTTTATTCATATGGTTTGACATGGAATTAGTTTAGTTCGTTTGTGCCTCTCAACTTTAAAAATGTAGTTATGGTTGCTTACTATTTTGTTTTTTTTATTTTTATTTTCTATTAAGTGTCGAAGTGGGGTGGTTTTTGTGGGAGTTTATTTGGTATATGTGGTCTCTACTTCATAGCTAGCTATGTATTTTAGCATTATCTATTGGACAATGGCCTTGAGGTGTTCATGCATTATTCTTCTCATTGGCAGGCTTCATATGCATGAGGTTTTCTATTAGCAGGTTTTAGCGTGTTCTAGACTTGATGGTATTGTGGGAATTTAAGTACTGTTGCTGTTTAAAGAAGGAAATTCAAATTTAAAGAAGTAAAACTTGTGAAACATTGAATGAGGCTTTTATAGATTTACTTTTATCATGCAAAGAAGTTCTAAAGTTTAGAAATATTTGTAACCAAGTTGATTTTTTGCCAATCATATTTATTAACCTAAGGTGAAATGTTTTTAAATAACTATTCTGACACCTATAAATAATAACTTCGATAAAATAGTTTTTCTCTTTTCAGCTTTAAATTTCCGAGTATCATAGAAGTGTGATTACCTCATTTGGGGAAGTCATCTTCTTGCACTAGAGCATTGGGTTTCGTATTTTGGTGAATTATCGTTTGGATTCTTCATATCTTGTTATTAGTTTACCAGGAATTTTGATTTTATTCAAATTTAATGTAATTGGGATTTTAATTGTATTTAATAAATTGCAACAGGTTGTTGATTTTGAATGATTTGAATTTTATTGATTTTAGTTGAGCATTTACATAATCATTTGGGTTCTACTTATATTTACAAATTTACAAATAATTTTGTTTTTCTTATTTAGTAGCCTTTGTTATGTGCATCTTAAGTCCTTAGATGTCGTTTGCGTACATTGCTTCATTTAAGTTGTATTTGGAAATTTAAACCCTAAATCATCTTGCATCACACGGTGTGCAAAAGTGTTATGCACAAGTGAGATGAAGTTGGTGTAATGAAGGATCTTGATAGGGTCAATATGAAGATTGTATGAGAAGTGAGGATCCATAAAGTTCATGAGCGGGATTATTGAAGGATTGAGGTGTTAACGACAACGACAATGCTTATAATAAATAAGCAAAGTTTGTGGTAATGATTTTTGGGGTTTTTGGGTTGGTTTTATTAGTCTCCTTCACTTGCTCCGTTCTTTGGGTCTATGATGAGAGGATGGAAGTTATGTGAAGTAGGAGATGTTTTTGATTTTATAGTTAAGGACATGAAAAATGGTAGAAACACCTTCCCCCACCAATAATAATGGGGGGCATGGAGAGAGAAGTGAGTAAAAGAGGGAGGTGAGGATAGAAAGGGCGGCCTATTTGCAGGAGAGGTGATTATGAATAATGCTCTATATAACAAAGGGATGAAATTGAGATTAGGACGGGGTGAGGGAATATTACTTTCTTGAAACATTTTGTATTCTAGTATATTTTTTTGCCCTAATATACTAAATCAAATTATTGAATTTCTTTCCACCTTTGAAACTAATGGCTCCAAATCTATTGGATTCTACAAGTTTGTAATTTGATTTAGGTCTAAATTCTTACAAATAAATTGCATTTATATTGTGAAACAATGCCTAGTTTATAGGTTATAACTTAAATTAAATCTTAATATCCATGCATAAATTTGTATTTAAAAGTAGGTTAATGATCTAAGATATCTTTGGGTGTTCGGTATGATGCGGGATCGGTCTCTCGCGATCTCGCAAGTCTGTGATCGCAGGATCAAATTGAAATAGACTGTGTCCTGTGAAATTTCTGAAAGTGTGATTTCTCTTGCCCCCTTTACTCTCTGGCTCTTTTGGGACGCTTGTATTTATATTTTAATATTATCTTATTCGAGGTGGTGATATCTCTTTTTTCTTATGCCTTAGTATAAGTACGTTGTTTTAGACTTATGTTTTAGTTTAGGATCAAAGGTTATTTTTCTCTTGTTTTTTCTATTAGAGTATTGTATCTTTTGAATTTTATTAAAATAATGTTCCTGTAACTTGATTGGAACAAGATGGTTTTCTCTTTTGGACGTCTGAAAGCCTCTTGCATCGTCGACTTTATAGTCGTCTGATAGTTTCCCTGTTTTTGCTTGCTGTTAAGCCATCGAGACCCTGATTTCTTAGCCATTATCATCTGCTCATGCTCTTACAATGAAAGACATGCATGGGGAGATCCTTCAACTGTGGCAAAGATTTGAGAAGAGAGAAGTCGGAAAGGTTAGCTTAACATAATGGTTACTTGTTGGATCGAGAGGAAAAAATCAACCTCTTCCACTGAAGAGTTTCTAGATATAAATAACCAGTAACCTGGCTATTTGGCAGTGACTAGCTGAGGAGGGTCAATGATTTTGGGGTGAAGTTCCACTTGTCAGATTTTGACGAATGTCTGAATCTGGATGAATTCATTGAGGGCTGCGGATAGTGGAATAAATTTTTTAGTGCAAAGATATTCCCTAGGGCACAAAAGCTAAATTGAAAACCATCAAACTCGGGAATAATATTTTCTTTTGGTGGGAAAACCTGAAACATTTTTGACAGCAGGAAGGAAGGAGTAAATTTGTCAAATGGTATAAGATGAAAGTTGAAATGTTGCGCAAATATTTTTCGTCGCATTTTAAGCAAGAAATAGAGAGATTCTTCTGTAAAGTAGTGTACATTTGAATATGATCAATTCATGATATGATTAATTCATGCTGAAATATGAGTTAGTGGACTCATAAGTCATTGGTGAGGAATCTTGAAGGATTGAAGTCATTCATTAGCAATTTTGGGCAGTTGCAGCTTGTTGGTCAATGCTCGATATGCAGACCCTAGTTTTTAAGGTGGAGAAGCATTATCATTAAGGGACCACCACAGCTTACAAATAGGACTCAACCTCAAGATCAGGCAGTAAGGGCCATTATAGCACCCAAGTTGATCCCTCGCGAGGAGAAATCTACCCAAGGTGAAGAAAAGGTGGATGCAATCAATACTCCCAATTCCTTTCCTGTCCAAAAATATTTCAAGCATCACAATTTTAGACAGATTATGTTTAATCCCCTAAACACTTGGGGATATCTTTCAATGAACTAAGGGCAATAGAAAAAAATGGGTAGTGGTAGAAGAAGATGAAGACACAAATGAGGAGTAATAGTTTCCACTACAAAAGTTTGCATACTCGTTGCATCGTGAATGGAAATGTGCAATCTTATATAAGACACATGTAGTTATAAGAACGCAGTTCCTACCAAATGGTAAACAAGTGTCTTTTCATACAAAAAATACAACCAACTTTATTCATTGTCTTTATTCAGGAAATTGAATAAAATCGTAATTGATTGGAGATGCCAAATGGAGTTTTGTATTAGAGGCAAGTTCTTGAACATGTGGTGATATGATTACTATAGTTGTTTGCCAAATTCTATTAGGTCCTCCTAAGTAGTACAATCGTTACACATATTATGATGGTTACAAGGACACATATTTCTTCACCAAGGTTGGCAAGCTTATCACTCTTGTCTTGGAATGAGCTCGAGGCAATGGATATTGATACGTCTTAGACTATAGTTCCATAAGTTACCTTTCTACAAGCCTTGTGAAAGGCGCCATTATGATTAGCATTTTTGGTCATAGAAGCTAGTGAGTTCGAGGAGCCGATGCTAGACATATGGTAGCCCCTATTGATAGAGCTTCTGGTTGGCCTGACTGATAACTTACTCTTTGGGCTGACACCACTAAAGGAGAAATAGCATGCCAGCCCCTACTGATAGAGCTTCTGGTTGTCCTGACTGATAAGTTACTCTTTGGGCTGACACCACTGAAGGAGAAATAACATGCCAAAGATTTCATTCTAGGATATGTTCTTTCAAGTTGACCCACCCATGGGATGTGATCAATTGGGTATCTGAAGTGGTAGATGCATGCTACAACCTTGATGACTATAGACTTTTCCATTACAGTACTCGACTATGTGTAGTTTTGGTTCTAATTGTGCCAAAGATCTATGACTATTTATTCTACAAAAGTAGACCTTTGAATTATTCATTTGTTTTAAAGTTGCTATAGGTGGTTGTGAGCAAAGATTTTGTAGTATGGTTGCCCAAGACATAACAAGGCAATAATTTTGCTATGCTGATAGTAGATCGATTTTAGAAGCTTCCAGAGATAAAGGTGAAGCTTCTCATGTCCGAGGAGTATGATGTGGGTGCGTTCTCTCATGATCACACGATGGTGGGATTGGATCAGGTCTGGCTCCATCACGTGAAATTATTGAAGACATGATTTCTCTCATGCATTTACTCTCTGCCCCGTGCTAGACTCTTTTGCTATTGTTGTAGTATTATTATAGTTTGAATTAGGGTTTTAATTTGTGCCTTAGCGTAAATATGTTGTTTCGAACCCGTTTTGTATACATTTGCGTTGGCTTATGTATTAGAGACTATCTTCATTCTCTATTTTAGAGTTTTGTATCATTTGATTTCTTTAAGGTGTATATCTGTCATGTGTTGATCTCTCCTAGACATTCAAAGGCCTCCTTCGTCGTCGACTTTTTGGCAAACCAATAGTTTTCTTATTCGAGCTTGTTATCCAGCTCTTGAGACCCAACATTATCTTCGCATTCTCTTTTCTCATTCTACAACTTACCTAACATTTTTTGCGTTATCCCACATCGTTTAACAACCCCTTGAATTCTGTAAAGGCAATTATTGTGAACTTAGGATAATATATGTTTAAAAAAATATAAAATACAAAATAAAATTATTAGATATTTAACTTTCAAATTAAGTGAGCATTAGTCCATCTTGAAACAAAGTTAGAGAACATGCTTTATTCATTTCAGATGATAGTTTAATTGTGATCAAAATTTACACTCTTTAAATATGAGAAGGCTATTGAGATGCACATCGTGAAAAGGAAACTGTTACGTATCAAATTGATAAAATCTCAATCATGTATACATTTTTATCATTAAATAATATAGGAAGGGAAAAAATATTAAATTGATCTTTGAAGTTGTGAGGGATTGTTTTACTTAAGAGACCGTTTTGGATTATATTTATTTAAACGATTAAATTGATCACATTCATAGTCTAGGACTAAAATGCCTTCATATCAATAATTCATAACCAACACTCATGGCTTCCTTGTTTTCTCAGAGTAAGAAGCTTGAGAAAAGTAACATACCCACTACGGTATCAACCAGAAAATGTTTTCGGTGCCACGGATTTGAGCACATCGCCTCCTGTTGCTCCACAAATCGAGTTGTTTCCTTTACCCAACAAATGCAATGAAGAAAGTTAGCAAGGAGGAAGCAACTGAAGAAAAAGGTGAGGAGTATCAACTTTCATCAGATGAGGGCAAGATGATTGTGGTTCGATGGGTCATACGAACCGAGGCGCACCAAGGGAGCAAGAGTAGCTTCGCCACAATATATTTTACACTCGTTGCACCGTGAAGGGAAAATTATGCAACATCATCATCGATGGAGTTAGTGGCAAGAATGTGATGTCAACATTAATGGTGGACAAATTGAGCTTTATGACGTAGAGATATTCCTGATTGTACTCACTGACTTGGTTGAAGAAGGAGAACAGGGTTAGCATTGACAGGAGGTGTCTAGTGGAGTTTTCAAATGGAAGTCGGTTGCAGGAGTAGGCATGGTGCAATGTGGTGTCCATTGATGCCTGTTATCTTTTTTTTGGGGAGAATGTGATAATTTGATTGTAGGACCCGACACGATGGGTTCAGTGAAACCTACCCCTTCACCAAGGATGGTAAGCGAATCATATTTCTACCCTCCAAGTTCACAGGTGTCCTTAGCAGCAGAGAAGCGTCGTTATAATCAATTTTGGTAACGATAGAGGATAACAGAACTTAGGTGTCGATTCTAGACATGAGACAATCATGATAGAGAGTATTTTAGGGTATTATGATCTACCCCTTACATCCATGACCACCACTGTTCATGGAGCTTCAATTTACCCTCGTTTCATATTAGGCTGAGCCAATCTTTGGTTATTTTGGGAGAATTCAGCTGAATATTCGTGACACAAAGTCCTAGTTCAATCCGGTAGTGTACACTAGAAGGTTGAATTGATATGAATCGTTGCTCGCAAATGGGAAAGGCTCTTCAAGTGTTTTGGAGGCAGTGCAATTGTTCGTGGGATTCAAGAGCTTTTAGGACCCAAATCGAAGAGTCTTCAGACTCAGAGGTTACAACAACTCCATCACCTACAACGAGTAGACAAAAATTTTGATAAATGAGGTCGAAGTTCCCCCACTCTTGGAGACTGACTCACCTAAGCTGGACCAGTTCAGCTAGATGTGGCAAGGGACAGTTTGTACTTGGTCTGGGCTAGGTTTGCCACCAAAGGGGACGATGTTCCCCTTCCTATTTATCTACTACTATGTATGTATGTATGTATATATATATATATATA
>NW_018164444.1:24831342-24843683 GCF_001263595.1 Phalaenopsis equestris | reverse complement strand
TGGCGAGGGGCAGTTGTGTGTGTGTGTGTGTGTGTGTGTGTGTGTGTGTGTTTTTCTTTTGAGATTTCTGTCGCTGGCATCTTTCTCCCTTGTTGGGGTTGTATCTGATGACAGGTGGTGCTCCGACTGTATCCTTCTCCGAGATTATGGTTACCTCTAAATTTCCTTCGCCTGCCCTTTTTTATATTCTTTTGCCTGCCTCAACACTTTTCTGCTTGCTGCCACCTGTCCTCCATCTTCCCTGTCTGCTGCTACCAGCCCCCAAGCCTCCCTATCTGCTGTTGAAAACCCTCTACCTCCTTTTCTGCTGCCACCAGCCCCCTTCCAACCTACCTGCTGCTGCCACAAGCCCCTCGCCCCCCTCCTTCGAACTTCCTACGTGTTCTGCAACTGCCCAACCAGCCTGCCTGCCCGCCTGTTGTCCAACCACATCCCTCTATATTTGTCCTCACTCTAGAGTGTTAGTTGTGTTGTGTTGTTTTGTTCATGTTTTAAGAGTGTTTGTAATCTTTTTGAATTTCAACAATAATATTTGTATTTCCGTTGTGATTTGGGTTCTCTAATATCAGCTAGATTTTCCCCGCTTTAGTGGAATGTTATGGATGAAGGAAATCAATATTCAAGTTCTGCTACATCACCCTTGAGGAATTATCATAGTTGGAAATCCTCGAAAAATTCTATGATACTCGCTAATGAAATATAACAGATGTAACAACTGAGAACTATTTTATAGTACCTTTAAAGGAGAGGTGGTCAATCTTTGAAGTCATCCATTGTCCGATTAAGATCAAAAATGAAAAACTTGTTGAAGGAGCCAGTCAAAGATAAATATGGAATATAATATCAGCATCAAATTTAAGTTTCACCAAAAGGTAAGTGTTGACCTCATTTTTGGTGAGGTCGCTTCCTCTTTTTAGAGCCTAGGATCTAGCCTTAGGGTTTCCTACTAACTCTCTTAGAGGACTATCCTGGGGCCCACATTGATTAGAAATTCAAGTCATTTCTTGACTCATCGCAGTTTCATGTGACCGGTTCTAAATCCTCAACGCTTAGTTGAGTCGATTAAAACCAGCGCGACGAAGTTCGAGTCGAGTACCCATATGATCTAAAGCCTTAGGAAACACTTCGTGTCGTCCGCGCACACTCATCGATGCACGAATACGACAATGCACACTTCGACGCACACAATTGTTGAAATTCATGTCTCGCACCTTTAGGAGGCTCCACGATCGATCACAAGCGATTATTTTGCGAAATACGAATTTGATGCGTTTCCAACCCGACCCGCGATGAGGTCGTCCGGACGATGCGGGATGACGAAACGGAATGCGCCGACACGTCCGGAACGTCGACTTTAGTTTGAAAGGACTCCCACTTCGATATGGTTTTGTGCACGAGCGAGAGGTGCGCAAATCGAGCAAATTAAACATCATATATATTGAGGGGTTATATTTGTATTATATTGCTGTGGGAGGGGTTTATTTTCTTAAATCTCTAACTCACTCACACCCCGTCCGCTCTTTTGCTCCCATTCACGACCCAAGCCGAATTCGACTGAACTCCCTCTTCTTCCCGGTCGCGAGCCAGCCCAGGCGGAGCCCCAGCCCAGGCGGAGCCCTAGCCTTGCCTTTGACTTCTCGCCTGACATCCTCTGCCCGAGATGCCTCTTCCTGAAGCATCACCTGCCTCATCTCGTCGGGCGAGGAGGGCCATCGTGATCCTTCGATCCTCGCTGAGGTAAGTTGACCTTGCGCGTTTTTTCCCTGGGTCACGAATGGGGAAACTTCACCTCCCCGATCTTTCTTCGCTGTGGTTTCAACTGCGGCATTTCTTTTTCTTTCGACTTGGCGTTGTGCTTTGTCGAGAAAAGTCCTCCGAGCTCCTCTTTCTCTCGGGCGTAAAAAAAAAAAAAAACTCAGTGGGGAGAGTTCTCGGTGGGGATTACGAAACTTGGAGCCTGGGGAGGTTCTGCCGAAATTGCTGCTCGGCTAGGTGCTTGTGGGCTTGGTGTTTGGAGGTTTTGTGGCTTTTCTTTTGTTGCTTTTAAAAGTCTCGAGCAAGGTAACCTCTTCTCTTTAGTTTCCTGCGGTTTTAGTTCTGCTCTACTTTGAGTTTGGTGTTGTTCATGTGAAAGATGTTGATTCACGCAAAAAAAAAAAAGAAAAAAAAAAGGAAAATCTTGAGCAGGGTTTTACCTTGGCATGCACCTGATTATCTTGCCATTTTCTTTAAAAAAAGGGAGTCATCGCTTACTGCTTTGAATGTTTAGACTTTTATCATTTCTGTTAAATCTGATTTAACTGTTCCATGGTGATTAGTTAAGGATATAGGCTTACAAGAAAGACATGGTTTAATGATTATGCATGTGCAAGCTTCCTTATGTTCTTGTCATATCTGTACCTGTATGCGGAATTTTGAGGTCATTTTTGCCTTGCAAAGCTGTGGTTTTCTCTTTTCTCCTCGCCAAATTGATTTAATGCTGAGGTTTTCCTTTGGAACTTGTTTTGGGGGCTTGATTTTGTTCTTTGTTGTTGCCCCCCATTCAAAACATATGCAGTGTGAAATAATTGAGATCTTGGAGGCTTTTGGAGTTTGCTTTAGGGACTCGGTTTGCTCCCTGTGGTTGCATTTCTTGTTCGAAATACATGTTAGATAGAGAATTAGTCTTTTAAAGCTTTTGGGGCTTGTTTTGATCTCTCAGTTTTATTTCCTAGATGCCCCTTTTGTTCAAAGCATGTGTTGCATGAAAAATTTTGTTTTTTAAAGCCCTTGGAGCTTGTTTTGGGTGGCCCAGTTTTGCTCTTTATGCTGCGGCTCCTGTTCAAATATATGTTGAAATCTGTTTGGTGTTTTGAGCAGTTGGTTTTGAGGCTTGATTTTATTTCCTGTTTTTCCTACTATTCGAATATATGTTGGAATCTGTTCTAATGTTTTAAGAAGTTAGTTTGGGGTTTGGTTTTGCTTTTTATAACTGCTGCATCGTTTGAAATATGTGCTGAATGAGAATTTTGGTTTTTAAGGCTTTGAAAAGCTTGTTTTGGGGCTGGTGTTCTCCCCCGATTGCTCTTGGCCTGTGAGCATCCGGCTATGATCCCTTTTGGTATTGGCTGGTGGCCTTCCCCTTGTTGCTCCTGGTCGCGGGGTGTCCCTGTTTGTGGTTCTCTTGTTTGTGCTGTGGTTGTTGGTTTTCCATGTTGTTGTCCCCTACCCGTGAACTTATTAGTGCTGGTTGCCTTTGCTCATTAACTGTGGTAACCTGATGTGGTTATGTGTTCCTAGCTGCCCCTGGTCGTGAGGTGTCCCTGTTTGTGGTTCTCTTGTTTGTGTTGTGGCTGTTGGTTTTCCCTGTTATTGTCCCCTACCCGTGAACTTATTGTGGTGGTTGCCTTTGCTCATTAGTTGTGGTCACCTGATGTGGTTATGTGTTCCTTGCTGCCCCTACCCGTGAGCATCTAGATGGTTCCTTTTTGTGTCAGCTGGGTGGCTTCTCTGTTAGCCTTATCCGAGAGCACCCATTTGAGGGTCTTTGTGTTAGGTTGGTTACCCCGGGTGCTGATTTGTTTGGTCCCCCTGCTGTTCCTACCCAAGAGCACCTGTTTGGGTTCCTTGATGTTGCGTGGGACTCATACCTCATGGAAGCTTTAATTTGAAATAGAATTGGATGTTTTAATCTTTATAAATTGCAATCTTCAATCTTTGTTACTGGGAAGAATTCAAATGTCCCTTTTCCGAGGAACGATCTATTAAATGTTTGGAGATATTTCAGGGCCCAATACTGTGGGCTGAATTGATTGTAATAAAAAAAGACGAAAAAAAAGAGAGAAGAAAAATCTTTTGATATTTGAGAACTAAATTGTGCATTTCGGGGTTGTTCCTGGCTAGCATCGGGAAGTGTGCCCATCTCATTGCCCGTTCAAGGAGTCCCATCGTGCGGATGTTTTAGGCTAACCCTCCTACCACTTTGGCTTTTCTTCCCTAAGTTGATTTTGGAGGTGGGTTAGCCTTCTTTCTTTTTTTATTTCTTGCTTTTCGATTTACTTTTCTTGCTTCTTGGTTGAGTTTTAAACACTTATGTCAGATACATAAGTGTGCACGTATATTGTCCTGGCTATATATGTAACCATCAAGCAAGGTCGTAAGTTGGACGGTCGTTTTTTGGGTGTTAGACATTGATGATAATGACATTCGGTGGTAGAGCAGAATAATATTTTATCCTACAATATGTAGACTCAATCCCGGAACCCGGTGAAACGCAGGATGATGATATTATTCACCGAGACTAGACTAACAGAATACTCTTGCCTTCTTAGGTTGTTGGTGGTCTTAGCCTCAACAACGCGATTGACTTGTGGATAATCATATTTTCAATAAAAAGAAAATGATAAGAACAGATATGGTATTTGCAAAAAAGTATTTTGACTACCAAAATTGATGTCACTTTTTATATGCATGAAACCTAAATGCATGCAAAAAATACAAATTTTAAATAATATAATTCGATTGTCCACTTGTCAATCGTCGGTATTGGGCTAAAGAGTACCATTCTAAGTTGGTATAGTAGGACACCTTTCTAGTTGAATGTCGAGCTCTGTACATACGGGTGACCGATAGTTACCTTTGGAGTCCCTCGAAAATACCTAATTCTGAGCCTAGCCCAACCCGAATGCTTACGACTTTCTTTCTTTCTTCGAATTTTTTTTGGTGTTTTCCTACGTTTTTATTGAAATCGAATCTTTATGTGTTCTCGTCGATTTTCTTCGAGTTAATTTAGGTCATCTGCCGCCTTTTTCTCGAGTCTTTTCAGGAGCTGCCGACCCGTCAGGTATACAAGTTTGTTTTACGTTTACAGCGTTTACTTTTGCTACTGCACACTTTACTGCATATACACATAATTCATACCTGCAATATTATCATTTGTTGTTTACCATGCCACATCACATGTTCCTTTTATAACTCATGTTGTTTCTACAGGCTTGCAGGGGACTTTTAGGTTAGAGGTCAGTAGGACACCTGGTTTAGGAGGTACCCTGTAGTGAGCCAATGACCCAACAACTATACATTTATACCCACCACAACCCTGAGCCTCTAATCAATCTGTTAGGAGCTTAGAGTAGTCTTCCCAAGAAGCGGAATGTGGAAGTAAGCGAACGGAGGGCGACGATCGAGACCACGACAACGAGGCGTAGGATGTCTCCTTAGAGTTAAGGTCCAATCGTAGGATAGTTGGGAAGTCACTGGGGTTCTCCGAATCTATGACATCCCCTATCTTTCACTCCATTGACTCCTGAAAATAACTGTTCCTCTTTTGAGTCATTCCCTTTTGATTTCCTCGCATTTAATCTTGGAAACCTAAACTTTACAATCATTTTCAATCTTTAAGACAAAACCACTGATCTTAATCGAGAGTCTTCTTCAGTGATTTTAGTCATTTAAGATGTAATTAACTATAGAAGTTTGTCTCTATAGGGAACTTAAGAACCCAACTTAAAATAAACCTTATTTAATCTCTCGTATTAAATAGGGGAACTTGTCGGTCAACATAAAGGTTCACAGACTAAAACATGTCATAAAATTTTTAGTTTATTTAATCGAGCAACACTAGTAAGTAATATGTTTATTCATCTGGATAGATGTATCGTTTACGGTGTTGTGCTCGATCATTTAAACTATTGCAGATATGAAATCGGTTCGCACTTGAATTTCAAAAAAATTAAAATATTACCTTTTTTCAATTTATATATATAATTTGACGACTCTGCTGGGGAATAGTTCTTCTATCCATTTTGATTAAGTGTTTTTTTTTCAAACATCGGTAGTGTGTCCATGTCCCTAGTGGGTCAGACTACCATTCTTTTGTTGGCATACCTCGCTCATTTCTTCCTTGGGCAGGTATAGCCAACTCTTTGTGGATTCTGGAGCCATCTGTTTAATCACCCTTAAACAGAGAGGTTCTGGAATCTCCCGACCTTCATCTCCAGACCTTCAGGATGGGTCTAATTGGGTTGGACTCCAATATGTGCGGTGGCTTAGAAGTCACAAGCGGTGTTGACCGAAGTGAGTCCGATGTAGGATCACCCTCCAGTTTTAGGATTGGGTCTATACCACATATTTGCTGCATTTTACACTTTTAAATAATTTGAAATCTGTCATTTTCAAATTCTTTTCCTCTTAAATGAAGCTAAATAAAGTTTGAATAATAAATAATAATAAGTAATAATAATAAAAATCATTTGGATAAGTTTCGAAAGAAACACCCAGTTTGCCAGATACGCTCGCTAAGCTTTGATATTCGTCCTGCAATCATTATAGTGAAGCATGGAATGATGTTAATGTGTTGAACTTTTTGCTACATATAGAGAAAATGTTTACACCCAAGCTGATCTTCTCTTTTGCTGCCAGAATGAATTTCAACCAATTTCAACCTTAAGAAAGGTGAGCAACCCGTTGTCTCGGTTATTAAATTTGGGCAAGGGTTCGATAATGCCAAAGTCATGTTCGATAGCGGTACCGTCGCAGTGCAAAAACCTGAAGCGAACAAAATTGTTGAGCCTATTGTTGAGTTTAACTTGAGGTCTGTTGAAGAGTTCCCCTCACTAAAGAGGGTATTAATTAAGAAGAGTTATGTCTTTGCTGAGAAGTGTGTCGCTAGGATCGTTGAGGCTGCACTCGAGACCACTGTTGTCAACCCTGCTGGTCTGACTGTCTTTGCACCCGCTGTTGTTCCTCTGCAACAAAAGGGAAGAGTTTGCAAGTTGTTGGTGAGCCCGTTGTCAAGGAGAGTCTGACTTTCGCCCGGATCCCCTCAGTCTTTGAAATTGGGTCCAGTTCAAAATTTGCGCCTTTGACTCGGACGCAGAGAAGAAACTGAAACAGAAAGGTAGCCAAGGTCAGGAGGGTAAAGACTGTCGAGTTTTCCATTAATATGATTTCTGTTGATCCAATGGTTCCAACTGAACCTCATGCACTTGAGGATGAATGGAGTCAACTTCGTCCAATTCGCTAATAGAGACTTTAAACTAGGTCTGAACCGTGTCTGTCACCGCAAACAATAAGGCTTTGACTTCGTATATGGATAAGGACTTGCTTGACAACGTATCTGGTATGAGACTAGGGACCACACTTCTGTCCAACAAGTCGATGTCACTAACGGGATACCCTGCCTTGGAGCTTCGGCTTCAAAGGGTAAGTGGCCGAGACCTAGCTTCGCCGGATCGATACTACAGGAGAAGTCGGGGTATCATTGTCCTCAAAATCCTCTGAATCTGACGTTCCGACAGCCGCTACTATAGCTACGACAGAGCCTGACCCAGAAAAGTTGCACATTGGGATACTCCAATTGACGTCAAAATAACTAAAGCAGAATCGATTGAGGCCGCTCTGGAAAGACTTAAAGCCGATGTCACACAGTTGACCGAAGAACAAAGGAACAATGCCAACGATAATGACTACAACTCAACTTATTACATGGTTGAGGAGTTCGCGGAAATCATTGTTATTGAAGCTAGGGTCACATCATCTTCGCGTTACGCTCTATTTCCCATCGAGGAGAACGTTGTGGATGAGTTACAAATGGCCATTCAACAACAAAATCTGCGAATCGGCCGAATAGAGAAGAAGATTGAAGAGCTGACAATTATTATAGCCATGATTCAAGAACAATTACGATTACCTCAGATGAAAATTGAAAAGTCAGATTTTGTGAAAGTGTTTGAAGAGAAGCCTGGGGCAGTAATATTGGTTGATAAGGGGAAGCGACTTGCAAACACAGATGAAGCGACCTCAACAGACCCATCAATGTCTTCAACAACATTCTCAACAACCGCTCAGTACGCAACAACAAATTGCCTCTTACGATCAGAGAACGTCTAAATAAGGAATATTCATTCAAAATAGAAATAGTGGAAGAAATATTCAAGGATTTGGTCAAAAAGCCTGAATTCAGACTGCCAGAGCCAAAAAAGCCAGATGAGATTGATAAGAGGGATTACCCCCAGTATTGCCTATACCACATATTGGTCGGACATACCATAAAGGACTGTTCAGCTTCAAAGAGTGGCTCGAAAAGAATTTCATGAATGGTAACATAGCAATCCCGAAAGAATATTTAAAAGAACCTGAAAGAGGTTTCACCAATATAGTTTCGGTCAATTCAATTGTTCCAGTTTGTGAGAAGGGACATCAACAGGACAACGGGTAGTGGGTCCCGGCTCTCCCACCATAGTTTGGAGTTCGTTCGAAATTCTGTAGACAATTTGATATCATCACACAGTTGACCGAAGAACAATGGAACAATGCCAACGATAATGACTACAACTCAACATATTACATGGTTGAGGAGTTCGCGGATATCAATGTTATTGAAGCTAGGGCCACATCATCTTCGCGTGACGCTCTATTTCCCATCAAGGAGAACGTTGTGGATGAGTTACAAATGGCCATTCAACAGCCGAATAGAGAAGAAGATAGAAGAGCTGACAATTGTTATAGCCACGATTCAAGAACAATTAAGATTACCTCAGATGAAAATGGAAAAGCCAGATATTGTGAAAGTGTTTGAAGAGAAGCCTGGGGCAGTAATATTGGTTTATAAGGGGAAGCGACCATTGCAAACACAGATGAAGCGACCTCAACAGACCCATCAATGTCTTCAACAACATACTCAACAGTCGTCTCAGCACGCAGTAACAAATTCTCTTACGATCAGAGAACGTCTAAACAAGGAATATTCATTCAAAAAAGAAATAGTGGAAGAAATATTCCAGGATTTGGTCAAAAAGTCTGAATTCAGACTATCAGAGCCAAAAAAGCCAGATGAGATCGATAATAGGGACTACCCCCAGTATTGCCCATACCACAGATTGGTCGGACACACCATAAAGGACTGTTCAGCTTCAAAGAGTGGCTCGAAAAGAATTTCATGAATGATAACATAGCGATCCCGAAAGAATATTTAAAAGAGCCTGAAAGAGATTTCACCATTATAGTTTCGGTCAATCCAATTGTTCCAGTTCATGAGTAGTGGGTCCCGATTCTCCCACCATAGTTTGGAGTTTGTTTGAAATTCTGTAGACAATTTGATATCAAATGAAGAAGAATTTTCTTTTTTGGAATAGTTCACGTTGTATGCTCAAAGCCCATCAGAGGTACAATAAAGAAAAGTGCATTCAATGTAACAAATTTTTGGTGTCTTGGCGTTTTGACAAAATTATGACTTAAGGGACAAATGGAATTAATATCCTAATAACTGGGTCCTTCACTTTAAAGATTTTGGCCTGGGTCCTAAGCAAATTCCAAAACAAAATAGTGTGATTATAATACGCGTAATTGACTCGGGATATCACAAGTCTTTTAATCTCCTGCCATATGACTGAGCCCTAACTTTTGAATGAGCTATAATATTTCAGAATTCATATTAAGAAATATTTGAGGATTATTAGTTAAGGGAGTTCAGACATTTGAAACCTTTGAAATATGTTCTACGAGATTTAGTAATTCTCAGAAAACAAAAGGAGCAAATAAAAAATTATGTGAAAGACTCATTGAGAAGAAGCTTGAGGTTGGCACAAAATCAAAAATTGATGTCTAAATTCAGACATTCAATATCTTTAAAGTGTGCTTCACCAAATATAGTAATTCTCAATAAAAAAAGAGGAGCAAAGAAAAAAGAAGAGCTTCCTGAGAAGAAGCTTGAGGTGGGCACAAATTCTAAAATTGGTGTCTAAATTCAGACATTCAAAATCTTTAAAGTGTGTTTCACTTGTTATAGTAATTCTCAGTAAAAAAAGGAGCAAAGAAAAGATTAAAAAAAAACCCCTGGTGAAGAAGCTTGAGAAGTGCAAAAATCAAAAAGATAAATCAAAAATCGGCGTCTGAGTTCTCCCCTATTTGATAAAACTTGAAAGATCTCTTAAGAAAATTCTTCTGATATTATACTCTGAAAATAGTTGAGTGACCCTGTGTTTTTTGGTTGACTATTAACGGACTTTCAAATTTCCTTGGGAAATGAAAAATGTTTTAATCACATGATCAGAAATTTTGAAATTTGCTTAGGCCTAGAAATAAAGAATTAAAGAAAGGGCCACGTTATTAGCAATTAATGAAATTCGAGCATGAAGTCATATCTTCCAACTCCCAGAAAATTCGAACAATATTTATGAAAGCTAATGACGATTTTCTCAAAGACAACTCGAACAATATTTATGAAATCAGTGATAAGCTAGTGACGATTGTCGCAGCGGAGCCACAGAGTCGAAACCTCTCGAACCGCGATATCCTTTGAAATAACACATCTTTATGTGTACTTGAAAGAATAAAATTCTCATAGTACCTTAAAGGATGGGTTAATTTTTACATGCTTCTGAGTAGTCGACAATATCTTAAGAAGCACCGTGCGTCGTGATGTTTCAAAGACAAAGATCTCGTTCTTAAGAAGCACCGATGCCACGTGTGTCTAAAACTGGGTTCTAAAAAAATAATAAAATAAAGAAAATAAAATTTTCAAATAAATAAAAACTCACAAAATATATTTCATCAATCAAAATCAAAATTGAGAATTTCAGTTTTGACCTGGTCAGGTTGAGTTTTCTCGATCTATCACCAACGTCACTTCTCTCAGCTCTAAGTTTCCTTCCACAGGGAATTTGGGTCATCTCTCTCATGTGGAAGAGACTAGCTGATTCCATCTACGTAGAACCACACTCTTCATTGTCTTTTGCTCCGTTTGTATGAGGGATGGCAGTTTATTCGGTATGAGACTGCATCTCCTCCTGCACTGCTTTAAGAAACCATCCTATTGCAATGATACACATCAAATTTTAGAGGATGAGGATTCTCACATCATATTCCGCATTGCTTTGCAATGGTTAATATTAAATTTTAAAGGAAGAGGATTCCGACATCCAATTCCGCATTGCTTTGCAATGGTTCATATCAAATTTCAGAGGATGAGGATTATGACATCCGATTTCGTGTTACTTTAGGGCTCCTTCCTATCGCAATGGTTTCTATCGAATGAGGATTCCAACATCCGATTCAGCATTGTTTTACAATAGTTCATATCAAATTTAGAGGAAGAGGATTCCAACGTCCGATTCTGCATTGCCTTGCAATGATTCACGTCAAATTTTAGAGGATGAGGATTCCAACATCCGATTTCGCATTGTTTTGCAATGGTTCACATATCAAATTTTAGAAGTAAGAGGATTCTAACATCCGATTTCGTATTGCCTTGCAATGATTCATATCAAATTTTAGAGGAAGAGGATTCCGACATCCAATTCCGCGTTGTTTTGCAATGGTTCATATCAAATTTCAGAGGATGAGGATTATGACATCCGATTTCGTGTTACTTTAGGGCTCCTTCCTATCGCAATGGTTTCTATCAAATCAAATCGACACTTAAATTTGAAGGCTCAAACCCATATATTTTTCGCGTCACCTCTCAGGTTAGATGTGAGCCCCAGTGCCTTCCTTCCTAGTGTGACATATATTCTTCTCATCACCTGTTAGCTCGAATGTAATTTCCCCAGTGGTATTCCGGGTTGGTCGACACTTTCTGTTTTGCTCAGGTTCAAGTAGACAATTGTTACCTTATTATCTAGTTTGAATCAATTTGTTTCCTATTGTCATTTGCAACAAACTTATAGTTACTATAATTTATAAATTTTTCTTTTTTTTTCTAAATCCTTACATAGTGTATGCATACAACTACAACAACAACAACAAACCTTTATCCCACTAAGTAGGATCGGCTACATGAATCTTTTTTTTCTGTCTTACTGTGTGTTATATTTTCATTTAATTTTAACAAATTAAAATTGTTTTTTATACAAGATGCCCTAGTACTTTTAGGTCCACCTCTACCTTTCTTAAGATAAGTCAAATCTAAAGCATATACTCTCCCAACTAGATCATCAAATAGTCGATGTTTAATGTGACCAAACCATCTATGACGACTCTCTACTCTTATCAGCCACTAGAGCTACACGAACCCTTTCGTGGATATCTTCATTTCGCATTTTGTCTCTAAGTGTCAAGCTAAACATTCTCATCTCAGCAACGCTTAACTTAATTTAAAGCTTCTCTTTTAAAGGCAAACATTCTGCATCATAAAACATTTCGTGTCTCATTACCATCTTATAAAATTTTCCTTCAAGTCTAAGCGGTACTTTTCTATCAAAGAATAGGCCCAATCCATTTCTCCACTTCAACCATCCAACTTGAATTCTACTAGTAACATCCACATCTATATCACCATCACTTTTATAGCTCATGCATATGCTATGCAAATTCACTTTGTGTGGGCTGAATTGGAAGTTCAATAATTTCTATATGTTTTTGTA
>NW_018164444.1:24830553-24831242 GCF_001263595.1 Phalaenopsis equestris | reverse complement strand
TGCATTTCCTCTTGTAACTTATGTAGGCATGGTAAGACTTGGTGTTTTTGTCCCCTTCAGAAAAGCCACTTATAGAAGCTTTTTGTTTGAGTATCAGATCCTAAATATCAATGGCTTTATTCAGTTTAGTCTGGGCAATCAGCAAATCAGTTTCAGTGGCATGGTTATTCTGAGCAGCAGCTTCAAGTCTCTCAACCTCTTTTTCAGCAGATAGCATATTGGAAAACACATTTCCAAATGTATCCCAACCCCACCTCCTCAATGCTTTGTTGGTTTTCTGATGCAAAAGGCTAAGCTTGACAAAAGGGTCAGGGTGTTAAATTCCTATCATTTCATCAATACTATATAATTGTTCATCAGGGAAATTTTCTAAAATTTCATTTCCAAAATTAGTTAATATTTATTTTTCTAGTCTAGACAAATGATCAGCTATTTGATTATCATTTCCCTTTCTATCAACTATAGTAAAGTTGAAATCTTGTAATAGAAGTATTGATCTTATTAATCTTGGGTTAGATTCCTTCTTTTGCATTAAGTATTTGATAGCAGAATGATCTGTATGCACTATACATTTAGTTCCAATCAAGTAAGGTCTAAATTTATCAAAGGCATAAACAATAGCTAATAACTCTCTTTCAGAAGTAGTGTAGTTAATTTGAGCATCATTTAGAGTTTTACTAGCATAGTAT
>NW_018164444.1:24810658-24815886 GCF_001263595.1 Phalaenopsis equestris | reverse complement strand
GGATCAAGGTATAATTGGCATAGGGGATGTCTACTTTTTGGACACTTGGGGCTTCTTGGAGAAGGAAAGACATACATCCTTGGGAAAAGAGGAGGAGCCACCAAGAAAGGAAAAAAATATTACCTCATGAGTACTGATGCATCAGTACTCCAATGGTGGGGTGTCACGTGGCGTCACAGTGGGACCATTGCATACGTGACACTCCATCATTGGAATACTGATGCATCAGTACTCCGGAGGTAATATTTTTTCCAAGAAAGGGCTTCTTCTTCCCCATTCTGGTTTTTTTGAGTTCCTTTAGTTTTTTGGGAGAGAGAGGTTCTTGGTTCTTCATCTTCTTCTTCAAAGGTTGAAAATTCTTTTGGAGGCTTGGGGATGAGGAACTTGAGGGAAAGGTAAGAAGAAGGTTTTGCTCACTACAACCTCTCTTCTTCCTCTTCCACTTCTTCTTCCACTTCTTCTTCAACTACCTCCACCACTCTTCTTGAGTGTGCAAATACATAGAGCGGAACCTAAAATTTCTTTAGAACCCAATCCAATTATTCGGGGAACTAGCAACCATGTGACCATTCGATAACTTCATGACCTGACGAATGAGATGAAGCCATTTTGAGCTAGAGAACGAATGATTCTTCGATCCCCTTTCTCTAGACTTCGAAGGCCATGTTCGTATGAGAAATCCTTCATTTTTTTTACCGACTGGCTCGAGTTAGGCTCTCCATTACGGAGTAATGGACTGACATCTACTACTTCATCATTTCACTCTCCGTCGTCGAAGTCGACCGGCCACTATTTCATGCAAGCGTTCACATTTGCGTTGGTGTGTTTAACATGATTTCAAAAAAGTGCTTTGAAAATATCAAATTTGTGCACATTTTCGTCGGCTCGACTGATCGACCGCCACCATTCCAATCGATTCGACCGACCATTTCCCATGCCGGCCGGCCCGAACACCTTGTTTGGCTGTCATATAAACGCAACTTGCGAGCTAAAAAATGAATCTAGTCAATCATTACAATTTGTTTGGCTGTCGAGCATGGTGGAAATCTGCAGTTTGCTTTCAAGTCCCACAATAATTAATTAATTAATTAAATAATTGATGTAAATGTTAACATACTTACGCCATACTTTGTCCATACTATGAAGCTAAAAGCTGCTACAAGCTAACTGGACGTTTCTGAAGGCCTTGGACGGAGGAAACTGACAGCTTATGACATCTGAACAAGGGCCTGTAATCCTCCAGTGTTTTGGCAGCTGTGCCGTAAATTAAATACTTAATGGTGTTTATTACAAAATATAACATGTGATTTATATAAATAATAGAAAAGTATTTTAATTAGATATTTACATACAAAAATACAAATGCATGCAAGAATGATGAGTCAAAAAAAGCACTATTTGCTTTTCAATTGATAATATCTATGGCACATGGCTCAAGTGAGGAAGGGTTTTAAGGTCTACTTTCATTTCATAAGGGATTATTTTATTGATTTTAATAAATATTATAATAGAAAAAAATCTAATAAATTGTGCTAGAGGTATGAAAGTTATTATCCAATTTTTTTTTTTAAAGAAAATTAATTTAAATGTTCTTAATAGTTATCAAAACCTTATTTTTTCCTCGACAATAACAACTTACAAAAATTACGACCAACTCAACAAATCTCTCAGTCGTCACTTTTTTGTTGATGTTAATATGCTTTTCTAAGAGTTTAATTTACAATTAATGCATATGAAAAATGTGCTCAACTTCTTTCAAACTAATTTTGAAAAATGTATTCTCCTAAAATATGTCATTGTCAGTGATTTGTGCAATACGTTATTTTTTTGCTATCATTGTGTATCAAAAAAATTTTCGCATCAAGGATGACTAGGCACAACTAACTAGATCTACATATGTATTCATAATATGATAGGTCATATTCAACATGTGCTCAAGTTAACATCATTTGGAGCACTATTTTCATTGGCCTGACATATTATCTTGCCCACTTTTATCTAGTAATAAACTAATATTATATCATCTTTTGCCCAATATTATCTTACCCACTTTTACGAGTAATAAACTAATAACATATTATCTGACCCATCCTCTTTTTAATGACACCATCCAATCAACATATTTTTATCTACTTGGCACTAATCCGAGGCCTCATTTTTTATAGCGCTTGCTTGTATGTCCATTATCATTTGCCCAACATAAGTCTATTACTTCATCTCCAAATCCTCATCCTAACAAACCATAATGACCGATGCTTACATGTGTCAATCCAAATTTGATTGAACTCTCATTTCATAATATTTCATAGATCCTTATGAATTACCTCCAAAATTTCTCCTTTGTAGGGCATCAATGTGGCATGACCATTCTTAATTAGATTTAATAGCCAATGTGGTTTTGACACATGTTGTATAAAGACATGTTTTACATAATCCAAATTGCTCATACATTATATGCATGTGCTTATTCATTTTCTTTTGGATTTAATGATTATATATCACATGACAAATGCATATAAGAAAAAACTTATTTAGACTTTTAAGTGGAAAAAATTCTATCCATGCAGATAAATTAAAGTTAGATTGTCAATAAGCATACTAAAACCTTTAATTTTCTATAACATCAGACATAAAAAAAGTATTTTTTTGGCATGTATAAGGAAATATATTTGAATAAAGGGAATCTTTTGGAGTTTACATATTAATATTTCAATCTTATTAGTCAAAGCCTTAAAGCAAAATGTTCAAATCTAAGGCAACACCCATATTGACAAATGAGCAAGTTAACGATGTATAATAAGAGTTAATTGTTTAAAATTCTCATATAAATTCTTATCAAACTTGGCTAAGTGTTTTAACTTGAATGATAAAAAAATATGGCATGAAAATTAATATGATCTATGTTTTAATGTAAGAAAATTATTACCAATAATTTTTTCTGACTCGTCCCCAAAGCCAATTTAGAATATATTATTTAAGATGAGTTTCTTTTCTAATAGTATTTATGTTACATATTTATATGCTGGTTATATAAAGATAACAGAGATGAATATAAATAAGAATTGTATAGAAAAATCATTTTCTTCTTCATTTTTTGACCCCAAGGAGCACATGGCAATTCACTGACCTATGAAATAATACTTGAAGTTCCTAAAAAGTAATGATGGATATATTCTCTTGAATCATATAAGTCAACTTATATAATTTGAATATCACTTAGTCAGTTTTTAATAATAATTGATTTTTAAATTTGTGTAGCTTAAGTGATTGAAGAGGTGTTCATTTTTTTTTTTACATATTTTAAATAAAATACTAACATAATATAAAATCACTTTTTTTACCATTGTTTTGATGTCAAACATAAAAAGATTGAGGGATGGAGGGATAGATTGATCTACTATCTTGAGAGACACAAGTCCCTCATTGAATGTTAATACATTTGATTCTTCCATTAAAGTGCTAATGTCGCGGATCTAATATCATGAAAGATCTAGCAACGCTAAAGAAGAAGAACAGATGGAGCAATCAAGAAGAATCAGTATTAGAAGCTAAAGCAAATTATTACAGGGGAGAACTGTTTATAGAGCATTAGAGAAAAACTCTGAAATGAATTGGCTACAGTTAACTGCAGAAGATTCTATTTTTTGTTTCAGCCAATTGTATCAACCTTTACTATATTACTGTCATCACTTAACACAGATTATATTATTAAAGTTGAGATACAACTCACTCAAATAATAAATAATTAAATATTACGAACATGACACAGTCTAACTTAATAATTTCTTAAAAGTTGAGTTTAATTTTGGTCATTAAGGTCACTTTCTTTTACCCAAACTCCACTATTAATGTTATAAAATTTAAAAGCCAAAGCAATATCAAGGAAATGATCAGGTGTTTGTGGGAATGGTGAATCAGTGCCCAACTGATGTTCATCTATTTTATTGATTCTTTTCTAAAAGAAGATTAATTGTATGCTTATTTTGAGTCATTGTAATTTGATGAAGTTATTTGGATATAAATGTTTTGTAGTTACAACTAATTAATGGTTTTCTAGTGAGCAATCATGTCTGTTTTGCCGTCGACATCGACTGTTAAGCAACAACTATGCTTCATTTTTGCAACATCAGTTGCTAGCCACAATATGCATGCTTCTGTTAGCCATAATCATATCATAAATTTATGCTTTTAACATATATCTAGTTTATGTTGTGTCACATTCTTATTATTAACTTTTTATGCTGTAATATTACAATAGAATACTATAGTTTAATATAAAATACTAATAAAATAAAGGGACATTGACATACATCTCACTCAATGCTTATGGATTTATGAATCTCACATCAATACTTCCATTTTTATTTGCATAGCAACCAATTCTTTTATCATATAAAAAAAAATAGCTCTTATTATATTTTGTAATGATCGAATCCATCTTTTCATACATAGATAAAGCGCTATGCATGAAAAATTAAAAATTTAGTTGTGAGAAACATAATTTATCAAGATCAGGAGGTATTTATGTAAATTTTCCTAAAATAAAATGCAAAGTTAATATTATGATTTAATGTACTGTTTTTAATCCTAATCATATCTATTGATTTCTTAAAATTGGTTGTGATTAGCTCAAATAAGCCATACTTTAAAAAAAAAATTCTTTCTGAATTGTGCAGTACAGATGCAATTTCATTGATTTCTAAAAATATATCTAATAGTAAAATACATAAAATAAAATAAAATGAATTAGTGATATTTGATAATATTTGATGATACTACTACAATATTTCACCACAATATCATCAAATACTATCAAATTCAAGCACATTCTCACTTATCTCATCCACACACAAATATTACTTCATTTTAAAGAGAAAGATTTGTGTACGTAAGATGTACGCAGCGCTGCGTATTGACTAGTAGGTTACAGGGAGAGTATTGAGGATTATATCCACATTATACTCTCTGTACATATAAGTCATAAGAAATTTACAGAGAATATAACGTGAATATAATCGCCCAATACCATCTTAATAATCCCGCTAAGGTTAAGTCTTAGGTGCACAAATTTTTTTCAATTCTAAATGGGCACAAATAACAACAATAACGGTAACCCCAACCCATTCATCAGTAATTGTTATTAAACGGCTTGAACACCTTGAGATCATCCACGATACTCGCCACCGATCCGATGGCCGCCGCCGCAGATATAACAAAACACCCGCCGC
>NW_018164444.1:24807672-24809704 GCF_001263595.1 Phalaenopsis equestris | reverse complement strand
TGGAGGTGTGGCGGGGGCTGTCCTCGCCGTTCTTGTGGAAACAGTTTGATCTCTTTATTGCCCTGTTTTCAGGGGGGAAAAAAAAAAAATATTAGGTGGGGTGAAGAAAGATGCCATTTTGATGATATTATGATGCTTAAGTTATAATAATATTATGATTTTATTAAAATATCATCAAATTGTATGTGCAAAATTCACACGTAATATTCATATTCGCTCCTGTTTTATCAATTATATAAGAATTAAATGCAAAAATATCTGGGAAAAAATAAAAAAAAAATGTTTTTGTGGAAGGGGATTTGTGAAGCTGGTAGTTTAAGAGATTTGTTCAGCTTAAAGTGATTAAATTTAATTTGTAATGCGAAGTAATTATTTTAAGATGGAAAGTATTAGTAATGAATCTTTTACAAGAATGTAAGTTCATCTTGAGGAAAACAATGTGTGAAATTCAATAAAAAGGATTTGTCATGTTAAAAAGACCTTTCTCAGAATAATTTCAGTAATTTTTCCGTAATGATTGAGATTAAGGCTGACGGATGACAATTTTGATGAAGATGATGAAGGTGATGATAGGTAGTAATGGCCTGAAATAATTTTTGAATGTGTTTTTTGCTGTGATGAAGGTGATGATAGGTAGTAATGGCCTGAAATTTCTGATTTTTGTGTTTTTTGCTGCAAAAAACAACCTTTTTCTTATAAGACATAAATATAACACCGTTTTACAAAATAAGGTCGATAACATTCTAAAACTTTTTATTTTCTGCTCAAATGTATTCTATTAACATTCTAAACTTCTTCTTCAATAACAAAAAAAACATTTTTTTTTGAATACTCACGTCATGCTAATGGAAGCTGCAACGGTGTACCCAATCGCAGTACCAAAGAGGTTGATGTACTGCATGTAGCTACAGATCTTAACCTTAAACCCACCTGTTCAGAAAAAAATCTCACAAATCAAACAATTATTTCCATAATCTCTCTACTCTCTCTCTCTCAGAATTTAAAGTTCATTTTTATACATGAAATCTCTACTGTGCCGTAAACTGCACACTCATGCAATCAATACAAGCACATTTGCGGACATAAGAGGATCTGAATCAGGGAACTGACCGAGATTGCTCCGGACGACCTCCCTGTAAGTATAATTACGCTTTCCGGTGATGGGATCGCCGGAACGGTAGCAGTCTGCGAGGAGGGAGGAGGTGTAGTATGTAACAAAAGCAAAGATAAGCATTGCAATCGGGCCTGCTATCCATCCTAGCTGAGCAATGGACCAAGCCAGAGACAGAACTCCGGAGCCGATCACCGCCGTGATTATGTGAGAGCTCGCCGTCCACAGCGTTCCTGATCAAGATTACAAATTTATGTCAGGCTAAAGAAAGAGAAGCAGAAAAGAATAGAATTGGGAAACTGTGGAGATGGAGTAACCAGTTCTTCTGGGACGACCATCGTCGTCCATGGAATCAGGGGATAGCTGCTTGTATCCAAGCTCTAGGGACATGTCCATGGAAGAGATGGGCCCTTGCTGCTGATCCTTGCTTGCTTCTTCTGCTCCCATTGTTTCAACTCTTTTGATGGTTTCGTTTGCTGAAATAGTGAAGAGAAGAAGCACGTTGAAACAGAACAAAACAGAGCGAGCATAAAGGAGGGAGATGGGAAAGGGGAAAAAAAATAAAAAAATGATTTTTTTTCAGCTTATTTACATTTATCTGGTTGGTTATTTATGATGAAAAATGCAATTTTTTTGCAGTGTGAGAAAAATTACCAACCAAAGATGCTTTTTGGTGCTGGCAGGATTTGACGCTCAGGTTTAAAAAATCCACCTAGTTGCTAGATTTATTAAAATTTCCTCTTTGTTGGATTTAATAAATCCAGATTTATCATGAATCAAAGGAAAAATATGATTTTTAAATCCAAAATTTCATGAACTCATGCAAGTTGTGCTTTTTATATTTGCTAAATTTAGTAAATTCCATAATCAATCTTGCTAATCGGGACACCCCCATAGTTTATGTCTCTCCCCCCTCTTTCC
>NW_018164444.1:24806896-24807451 GCF_001263595.1 Phalaenopsis equestris | reverse complement strand
ATATATATATATATATATATTCATATTATATATAGAAGAATACATTCTATACTGAGTAAAAAGTAATTCACATTATGTGAAGCATTTTACCTTTCTAAGAAATAACTGCTATTCACTAACAGGAAGAAATAGACGAAGTGAGAGAGAGAGAGAGAGAGAGAGAGAGAGGAGCTTGGCAATGGTGTTTTCCGGCTGGGGAGTTTGTTTATATAGGAAATAAAGAGGGGGCGTCAATGACAAGGGGGAGGGGCAGAAACGTGTGTGCCGGAAGTCGCACGTGTGATGGCTGAGCTCCATCCTTGTTGTGATCAGGAATATGTTCCTTCATCGACTTTTGGTCAATAAAGTTCTGTAATCGGATGTGTTCCAATAGGAATAGTTTGGTAGATGAGGTTTACCCTTCCTTCCTCTGCGGTCATTTTTTGTTGGATTGTGGCTAATGGAGTTCAGTTTTTAACTATCAGCTTTTATTGAAACATTCATCCAAAATAAATAATAATAATAATAATAATAATAATAATAATAATAATAATGATAATAATAATAATAATAAAA
>NW_018164444.1:24723618-24806394 GCF_001263595.1 Phalaenopsis equestris | reverse complement strand
TTATATATATATATATATATATATATATATATAGTTGGAAACTCCCAATAACATCACCATTTTCAATGAACTTGGCATTTCTAGCTTCAATAATTTTTGTATTGTGGTTAGGACAATAAAATCTATACCCTTTAGATTTTTCTGGATAATTATTGAAGAAACCACTGGTTATTCTTGAGTCAAGTTTCTTTTCATGTGGATTATATAACCTTATTTCCGTTGAGCAATCCTAAACAAGCAGGTGTCTTAAACTTGATTTCCTTCCTGTCCACAGTTCAAAAAGAGTCTTTGGAACTGCCTTATTAGGAATCCTGTTTAATAAATATGCAGCGGTCTTTAAAGCATGCATCCACAATAATGAGGGTAAAGAAGAATTACTCATCATACACCTAATCATTTCCATTAGAGTACGATTTCACATTTCTGCAATACCATTTTGTTGTAGTGTTCCTGACATAGTCTATTGAGCACATATGCCATTAGTTTGAAGGAATTTAGCAAATGGATCTGGATATTGTTCAAATTCATTGTAAGTTCTATAATATTCACCGCCTCTATCAGACTTGATAATTTTTACTTTTCTGTCTAATTGTTTCTCAACCTCAGTTATATACACTTTTAAGGCATCTATATCTTGAGAATTTTGATGCAATAAGTAAACATACCCATGACGTGAAAAATCATCAATAAAGGTGATAAAATATTTCTCTCCACCAAAAGATGAAACATCAAAAGATCCACAAATATAAGTGTGTATAATTTTAAGGAGTTGTGTGCTTCTTGTGGTGGCTTTCTTAAGTGTGTGATTTGTGTATTTTCCTTTAATACAATTCACACATATATCAAGATCAGTAAAATCCAATTCATTAAGGATTTTATTCTTTACTAATTTTTAATTCTTTTTTTGGATATATAACCCAAACGTTTATGCCACAAATAAGTTGAGCTTTCATTCATAAAACCACATTTAGTAACAATATTATGATGCAAAGTCATCAAAGTCTCAGAGAAAGGTTACCTAGTTTCAACTTATATAGGTCATCACAAAGAATACCGGAACCTATGAGATAATTGTGTTTAAACAAACTGAAACAATCATTTCCAAATTTAAAAGAGTATCCAATAAAATCAAGTTTAGACAATGAAATCAAATTACGAGAAACATATGGGACATAAAGTGTTTGAAAAAGGTCTAAATGATGTCCAATATCTAAAATCAACTGATATGTTTCAATAGCTTCAACCGACGCTTTGACTCGGTTTCCCATGAAGATAAATTTTTCATTTGAGTTTATGATTTGGGTTGTAAGGAATCCTTACATCATTTTAGAAACATGAGCAATACAATTAGAATCAATCCACCATATATTATAAGGCCATGTATTATAAGGAACTTCTGCCAAATTTGATTCGAAAAATACAGAAACACAAAGTTTACCTTTCTTTTCGAACCAGCCTTTGCGCTTTTGACACTCATTTTGATATTGTCCAGGCTTTCTGTAAAAGTGGCACTTAATTCCTTTATGTTGCTCTTTGTGAATTGGGGCAGACAACACATTTATCTTTAGTGGTTCTTGCTTACCCTTTCCATTCTTTTTTCCAGGTTTCTTTACAGCTCTTCTTTGATGACCCGTGAGATTAATTGAGTGATTTGTTCCTTTCTTAAGTCTTGCTTCTTCTTGAATGAGCGTACATTGTAGTTCATTCACATTCCACTTATTTTTCATAGTGTTGTAGTTCATGTGAAATAGAACATACTCAGAAGTCAAGGAGTTAATGATAAATTGCACAAGGAAATTTTCATTCACTTCCATTCCCAGGGTCTTAAGTCTTGCTGCTATGTTCATCATTTCAACGACATGCTCATACATAATATGAGAATCATCAAATTTTATGTTGGTTAACGTACTCAATAGTGTCACAACAAGAGACTTATCGACAAAGTCAGACTGAGAACAATTCTCAGCACATTTCATAAATTCCTTAGCACTTTCAGTGTTAGAAAATGTACACTTAAAAAACATTAACATTCACATAAACATTAAGCTTAATCTGCTCGATTTTTTCTAAGCTTTATAGAAAGATTTTTGTTTGACACTGCTAAAATCAGTAAGAGCAAGGGGTTTCTCAATCGTGGGCGCCAAATCAAGATCCAGAACACCAAGGTGAAACTGAACTTGCTCACATCATTCAGAGAAATTAAGCCCATTGAAAGTTTGAACAGATGTAGCTTGCGAATGAAGAGAAACAGGAGTAGTTACTGCAAATAAATAAAACATGCTAGTACATTAATGCTTCAAACTTTAAACTTACATTAATATTCAAAAAACAGATTAAAATAATAATCATAATAATAATTGTGTATTGAAATCTCCTTTGGGTGATATATCAATACACGATAATAATCATAATTGAATAATAATATAATTGATGCTTGACTTAAATTTAATATAATTGGTAATTGTTTATACTCAAATTAGACATGTTTATTATTTTTGGATATATAAACATATCTTAACTAAGTATATAAATAGACTACAATTATATTCAAAGATTATAAAACAAATGATCAACCTTTGGGCGATCTAAAAATATTTTATAATCAATGAATTTTAATCTTTTTGTAATGAAATGTTAAATTATTTCATAACAAGCATCACATACTCGTGAGTAATTGAATTTCTTTAATTTAATTTAAACTTATTAATTTGGTCACTTTGGTGACTAACAAATTAAATATAACATAGACATTAAATAAATAATAATTTTAATCACATCAATTTACTTTAATTTTATTGATCTAATTCAAGATCTAATTCACAATGGAAATTTATTATAATTAACATAAATAAAATTATATGAAAAATCATAAATTTAGTAATCAAAGCTCTGATACATATTAGAAATTCATGTTTAAACTTTATGACACAAATTCCAAAAATACATAATAGTCAAGTTCTTTTAAATTCATGATTTTTACATATCTATAAGAAAGTATCGCATACATGTATTCATGATGAAGAAATTTGATCTTGAAGAGATGAAGTTTCTCCCTCTACTTTTTGATGGAGGGAAATGTACGGGGCGTGTTAAGAAGAAAGAAGACTCGTTATCTAAATCATGCTCTGTTTAACCACCATCCATTAAGGGGGTTACAAACCAATAGAATTTATGATAATTTAATAAATTAATTGATTTTTTTTATTATTAAAATCAATGACATAAGTTAGTAAATCTTATTCATTTAAGGGATCACATGAGTTATAAAATTAATATCATAAGTAATGACATAACTTAGGTTATCACGAGTTACAAAAATAAATCTCATAAGTTATCATAAATTATGACATAAGTTATGAGTTAAGAAAATTAAGAGTTTGAGCTATCAAAATAAATATCATAAGTTATCATAAATTATGACATAAGTTATGAGTTAAGAAGATAAATAACTTAAGTTATCAAAATAGTTATCAAAATAAATAATAAATATCATAAGTTCTCATAATTTATGACATAAGTTATGAGTTAAATAAATAACTTAAGTTATAAAAAAAATCTCATAAGTTATTAAAATAAATGTGAGTCATAAATAAAAAATTTAACAACATACTCTTCATAAAGAGCCGTGCAATATCCTACATTGCCTGAACACAAACTCATGGCCGACATACCCTCCACACATGTCGGACATGACCATACGTGTTCGAGTTAAATAATATTAAAAAAAAGGACACATGTCATATGGCGATGTATGTCTTTTTTTTAAAGAATTTAAATTTTAAAAATATTAAAATATCTTTCTGAACAATAAACATAAGATCTGTGTTTTTTTTTTTTAATGAATTAAAAATTTTTAAAATAATTGTTACAAGATAAGCATATATGATATATATTTTATAATTAAAATGAAAAGAATAATTTTTTTTTTATTTTAAGGTTAAAACTATATACCTATCTTATTATTCATTAAATCGAAAGTAAAAGTTAATTAAAACTTTATAAAAGTTAATATTATTAATTTAGTTTACATAATTTTTAATAATTTTAACTATATTAGTGTGTCAAACCTATGTTAATGTTCTATATTTTTAATAATATAAGAATTATATATATTTTAAAAGTTTATATTTCATTTTATATTACAAACTTATTGTCATATAATTATAATGTAAATTTTCTATATTTATGCGAAGAAGCGGTGAGATGCCATTCTTATCTGTAAGAAGATCAAATTCTCCCTGTTCAATAATGATGCATCTTCAGTTGGTGGCTGCAGCTTTTGCTTCAGTTTGCTACACTTCCACACGCAGCTTTCAGATTTTGGTTCTGTGACTTTGGGATATTTATGCTAAAGAGAAATAATGTAATACTTTATAAATAAGAAATCTATTTTTTCCTTAAACTTATTCCGCATGGCTGATTGCATGCAAGAATTGTTCGAAGGAGAAATTGTTTGGCCTGGATTGATGGATATGATTCAATTATATGTCGTCATTGTACATCCTCGTGACTTGGTGCCAGTTATGAGTATTAGGGCTCCTTCGAAATTGGCTTGTGTTCTAAATTGACTTGTGGTTGAGATGGCTTGTGAATAGTGTGTTCCTGTTCGACTCGTTCCAAGCCAAAGCCCACCCACCAAAACCTAAATTCAATTAAAATTAAATAATGACCCTCATGTCATGATTTCAATCTCCTCACCATAACAAAGGAACATTAAGCCTAAAGTATAATATATCAAAGGCATAAGGAAGACTATCTATCCCTTTGACAACCATCATGTAGTGGAAGTCTAGGAAGACCACGAACCACGATAATACTTGAATCACAAAAGCGCGAGCCTCATTTCACTTGAAGAACCGTAAGATGTTTTTACCGCTATTTTCTTTGTTTTTCAACCTCGTTGTCTTTTGTTTTTTGCATTTAAGTAGGATTTTAGGAATTCATGCCTTTTTTTTATCAATCTAAACTTGGTTTAAACAATTAGTGAAGTAGAGATTCTCCCTCTAGAATAATTCTCAACACTTTCCTCATGAGATCGACATGCGGTACAATTTAACTGCATTATAACTTGACACGTATACTTGCGTGATTCGACTGGCTTGTTTCACTATAACTTTTCATGCCATTAGCTTTAGGCTTAATTGGTTTACCAACAGTAGACCCCTTCTTCTAAAAAGCTCCTTCAAGTCCAACCCAACATTCACTTTATACTTAATTTTGCCCTTAACGTCCATCATAGTGTTGAAATGTTATCAACAAAATTTACGTGCATGAGATCTAGATTATGATTCATCAAATTAGTTCTCTAATAGGGCAATTCCAAAAAAAAAATGCTTTGTTTTGTCCAATTATGTTTAGCACCAAAATTTGAGAGACACTATGAAGATAACTCAAAATAATTATAATATAAGGAATTGTACTAACGATCTACCACTATTCATTCCTAGTTAATCTTGATGACGGCCGTAATTTCTCAACTCTATTTCATTTGAAGACATTTCTATTTCACTTAAAAGAGTGACATAGGTCAAAACATATCTGACAACAATCAAACTATGAATTTTCATGCAATATAGGCACATTAACTTCTCTTCAATGCTTCATCTCATTAGCATTTCATACCACATAAAATTATTTATTATCCACATTAAAGTTGATTTCATTTGGAAGTTCCATTTTATAGAAATGACATAAGTGATTAAACTTATTTTTCAAAAAAATTATAAATCTTATATTGGTGACAATGAATATACATCAATTCATCTTTTTGGGCTATTAGGATCTTGTATAATCAATGTGAAAAACATGAAGGAGGTAGTCATACACATCTTAAGTGAAAGTTTGTACATAATAATGATCTTAAGCTAATATGAGTAGGGCAAGGTGTGATGACTATCTTGTATGAAAACATCAACATTTAGTTCAATTCTAATATTACATGATTCTTTAGTAAATTAAAGAAAAGTATGATCAAAATATTTTTTTGCTTCTTTTTCTATTGGATAACAGAATGAACTGTATTCATCTGACTGTTAGGATGTCATCTCATACGTAAAGTAATATGCGTAGAAATAAATGGTCTTTGAAGATGTAGAATGGATTGAAAATTGAAGAGAAGCTTGTATGAAACTTTCATCTATCTTTTATTTTTTTTATTCTGAGGACTAAATCTGGAGCCTCACAAAATCTACTTTGAGTCTCCATTTTTTCAGCCTTATAAAATAATATTCATTCATTGACATAACAATCCATCTTTTTTTATTTCAAGTCTAACTTAGATTTCACCTGACCTAGAATAATAAAATAAAATTAAAAATATCCACTAGCTCTTAATAGAGTGGCAGTCGTAACCCAATTTTGAACTGATCACAATAAATTAACAACTTACTATCATAAAATGAGTTCAATATTTCCTCTTTATTTGTCAACCTTAAGCAAATGGGGAGACCAAAGACATAATCATGTTACACCGACTCGATATCTTCAATAAACATATTAGACTTCCCAAAAATCTTGGCAACAATGAATGACATGTGATCATCATGAAAAGCATTAGAGATGGTGAAAATAGTCTAATTAAAACTTGTTATAAGTGATGAATAGAGCATTACAACTATTACAAAAACCCCTTTTATAGGGCAAGAAAGTAGTAAGTGAGATATCAGATACATAAAACACTATTTAATAAGAAAAATCAAATCATCACGTAAATCAAAACATTGGTATCATATCATGTATTCAACTGAGAGATTCATTGCAGACAACTTAATTCTAGAAAAAGACATGTGGATATAATGCATCAAGGAGAAAATAAAATTTCTATACAAGGATCTAAAGTGATCTCCACAGGGCTCAACCAAATTAGGTGAGTAATTGCAGTAGGAGCTCTCCCTCAGCCTTAAATTGGCTTAAATGACTAGACTTGATCTTACCATGAAGCACAAAGGGCTTGACCTTTAGATCCTTCAACTCTCCTTGCTAACTATTAATTGACAGTCCCAACTCAGTGATCGTACACGTTAGTTGCCACATCAACTTGACTATTTCCATGGCAGAGGCAGGCTCAAGGGGTCGCTATGGTGGTTCTCTTCATATTGGAGAAGATAGGCAGGTACCGCAACTGCATAGACCTTATGAACTTCATTCACCGCATCCATCAAGCTTCTATCTTTCGCAGCCAAATGTATCTCTTAATATAACTGCCGACATGATCATCCATTCCCTGAAAAGGAGCCAATGTCGCATTTAGGTTTAGTTGACCAACAATCTTTGTCAGATAATCGGAGCCACATAGCTCATTATAAATAACATATACTACAAGAAGAAGGAAAAGTTAAAAAAAAAAAAAAACAACAACAACAACATGCATTTTCTTAAAGTTCAATATATGTATGAGATTTTTTTACATATTGTGGGACCTATACTCATGTGGAAGTTATGAAGTTGTAAGAATCCCATGTGTTGGCTAACATCCCTATGGGATAAATAACTCCTCGGGCCCTCACTCATTCTCCACTCTTGCCAATAAAAAAGTTTCTTTGAATGGATCGATCACCAGTGAATCTAGTTATGTGATAGTCACCCCCCACGCGACTTATCTGAGATGCCTCTCCTTGGGCAGAAGCCAAACTCCTCTTCATCTGCTGCACCACCTGTTTATTGTCTTTTAAATTCTAATGAGTCGTTAATTATAGAACTTTGATGATAAGGAAATAGACAGGGATGAATATTAGATGACCCTCGGATAGGGACTCACTCAGTCGCAAATTCATGATTTGAGAAAGAAATTTCCAGAAAAGAAAGCCGAATGCGTGGTTGATGCATATGAGTAGATAAGAAAGCATCTGAATGCATGTTCACATATGTAAAATATCGAAGATAAATTAGTTTAAGCACTCCGAATGAAGTAAAAGTTAAATCCAAACAGCCATTAATTCTTAGAGATATGATTGCAATCAACGAATATGTACATTTTACATAGAGAAATAAGTAAATATAAATTAGAGGATTTTCTTCCCAATAGAAGATAGTCCACTTTAATTCAATGCAGCATTTCTCCTCACCCTCTTCTCTGTTACGCTCCCTCTTTCCTTCTTCTCTAGCTCCATTCCTTGGGCATCATTCCATGGACCAAACAAGATTCAACAGTGACAACAGATTAGCTCATTAACCAATAACAATATGATAACTCAAAACAACAATACTTACATGACAGTTCAAATCAAGCCTTTTATAAGAAAAAAGATTTATTTTTTGTCATCTAATCATCCTACATCATAATAGAATCAGCAGGTCTATCAACTAACATCATTATAGCTAACATGGACACGCACGATTAGTTGATGAATCTTTCACATACTTTTCCTTTAATTTTTTTCTCGAAAATAGAATTTTGTAAGAGTTTAATGGCGTTGCTCAATGATTGGAGCTTAAAGAAGTTTTTTTAGCCAAAAAATTCAGAAAATAGGCCATTTTTTTCAATATTATAATGATTCCTCTCTTTATCATCCTTAAAACACTTTAAATATCTCTAATGCTTTATGAAGTTGTAGCCAAACACCTCATCTCTCTCTCTCTCTCTGACTTCATCTATTGCTTCCTAGAGACCAACTAGCAGAATTGTTGCAGAGAAAGGTAAATACATTTGTCCCTTGGACCGGCGCAAATCCTGAGCTCTGCAATAGTCTGAACATTTCATCGATAGACTTAATACATATTGTCTGTCACTACTTACTCAGCTGTGCATAAATTTCATTTTTCATTTCTTAAGGGTTGTTTGAGATCATTTTTATTTATTTTTAATGTAAGTTTGAATTTGCTTTATTTGTATTTTAATTTGAAAAATATATTCATTTAGTAAGTTCACGGTAAATTAACTTAATTTTAAAAATATTCAAAATAATTTTTAATTATTTAGTTTTTTTTTTAAATAAAAGTGTGAGAAATACACTGGCAACATATTTTTTGAAGAACAGTATAAAAAATAAAAAATAAAAATGATTCAAAATAATTTTTAATTATTTAGTTTTTTTTTTTTTAAATAAAAGTGTGAGAAATACAGTGACAAAATATTTTTTGAAGAACAGACTAAAAAATAAAAGATAAAAATTGACTATTCTTAATTACTTTTAATGAATATTGATGCCCTTACGATAGAAATAATTTTTCATATATTGTCCCAGGAGAGCACCATGCGGACAACGACTAGGGGTGTAAACGAGTCGAACACGAGCGAGCCATGCTCAACTCGTGTTTGGCTCATTTATATTTCAAGCTCAAAAAGTGTGTTCGTTGACAACGAACCTCTTACTAGCCACTTCATTCATCTTCTCCCGAAGAGGAGTCTAGGGGTGTAAACGAGCAGAACACGAGCGTTGTATATTTCGAGCTCAAAAAGTGTGTTCGTTTAACGAGCCGAACACGAGCTGTTCACAAACAAAGAGTCCTTTTAACAACCCTAATGATGTAGCCATAAAACAATAAGAGTTTGAGCAAGAATTAAAAATTATTATTTATATTACATCATTTGAATCTAATTTAATAATTTTTATTCTATTTTCTTAATCAATATTTTAATTGATTATAAATCTTTGTAGTCTTGTAGTCAATTAGGTTTTTTTAAAATACTACTTATATGTATACATATATATAAACTTGATGAGTAGTATTTCGAGCCAAAACGAGCCGAACACGAACGAACACATCTTAGTTCGTGTTCGGCTCCTTAACTTATCGAACGAAATTAATGAGCCGAACACGAGATTCTTAACGACCCGAACACTAGCTGTTCGCGAACGAGCCGTTTTGACAGCCTTAACAACAACTGCGATTCTTCCATCGCAGCAGAAAAGATTAATAAAAAAAAAAGAGATAAAGAAAACAACCATCTCGCAGCCGTTCTCCTCACGGTGCTTTGTGCATGAAAAAATCTATCCATTACAATAAGATAATATTAAATTAGAACTCGATCTAAGCACAGAAAATTTCTCATGCAATAATCTAAAAATCTTTAGTCAAATTTGAATAAATTTTCAATGATGGTATAATTTTAAAAGCATTAAAATCAATAAGCTTTTGCGCCCGCATTATTTGTCCAGCTATATCAGCTTATTTAAGTCAGAGCTATGCGTAACTCTCATCTGTCATCCAACCAATACTTTATCTGTAACATCATAATGCAATATTTAAATAAAAGACTCATCTAAGAGTTTCTAAATGAATAGCTTTCTTTTTGCTTGTATTTTATTCAATGAAGTTGTAATTTTTAAGCATAAGAGTATTTTTATGCAATGCTTGCCTGAAAATTTCTAGTTTTGTGCGTATCAAACTTAATACCTTTATTTATACATAAAATATATAATCTTCAATGAAACTATATTGTTTAAGATATTGACAAATGATACGCCTGCCTTATTTATCAAAACGTGGTCACAGTTATGCTTAAGGGTTTGTTTGGGCAGCTATAACTGTTTGAAGACAAACAACTATTAAGCTGCTGAAGAAGACTGCTGAAGAAAAAGCTGCGATGAACATATAATTTTTTTTTTTTTTTTTAAGAAGTGAGATCGCAGTTTTCTAACAGCCACCACAGGTAAGAAAATTTAACTTTCAATTGCAGCTTTTTACGAACACGGATAAAACACATTTTTGCCAAACAGAAAAAAATATAGTACGGTACCACACCGCCACTGCACCGCTGCCCCCAAACACCCCCAAAATATCATGTTTCATTGCATAAATAGATTTATTAGCTCAACAACATCATAAAATGTGCAATCTTAAAATAAAGCATTTATTCAAAGCATAAGAAGTTTCATATGCAGTACACACCTTAAAATCTCTAGATTTGAAAAGATCAAATTGGAATACCTTTATTAATACCAATAATTTCTCAGTATTCTTTCTTAATTAGGAAATATAATGAAACATAAAAGTTGAGGCCCCATTTGAGATCACTTCCTATTTTTTGTTTAATGGTTTTGTTGTTGGTTTGTTTTGATTTTGTTTTATTTTTATTTTGATGTAGTACCTTCATAACCCTTCTTAGCTTTAATCCAATGACTCTTATTCTACTATGTAATACCTCAACACATCTCCTGACATAGCTTTATTGAAGTATACATCTATCATTGAAGTGTAAAACATAGTATCTGCTTCAACCACATACTGTACATTCATCGATGAGGGAGGTAAAAGTAAGGAGGTTGGGAGAACAGCTGAGATCGGGCATGTCGGCGACGAGGTGTTCGACGGTGTAGGGTTGGCTGAGGGGGCAGAGAAATGGCATCATGGTGTTGAATTAAGGAGGGGGAGGGTGCATACAATGGGCAATGTGGTGGGATTGGACGCTTAGTACAATGGGCATGGTGTTGAATATCCTGCTCAGAAAAGCAGGATAAAAATTTTAGGGTTTATCTCTCCGTGTTCGCGAACAACGAGCCGTTTTGACAGCCTTAACAACGACTGCGATTCTTCCATCGTGGCAGAAAAGATAAAAAAAAAAGAAAAGAGACAAAGAAAACAACCGCTTGGCAGCCGTTCTCCGCACGGTGCTTTGTGCACGAAAAAATCTATCCATCACAATAAGATAATATTAAATTAGAACTCGATCTAAGCACAGAAAATTTCTCATGCAATAATCTAAAAATCTTTAGTCAAATTTGAATAAATTTTCAATGATGGTATAATTTTAAAAGCATTAAAATCAATAAGCTTTTGCGCCCGCATTATTTGTCCAGCTATATCAGCTTATTTAAGTCAGAGCTATGCGTAACTCTCATCTGTCATCCAACCAATACTTTATCTGTAACATCATAATGCAATATTTAAATAAAAGACTCATCTAAGAGTTTCTAAATGAATAGCTTTCTTTTTGCTTGTATTTTATTCAATGAAGTTGTAATTTTTAAGCATAAGAGTATTTTTATGCAATGCTTGCCTGAAAATTTCTAGTTTTGTGCGTATCAAACTTAATACCTTTATTTATACATAAAATATATAATCTTCAATGAAACTATATTGTTTAAGATATTGACAAATGATACGCCTGCCTTATTTATCAAAACGTGGTCACAGTTATGCTTAAGGGTTTGTTTGGGCAGCTATAACTGTTTGAAGACAAACAACTATTAAGCTGCTGAAGAAGAAGCTGCGATGAACATAATAATTTTTTTTTTTTTTTAAGAAGTCAGATCGCAGTTTTCTAGCAGCCATCACAGGTAAGAAAATCCAACTTTCAATTGCTATTTTTTTACGAACACAGATAAAACACATTTTTGCCAAATAGAAAAAAATATAGTACGGTACCACACCGCCACTGCACCGCTGCCCCCAAACACACCCAAAATATCATGTTTCATTGCATAAATAGATTTATTAGCTCAACAACATCATAAAATGTGCAATCTTAAAATAAAGCATTTATTCAAAGCATAAGAAGTTTCATATGCAGTACACACCTTAAAATCTCTAGATTTGAAAAGATCAAATTGGAATACCTTTATTAATACCAATAATTTCTCAGTATTCTTTCTTAATTAGGAAATATAATGAAACATAAAAGTTGAGGCCCCATTTGAGATCACTTCCTATTTTTTGTTTAATGGTTTTGTTGTTGGTTTGTTTTGATTTTGTTTTATTTTTATTTTGATGTAGTACCTTCATAACCCTTCTTAGCTTTAATCCAATGACTCTTATTCTACTATGTAATACCTCATCACATCTCCTGACATAGCTTTATTGAAGTATACATCTATCATTGAAGTGTAAAACATAGTATCTGCTTCAACCACATACTGTACATTCATCGATGAGGGAGGTAAAAGTAAGGAGGTTGGGAGAACAGCTGAGATCGGGCATGTCGGCGACGAGGTGTTCGACGGTGTAGGGTTGGCTGAGGGGGCAGAGAAATGGCATCATGGTGTTGAATTAAGGAGGGGGAGGGTGCATACAATGGGCAATGTGGTGGGATTGGACGCTTAGTGGAGCTCAGAAAAGCAGGATAATAATTTTAGGGTTTATCTCTCGAGGAGATTTCATTTTCGGGGACTTACCGGCGCGCAGAAAATGTTCGATGTAAGGTCTCATCAGCGCAAAATGGTATTTTGCTTCAGAACTTTATTTTATGTGGCGGGGGGGGGAGGTTTTGTGTTCCTGATTTGATTTGATGTGGTTTTTGTAGTGGCCGTTGGGATCTCAGCACCCGTTGAAGGTTTGGTTGCCACGGGTGATAGAAAGAGTACCATTTCGGTGTCTGATTTACTTAGTGTAATTGCTGATGACTTGCAGAATCTCAACAAGAATTTAAAATCTGTGAGTCCAAGATTCAATCTTTCTTACTGAAAGGTCTGCTTATTTCCTTTCATTTATGTTTTAGTTGATTTTTTTAGCTTATTTGTGCTTTTGTTGATCGAGAGAAAAAGTGTAACTTTGCCGGACCGTGCTTTTCACTGTTACCCTATCCTCTCTTATAGGTGAAAGCTCAAATAAAAAGGCTACTTAAAAGGCCATAGTCATTGCGATATACAAAGAAGGGAATTGCTTTGAAACTTTTACTCAAAAGTTCTGATTGGATGTTTCTGCTAGCCTTATTTATATATTTTTAGATGGTGAATCCAAGGAAATGTTAGAAACTTGCAACTAAAGTTGGAAAAACAACCAGTTGGTAGCAGAAACGTTGAATTACTTGCTTTGTTTTTGCAGAGCAGAGCACTAAACAGATTATTGATCTGTTTGTACTATCACTTGAAAAAATCCATCTTTTTCCTGGTTCTTTGCACTCTTCTATAAATGTTAAGCTCGTATAGTTTTCAGATGCAAATTATTGGGAATCTAAAGTAGGCATATTACTACCGAAAATTTTTGGGTTTCTCTTCAAGGATCTAACCTTCTGCAACAAAAAAATGCATTTCTATGGGATCATTATGTAGACGAGTGACAACTTTTTTTGGCCTTTGGCTTCATTAAGTCAACTGAACAAGTATTTGTAATTCGTCTTGTCATATGCGTGCTGACGAAAAGAGTTTTATTTTTTGTTCAAGTTCAGTAGACTTCAGCATCAATCTTCTAGGACTTGAGTTGTGCTTAGTAAACCAGTTGATGGACTACCATCTACTCATAAGCTTAAGCTAATAAGTAAGATGCCCCTACGGCTATATAATGATACCATTCTTTTGTCTAACAGCGGGCGTGGACCATTCTTCAACCGATAAATCTCATGTTAACTCTGCCGTCTCTTATGTAAATAGAAGTCCTCCACATTACCAATTACATGAAAACAATTACTTAGCGCCGATATACTCAAGTATGGGTAGGGTTGTTAAAGATCCGAGCTGTGGTCGGCTCAAAATCGGCTTCAAAAAAATTTGATCCAAAATTTTAGCTCATAGTTCGGCTCGTTTATTTCGATATGGTCTTGATCTTTGAGCTAAAATTTGAATTGATTTTCGAGTGATTAAAGATCTTCGAGCTAAATTCGCAAATTCTTAGTCCTAACATTACTATGGTTATTAACAATCCGATTTTGAGCCAAGTCAATTTCGAGTCGAGCTAGGGTCACTCGAAATTGGCTTGAAAAAAACTTAATCCAAAATTTTGGCTCGTAGCTTAGCTCGTTTATTTCGATATGATCTCGATCAAAGTGAAAATTTGAATCAACTTTTGAGCAATTAATCTTCGAGCTAAATTCACAACCCTATGGCTCCTTAGATGGAGAGATTTATGAGAACATAGGGAATCAGGAAACAAGTTTTAAGAACACTAAAAATAAATTGCAGATTTTTTTTTTGATATTTTAAAAATAAACGCAGATCCGCTCAAAATATGATAATAAGGAAATAAATCAGTTTTTTTTTAATTTTTTTTAACCTGTTAATAAAAGAAAAAAAACATAAAACAAAATATTGATTCTTAACAATCCCTTCAAGCAAAATGATTCCTTGCTTATTATCATTCTCTAGTGTAGAACAAGAAGTAAACACAATATGAAATAGGGCAAACAAGTCCTTAATCCAAAAAAGATGAGTTTTATCAGTCCTAAAAGAAAAAAAAAAGGAGAAAATAGTGTTTTAGTGCTTCTTTGTGTGATGAAATTGCTATTGAGAGATATATATTTTATGTGTTATTTATATGTTATTACATATTTATGAGTCATTTTATGATGTTTTTAAGATGTTAAATCATGCAAGTGGCTTGATAGAGTGTTTTAGGATTGTTAATCTAAGAAGTGGCATTGCTTGTCCTTCCCTTCTCTTCTCTAATTTGAGATTTTGATATTGTAAAAACCTATTGAAATGTTTAGTGCTTATTTAAGTTTATAAAGAAGTTTTGAGTGTGAAACTCAAGGGAGGAAACTTGGTTACCAAATTCATCAATCAAGCCTTGCTTGGTGGCTAGTCTCCACCATATACTATTTTGGCTAGTAAATGTATTCCAAGTATTTATTTTTATTTAATTTCCTCATCGTAGTATCATTTCACTACATCCTTACCATGTTTCTGCCATATTTCTCACAATTTAAGTTATGTATAAGCCCAAATTAAACCCATAAGCTAAAAATTCTAGGTCACCTTGACTTTAACTAGTTTTGAAGGTCTTAAACCCTTTAAATTTTTTCAATACTTTTCTTAAAAAAACTAAACACATTCTTCTCTCTGTAAATAATTTCAAGCTTGGTTTTCTCATTTGAACAATTAATTACTTCTTATGCTTTGAATAAATGCTTTATTTTAAGATTGTACGTTTTATGATGTTATTCATACAACATTAGCTAAATGAAACATGATATTTAGGGTGGGTTTGGGACGGCGGTGCGGTGGCGATGTGATACCGCACCACTGTTTTTTCTACTTGACAAAATTGTGTTTTATCTCTGTTCGCAAAAAAAACTGCAATTAAAAGCTGTATTTTCTCACCAAATTTAATTATGTGCGGTGGCTACTAGAAAACTGGGATTTCCACCGTACCTAATTAAATCCAACCAGCTTTTCACTATCATATACTTCATTAAAAATTTAAAAAATTTATAGTTTTCATCTAATGAGTCATTATCTTATTCTATTGATTTTCTTTTTTATTTAGAAAATATTGAAGAACAAGTTATATGTGCTTCATAGATAATTTAGGCTCGCGGTGTGATGGTGGAACATTAACAGCAGGACAAGAAGCAAGACGTGGAGCTTCAATGTCGTGGAAATTGACTCTTTAGTCTTATCTGTAATTAACTAATGAGGTGCCGTGGAAAAATATGTCAGGAGTTGTGAGTGCTTGTCACTTATAAAAATATCTATAGAAGTTTGCATAAATATCAAATATTTGTGTTCATCTATGTGTGTGCGATGTCTGATCCTGACAGTCAGGATGTATTTCGGTGAGCCCCACCTAAATTTTTTTTTAAAAAAAAATTAAAATAATCCTGACCGTAGATCACCGTGATCTACGGGATCATGCACATGCATAGATGCATACGGTGTTCGTATGCAATAATTACACCGCATGCAGAGATGCATGGGGTGTCCATATGTAAATTAGATCGGACACCGCATGCAGAGATGCATGAGGTGTCCATATGTAATAATTTCTCGTGACTGTGAGAACCGCATGCAGAGATGCATGGGGTGTCCATATGTAATAATTTCTCGTGATTGTGAGAGTGAGAGTGAGGGAGTTTAGGGAGCAATTACTTGTAGGATAGTTTGGTAGATATTGTTTTAGAAAATTTTATTTTTTTATTTTATAAGTATACACTTAAGGCTTTTGCAAGCCGTCAACTGTTGAATTACTGAATTGCCCTTGTTGGACTGTCCGATTGTCAAATTGATGTACAGAAAAATCAGGAATATCATAATAAAATAAGCTTTTAATTAAATGTTTTATTTTTTTTTTTAACTAAAAAAATCCACGAACGCTTCCTCATCTTCAAATCCTAGCAAAGCTGCAGACTGTAAGAGAAGAACAGTGAGCTGATAAGCCTGTAGAAGATGAAATCCCCACCACTCTTCTTTTTCCTCCCCTCTCTCTTCTTCGTCTTCCTCCTTTTGGTTCCAGTTCGCTCCACCAGCTCCATCGTATTCACCACTCTCGGCCGCAGCCTCTACGGCTTCGACATCTTCTCCACCCCTACATCCCCATCCACACACCAAACCGAGCTCCAGCTCACCGATGGCATCTCCGTCAACTACAACGGCTTCTTCCCCTCGTCTCCTTCTTCCGTCCTCTCCCTTATCAACCACTCTTCTTCTTCCTCTCATACAGATCAACTTGACGCCCTCGTCTATGTCACCGAACGCTCCGGCTACTCCACCATCTACCTAGACCTTTACTCCTCATCGTACTCTCCATCCAATCGACGCGCAACCCTAGAGCTCCCCACCCGCCTCCACTTCTCTCTTCTGTCCCCAGCCGACGGCCGACCTTCTGTTTCCATGAAGGACCGTCCATCCCTTTCCGGCGATCGCCTGGTTTTCGTTTCCACCCACCAGCCCTCTCAGTCTCCGAGGCAGAGTTGGGCCGCGGTGTACTCCACTCACCTGCCCAGCGGCTCCACCATCCGCCTCACCCCCCATGGTATCGCCGATTACAGCCCCGCCGTCTCTCCCTCCGGTCAATGGACGGCGCTCCTCCCTCCGGTCAATGGACGGCGGTCGCCTCTTCCGGCGAGCGCGGATGGACTGGGGAGGTACAGGAGCTCAACACCGACATCTACATATTCAAGACTATTGATGGATCGGCACGAACTTTGGTAATCGAGCATGGCGGATGGCCTTGTTGGGCCGATGACTCCACTATCTATTTCCATCGTCGGAGCTCGGATGGATGGTGGAGTGTTTACAGAGCAGCTATTAGCACTCATGGAAACGCCCCTTTGCTAATCTCTCTTGACAGGATCACCCCTCCCGGTTTCCATGCCTTCACTCCGGCGGTAAGCGCTGCTGCTCCAGAGCTCATAGCGGTGGCGACGAGAAGATCCAGCTCCCAGTTCCGGCATATTGAGCTACTAGATCTAAGAGACGGAAAGAACGATTATGTTGAGGTGACTCGGGTAATTTCCCCTAAAACTCACCATTTCAACCCCTTCTTCTCCCCGGATGCTAGCAGGATTGGCTATCATAGATGCCGGGGAAGCAGGAATAGCGGAAACCCTCCTTTGCTTCTGGAGAGCATCACTAGCTTATCGCCGGAGAAATTTTCACTATTCAGAATTGATGGGTCTTTTCCTTCCTTCTCACCTGATGGTCGGCAGATCGCCTATGTCAATCTGCCTGGTTTGTATGTAGTTAATTCTGATGGTTCTAATCCACGAGAGCTTTATAATGGCAATGCTTTTGGTACTGCTTGGGATTGGAAAAGAAAAGGTGTTATATACACCAGCGATGGTCCTGACTTTGCTGTTGAAAGTGCTGAAGTTGATGTCATTTCAATTACTCTGAGTGAAGATGATGACAGAGCTGAGCCTTATATCAAAAAACTAACTACAGGAGGGAAGAACAATGCTTTCCCTTCTCCATCACCTGATGGCAAGTGGGTGGTGTTTCGTTCCGGCCGATCAGGTCACAAGAATCTGTATGTAATGGATGCTGTTGAAGGAGAAAGTGAAGGAATTTATCAGCTCACAGAAGGGTCTTGGAGTGACACCATGTGTAATTGGTCTCCTGATGGAGAATGGATTGCCTTTGCTTCTGATAGACATAACCCTGGAGGTGGGAGCTTCTCCATCTACATGATTCACCCAAATGGAACTGGACTGAGGAGAGTTGTGCACAGCGGGGATGGAGGGAGGACAAACCATCCTTGGTTTAGCCCAGACTCTGCAAGTTTGGTGTTCACATCAGACTATGCTGGGGTCTCAGCGGAACCTATCTCGAATCCTCACCATTACCAACCTTACGGAGAAATTTTCACAGTGAAGATTGATGGATCTGACATAAAGCGCCTCACACACAACTCTTTTGAGGATGGTACCCCGACATGGTCCCCGTTCTTCCTGGAGCCGTCTGATGTTGCTGAAACTTTGCGAGGTGTTGCTCATTGCCGCTTTGATGACTGTCACTGGCTCAGCGTGCCGGGCCGGATCAATAATGTCTTGACTGGAACCGGATGTTAAGTTATGAAGCTCGAACAAGTCTTATGCAGAGTTTTGGCCATGGTTGCATGCGTGTAGAGTCTTTGGGGGTATCTATGTAAAGAGTTTAGCTACGTTCTGTGTATATATAGTTCCTGATAGGTGATCTATGAAGGACGGACTAGGTAAGCGTTGTTCTGTTGCAGGAAAATAAGATGTAATAATTGTTGTTTTCTATTTATCCCTGATCTACTTACATGATTCATGAGTTCTTGGCGATAACTAGAGGAGACAAAGATAAGAGAGAAGGCAAGAGATCTGGGATGAGAAGATAAACTAAAAAGGGTCTTATCCATCATAGCTCAAAAGCTAAGGGGCAGGATTTATGCAGATTTTAAGCTAAATCCTGCTAAAAGGCAACAAATGACTCCGTAAATCCCAAAATGACGCTGATTCGCCATAAATCTGGGATTTACTAAATCCTGTGAATCGGCGGACAGTAAATCCGGGACGAGCGAAGCGGAAGAAGGGCACGAACGAGCTTACCTTCCTCAATGGTTTAGGATTTAGGGTTTAGGGTTGGAGCAGAAGGATGAGAAGGATGGGAGTTTCGGTGGCCTCTGTCAGTCGCGATCTCGTCGTTGTCTTCCCGGCTGGCTCTAATCGTGACTATATCGGGAAGGTTCGTTCACGAAGGCGACTGTTTTGGCGAAACCGGGAGAGGAATGACATGGTTTTGGACAGAGACGGAAATTTGGGGAGATTGGGAGAAAAAGAGGGAGATAGGTTTGTGGTTTAAATTTTTTTTTTTAAAGTTAATTTTATTAATTTAATTCATTAATAATTAATAATTAATTTATATATTATCAAATTAATTATAATTAGATAAATTTATAACTATTTTTATTATTTATTTAATAAATAAAAATATGTTTTAATTTTAAATTTTAATAAAATTTAAAGTAATTATTAATTTATATTATTAATAATTGATTGATATTAAATTACTGTTTAGTTAATAATTTGTTTACAAAAAAATTATTAATTATTAATTTATATAATTGATTTTTGGAAGCTTAATAAATCCTGATAAATCCCGCTAAATTCTTCTAAAACTGTCAAATCATTTTTAAAGATTTATCAAAATTTACTCACTAACATACCAAATAGTTTTCAAAATTTAACCATCTCAGGATTTAATAAATCTTGATTTATATGATTTACTAAATTCTATTTAAACTAAATCCTAGTTGCAATCAAGCAACCGAAGAATGTTATGGATGCTTTATATCCAAATTTCCCATTCACCCCCTTCTTTATTGATTTTGTGAACTACAGAAAAATCTATTTTTGTACAATAAGAAAAATAAACAAATAATAAATAAATGATTTGATCATTTTAGACGCGTGGACATTAATCAATTTGTTAAAGAGTATAAGTAGATGGCTATCTTAACAAGGGCTTCTAAGTCTTCTATGAAGTAGGCAAGACGACCTAACTAATAAATTGAAGTGTCCGGTTATTCTTGACTCGTAAGCGGCTTTTAGGCTAGAGTGAGGCTCCATTTGCGGCCGTGTTTTTCGAGAGCGTCGCGGCCTCAAACCGTGAAGTTCTTTTTTTTTTTCGCGTGGTTTCCTTCAGCGGTAGCGGCCCCTTGCCGTTAAATAGGAAGACGCGGGTCGCGGGATCGACCCCGCGGCTTAGCTTTCTCGAACGATAATACCTCCTTTGCCCTGAAACTTGGCCTCGCTCTTCTCGAAAGCTGCCCTAACCTCATTCGGGAAACTGCCGCTCCCTTCCTTGTCGCGAGAAGCCCCTACGTCGCTGCTCCCTTTCTTGTCGCGAGAAGCCCCTACGCCGCTTGTCGTGAAGCCTTCCCTGGCTCCTCTCTATTGCTCATCTTCCACCATCGCTTGGGTGTGGAGTCCTGATCGAAGCCGCTGTTTCTAATCGGTGTGTCTCCTCTCCTCCCAAATTTTTCTTCATATTTTGTTTCTACTTCGTGGTTTATGTATCCGGTGAGTCGTTCCTTTTGTTTTTCGTTGTTTCCCTGTTCATTTTGGGACTCCTTGTACGGGCAAGATAATTCTTAAGGGATATTTCTTAAGGGATATTGATTATAATAGATAAAGATTTAATTTCAATTTTTCTAAACACTCATCTATGGTTAATCTTACAACTCAATTTTACATATTATTCAATTCATGTTATCTCCATTTTTGCAATCTTTATGTTTATTAACCTTTAGTTCTTATCAAATTCTTAAGTGTAATACATATCTATATGGATAAGAGGAAGATGATCCTTTTATGGTTTAAATACATATCATGCTTGAGAAAGCATCCTTCATGATTTGGGCAACACAACTGCAGACATGGTACAAACCAATTAGAAGGTCCATATGAACTTAGAGCCATAAATTTATGCTTAAAACTCAAACGTGAATTTTATTGAATTGAGCATTTAAATTATTTTTCTGAACTTTTAAAAATACTATATGTGAGGAAGATGGTTTTTATTCCTGTTATTTTAGTTGATTTACGTATCACAATTTTCTACTTTCTAATTGATTTTACTGTTGCGTTTCATGGCTTTGTTTTGATATAATAATAACATAGATAATAAACTTATAGAGGTTGCTACACCCGCATTGTGGGAAAAAGAAATGGAAAATAATATTTTGCGATCTTTGCATTAAAGAGAGTAAACGGGGAAATAGACCTACGATCTATTTCAATAAAGAAGAATGACAAAATATTATCAGATAATATTTTAAGGAATGGACAAACAGAGAGTACGACATGTTGCAAATGAGAACAAGTGAGACCAACTGAAGAAGAATTAGAAAATTTGGAAAGAATTGAAAAGGGAATCTACTGGCCTGGGTTGGGATCCAGTGAAACGAGTGCTCTCTCTAATTTGTGTGACCCCTCAACATTAAGCAAGTGCTCTCTCTGATTTGTGTGACTTCTCTAAGACATACAACACTTAAAGTTTTTATCATATAATGTCGTGATAAAAAAAAAAATCAAAAGATTATAGAATAAGATTGAGATTGGAGACTAAAGAATTATAGCAAGTTTTTATCTCAGACTGAAAAACTGATTATTAAGAAAAGTTGTCGATTAAATGAGAATCTTCTTCACTTCTTATGGAAAAGCAAGCTTTTTTGCATAGATAATAAACTATAAAGCTCAGCTTTTGGGCCATTTAAGTGGGAAGCAAATGAAAACAAATGAAAATAATTTTAGAGATCTTTTTGAAATCTATACTTTTTTACTCTTCATGAACTCAAATAAAAAGATAAGAAATAAAAATAAAAGAAAAAAAATTAAATTTGAGTTTTATTCCCATTTGGGGATACTTTAATGCATCCAACAAAAACATAAACCCTCCAATCAAATGAATACCACAAGGAAGTGAAAATCCTAATTTCGGGTTATACAATGTTAGAGTAATTTAAATTTCATCTCTAAATACCTTTGAATATGAAAGTGTCATTTAGTGTCTGTTTGGGGCAGCTGTATGTTATTGAATAATCTGCTGATAAGTTAGGTGCGGTGACCATTACAATTTTTTTTTTTTTTTTTTGGTTTTTTTTTGAAAAAGTCAGACCGTTGCCAATAAGATGCCACCGCACCTAAATAGATGCGGTGTGAAAAAGCTATTTTTTGCGTTTTGAAAACGCATAAGCTGCTATAACGCAGTTTACCCAAACATGTCAGGTTCGTTTTCAAAACGTCACCACACCAAATAAGCTGCCCCAAACGGGCTCTCAGTCTAAAAAAGAAAATTATTTCCCAGAAAAAGATAATTTCATGTTGGAAATTTTTTTTAATATTTTTTTCATGATATCGATGCCTTTCGTTTAAAAGTCAATCCCTCTTATCTTGTAACCTTATCTTGCTGAATCAGTTGATATGCTTGGATGAGTATGCATATTCGTTGGAAATTAGTTTTAAATTTAAATTTAATATTAAACGGATTATTTTTTTTTTAGATTAGTTGAATATAACTAAATTTTTTTTGGGTAAATGTCAATAATGCATTAAATTGTCATTAATTTAAATAATATATTTTAGAAATAATTAAGTAATCTTATTAAAAAAATGTTCATGTTAATATTTGATTTAATACTTAAAAAAATAATATAAATTGATTTTTTAATTTAACTTGGTTTCAAAATAAAAATTTGATCAATAACTAAAAATTTAAAAAAAAAACAAAACTAAGAAAATAAAGAAATTAAATAATTAATACTTTAATAATTGAATCAAATAATTTATATGTAGCTTATTTTTTCAGTTTTAATTAAATAATTATTTTTTTCACAAATAATATTATTTTAAATTTTATTAAAATGCTTTAAGAACAGTTCATTAGACATTTAAAACTTTTAGAGAAATTATTTGTAAAGCTTCAATCTTACTTCTGCTTTACAATTTTTGTTTCATTGTTGAGCTTAAATGGCTGTAGAAAATGATGGTATCACCATTTCCCTTATCGTCGTCTACATTCTATTCTCTTTCCTCCATTATCTTCAACACTTGGGGCCGCAGCCTCACATATTTGCCACCTCCACACTCCCTTCGTCCGCCCGAGCGAGCGAATATTACGTGCGGTATCCATACATGAGGATTGATAATATACCATAATATTAAGATGATATTGTGATGAATACGACCTCAATACTACCTCAATACCATGAATCATCAGCTATCTGCAACTATCATATCTACATGTCATATTTTTTCCCCCCATATTTTTCCCCCCCAAGCAGCAGGTAAAAATATTACGTTTTGACGAATTAGGTGTGAATTAATGATATTAGAGTAATGTTTAGATGAATACCACATAAAATCCCGCAAAAAATTATTCCCCCCGGCCCGCCAATTGTCGGCGTCACCTCATCCATAGCTGAGGTGTATGTAGAGCTGTTGCCCGACACACTATCCAGAGGCAATTTTTTCTCCACAAAATCACCACAATATTATCAATCATATTCATTCCCCAAATAGAGCTCCAACTGATTACAATTTTTGTTTCATTGTTGAGCTTAAATGGCTGAAGAAGATGATGGTATCACCATTTCCCTTATCGATTAGTCTCGTCTACATTCTATTCTCTTTCCTCCATTATCTTCAACACTTGGGGCCGCAGCCTCTACGGTTTCGACATATTCGCCACCTCCACACTCCCTTCCTCCGCCCAAGCGAGCGAATATTACGTGCGGTATCCATACATGAGGATTGATAATATACCATAATATTAAGATGATATTGTGATGAATACGACCTCAATACTACCTCAATACCATGAATCATCAGCTATCTGCAACTATCATATCTACATGTCATATTTTTTCCCCCCATATTTTTCCCCCCCAAGCAGCAGGTAAAAATATTACGTTTTGACGAATTAGGTGTGAATTAATGATATTAGAGTAATGTTTAGATGAATACCACATAAAATCGAGAAAATATTGCATCCAGACCGCCAATTGTCGGCGTCACCTCATCCATAGCTGAGGTGTATGTCGAGCTGTTGCCCGACACACTATCCAGAGGCAATATTTTCTCCACAAAATCACCACAATATTATCAATCCTATTCATTCCCCAAATAGAGCTCCAACTCACGGATGTTGGGTCAACTATTGAAGAATATTACACGAGTGCTGATATAAAAATGCATAAGAATTCCAATCACTGTCTGTCGTGTATACAATTCAATCACTGTCTCTCGTGTGTACAATTGGTCCCACTCTGTATTAAATTATTTAATTTTTTTATTAAAGGTGTTACTGTGCACCTGAAAGAAAGTGATTGGAACCCTAATACATGGGCCCCTCCTCCAACTACCCGGAGGTCTTGCCTTGCCCATCCTCCCCCGTCAAATAAGACGAGAAACCCTAGAACTTCCCATTCGCATCCATTTTCCTCTCCTTCCTCCGCTCGATGGTCGTTCCTCCTTCTCTTTTAAAGACCGTCCTTCCATATCCGGCGATCGCTCCATCTTCGTCTCCACCCATGAGCTTGATCACACTTGACATCTACCTGTTCAAGACCAACGATGGATCGGCACGGAATTTGCTGGTCGGGCATGGCGGATGGCCTTGTTGAGCCGATGAATCCACCATCTATTTCCATTAAGAAGGCTCCGATGAATGGTGAAGCATTTACAAAGCTTCAATTAAAATTGAGGGAGATAATCATGTTCTAATCTCGATTGAAAGAATAACCCTTCCTGATTTCCATGCCTTCACTCCGGCGGTAAGCGTTGCTGCTCCAGAGCTTATAGGCGTGGCGATGAGAAGGGTGAAGTGCTTATGTTGAAGTCAGTACTGTTCGATCCAAATCTATCCGGTAGCCTTGTAGGACGAGAGACTTGTAGGTGCTTGCCTTATAGGGAAGTCCTGCGTTTGCTTGCCTTGAAAAAGAGTCTTGTAGGTGCTCGCCGTGAAGGGGAGACTTATATTTGCTGGCCATGGAGGTGAGTTTTGTAAGTGTTCACCCTAGAGGAAAGTCTAATATTTTCTCACTCTGGAGGGAAGTCTTGTAAGTGTTCACCCCGGAGGGGAGTCTAATATTTTCTTGATCTGGAAGGGAGTCTTGTAGGTGCTCGCCCCAGAAGAGGGTCTTGTAGGTGCTCACCTTAAAGGGAAGTCTAGTATTTGCTCACCCTGGATGGAAATCTTGTAGGTGCTCTCCCTCAAAGAGAGTCTTGTAGGTGTGAGTTAACCCTAAATCTTAATTGATTCATATTTAAGACATTCTTACAACTCTTATCTTTAAAATTCCTGTATTCCCTTTAAACAATTATCTGAAGAGCTTTCACAATTAGAACAGCTTGAGTGTGAGTTAACCCAAAATATATTATAATTTTATTTTTAAAAAGGAGAAATCGATTTATAGCACCCATGTATTCTAAAAACTTTATCTTTTTCACAACAAATTCACGATTAATTTTAAAAATAGCTGTAACCGCCCCTAGGGCTGCAAAACGGCTCCTTGCGGAGGTGAGTTTTGTAAGTGTTCACCCTAGAGGAAAGTCTAATATTTTCTCACTCTGGAGGGAAGTCTTGTAAGTGTTCACCCCGGAGGGGAGTCTAATATTTTCTTGATCTGGAAGGGAGTCTTGTAGGTGCTCGCCCCAGAAGAGGGTCTTGTAGGTGCTCACCTTAAAGGGAAGTCTAGTATTTGCTCACCCTGGATGGAAATCTTGTAGGTGCTCTCCCTCAAAGAGAGTCTTGTAGGTGTGAGTTAACCCTAAATCTTAATTGGTTCATATTTAAGACATTCTTACAACTTCATCTTTAAAATTCCTGTATTCCCTTAAAAACAATTATCTGAAGAGCTTTCACAATTAGAACAGCTTTAGTGTGAGTTAAACCAAAATATATTATAATTTTATTTTTAAAAAGGAGAATCGATTTATAGCACCCATGTATTCTAAAAACTTTTATCTTTTTCACAACAAATTCACGTTTAATTTTAAAAATAGCTGTAACCACCCCAAACCGACCCTAAATTAAAAATTATTCTTCAAAAAATGCCCAAATATAAAAATTGGAGGAAAGAATATCTCTTCCAATTGCAAAGATTAAAACTGAGAAAGCTTTGAGATTCATAACCTCCAAACACAGGATTGAAAGCACCAGCTTTCAAGTTGTCAATTTTAAGTCACTTCTCTCCTTTGCTTCTCAACTTAAACCAAATTATGAACAAAATTTTAGTTTAATTGGTCCCATAATAGCAGAAGCAACACAATAATAGCAGAAGCAACACAACCTTAAAACACAAAAGCAGGTAATTTTCCATTCTAGCAATCAAAAAAACAAAAACATTGATCTATATCACAACTATCATCCCTGCCAATTATCTACCCACATCTCATACCCCCCACTGCTCTGTCGTATGATCTAAAAGCCCTAGCTCCCATCAGATAAACAATTACGCAGCCGGAAAATATAAAAATGGCCAGCACGTACGAAAAGTAAGTATATCTTAAGAGAACATGAAAATTGATGGCATTCACAATTCTGAGAAAAAGATGGAAGAATAAACAAAAAGACAACCAGTTTCAGGGTGAGCGGTAAGGTTCCTGAAACCTGAGAGGAATGGCTTCGTTCTGATAGCCAGATTCATTCGCATGCTTGGGGTTTCGAAGTGGAAGAGAAGATGCATGACCTGCAATAGAAAAAACATAAATGCATTTCAGGTTTGGATGTTCAGGTTTATGATAAGAGTATCAGATTGTGACATTGTAGTTCTAAATGTACCATCAACCATGTCCTTCGTTTTGTGAAGCAGAAAAGTACCGGAGAGAATTGTCACAAAGCCACACATCTCTGTGACTATTTGTGTTGGATTTTGCCGATCCCAGTCCTGACATTTAAAGATAAAAACAATGGCAAAACACATTTCATTTAACTACAAATCCTTAACCGTACCTAGAAAAGTATTCATTTAAAAAGATAAACTAACTTAGAGATCTAAGTTATATGCAAATTGGGAGAAGACATCCATTAAAGGCAAAGTAAATTCAGCATGTGCCTAGGAATTTATATGTCTCCGAATGTGATTTGCGTAAAGGATCCACAGAAGTTTTAGTTTCCCAGAATATTCTAACTTATCTGAGATTATGATGGAACTAGAACAACTAACAGTTTCAACTAAATGCATTCATACAATAGAATAGCATAGCTAAGCCATGATTGAAGTTCAAGCCAAATGATTTCCCTGTACGATTTAAAGCAATTAACATATAACTAAAAGATGATATTTAATTAACTTCCACCACAAATTAGAAGAATCTATGTATTCAAACTAGATCATCAATAAAATAAATCAAGATGAAGTCCTTACTGAGAAATCATTAACTGGCCAGAGGCTATTATACGAGCCCCGGCAATCACGCCTAAGAATTCGAGTATCACACCCTACACTCGGGGGGAATCGAACTCTAGACCAGAGGGGACTTACAACTGACAAGCAGATGCCCAACCAATTGATCTCAGAAATCATTAACTTCTTCAATCAGAATTGCCAAAAAAATTACGACAGATGAATAATTAGTTAAATATAATCATCAAAGAAACTGAAGTGCACAAATACTCCTTTGAAAATGTATTAGATGCAGAAGAAGGTTTATTCATGCAACATCAGTCTATATCAAACTATGGTGAATATAGTCTGCAACAATATTAGAAATTTTTCATGAACCCAAGCGTATATACTTGAGAATTGCAAATTATATTTGGATTTGGAATTGAACTCGAGTTTGAATCTACACCTCCATCAAAAACTTAATTTGATATTGAAAGTGAATATGCAACATAAATTGAACCACCAAAATTGTAATTAAAACCCTGGGGCTTCTTATTACCACATCTAAATTCTTTATAATGGAAATCTACATTCTTTATAATTATAATATTTTCTCATTATTGAGACTATTCTGATTTATTGTTTTTTCTTTATTTCTTTCTTATATTAGATCAATATTATCAAAGCATAAAACGTAATGCGAAACACAAGGATTTATTTTTAATTCAAAGCATAAAGCGCAAAACGCAAAGTGAAGTGACACTATTATTAATCAAAGTGCTAATATGTTATATAAAACTACTAATGTATAAATGCCTTCATGAATGATTATAAAACATGAAGTATAACATAAATGTTGATATAAAATAGAAAAGAACGTGGAATAATACCCAACATGAAAGCAAACATTGAGAGAGAGTTTATTTCTTTTGAAAACTAAACATTTGAAGTAAATTGCTTTGATATTATTTAAAATTTTTGTTGAAACCTAGTTCTTTTTGGTTCACGCTCATTGCCTAAAAACAGGGGTATTCACATACATACCACCCAATTTTTATGTATTTAGGTGTTAGATATGTAAATACATAGGAATTGAGAGGCATGATCGGCTAAATTGAGGTCTAGGCCAAAGTCAAAGAAAGAATGCAAATTTTGAAGCGTGCTTCAAAATCTGGTTCAAAGTCAAAGAGATGCTCAGCTCCCTTATGCTCCTCGAACTCTCGAACAAGATTGTCCGCTTAACGCTCCTTCATACACTAAACTAAAGCTTTTACTTGTTCTCGTTAAACTATGAATGGGCTAACTAGCTTCAACAAAGAAAGTGGATATCAAGCTCTTCACTTTGCTTTGACGTGAAGTACACTTTTAAAAACATTTACATTGTTATATATATATATATATATATATCTTAATGCTTGAATTATAAAAACAATTTAGTTAAATCTAGTATTTATAATTTTATTTTCTAACATAATGACAAAGGCCTATCATAGAATCATCACAATCTTACCTAACCACCTTCCCGCCATCTTCATTTGCCTTATACTCGGGATATATCTCTTCCCAGATCACCTCAGCGTTGGTATCGTTCTCCTCAAACATTGCTCTACTGTCAAGCCCAACCACCTTGGCCTCAAACTTTATCTCTTAGATTTGTTTGGCTTCCTACTATAGTATTTTGGCATCCTTCAAACAAGGAGCTCACCATAATCAGTCCAATGTTGGAGAAAGTTTGTTGTAAATAACTTTAATGTTTATTTTCTTGCAGCACTCTTCCAAATTTTAATGCCTTATTTGCAGCAACTACATCTATTTGAATAAGAAGTTGTGGAGTTACTGCAAAAGCAATTGATTTTCAAAAAGTTGTTATGACTATTACAAATTTAATTTATTTTCAAAATATCAGACTGCAGCTTTCAGACAGACACACGGTTTAACAGCTCATGTTGAAAAAAATAGTTTTCCACCAAAGAAATTTTAAAAAACAGCAAGAAAGCAGTTTCCCAAAAAGAACTATAGTGGCAGTCTGAAAAACAAGATAGGCAAAAAAGTATCCCAAACAGACTCTAAGCTTTTCCCTTGTTACTCAAGATTACCTGCTCACTGCTAATCCCACAAGCTTGCCCAATGTCAATCAAACTACACATATCATCATCTACCACTGAAGCAGCTGGTCTTTTTTATTTCTTGCAAATTTGTACACCGCGATGATCTTCTCTATTCTACAAGGGTGATTGCACTAATAACTTTTGTCCTTGCTATTACAACCACTTCATTAATGCTCTGAATCAATACTCTTTATTGAGTCTGAAACGGGAGATTTCCATATTTATCGAGTCTGAAACGGGATATATCCATATTGCAACACTATAGTTGCTACAGTGCCGCAGACGTGGTACTGTAACTGCTACAGGTGCAGCCCTTCCCTCCCCTCTCCTTTCCTATTCCCAAACCCTAGCCAAATTTTGACAAATTCTAATTTTCTTTGCTGATTTTCAAAATCCCAAATTAGTTTTCATACACCTTCAATGAGTCTCCTACACCCTATTTCTCCTAGCAACCCTAACCTGTAGTCATGCCACCAAGAAGATACATGCCTGAGCCTATCCCGGAGGAGATACAACGAGAGATCCGCCGACTTCAGCGGAAGCTTACGGACATTGAGGATGAAACCCGAAGGGAGATTACTCTCGATTGAGATATGAAAAACTGAATGGGAGCAAGAGATGAGAATCTTAATTCCTTCCATAGGGAGGACTTTAGTGATGCATAAGACCAGCCATAAAATTTTAAAATCCAATATCAAATAAGGCATAAAGAAAAGCCAACATTTGAGAACGAGAGAATCTGCATATGAAGCGAAAGACAGTGTTAGTTCCTACCAGCCTACTACAAACAAAGGATGTCGACTCTAACTTCAAAAGTGGAGAGATCACATCACCAAGCAAGCCCCGCATCTTACAAGCAACGCTCAACCTCAGAGTATTACAGTCGGACTACACCCAGAAGAATATCCAAGCTGACCCCGTCAGACGAAAAGTCGAGTCAGAGTGGAGAAAAAGTAGAACCAATCCGCATCCCTGAATTTATCCCAGTCAGGAAATGCTACAAGTGTCACAGATTTGGGCGTGTTGAATCGGATTGCACAACCAGGGGGTTCTATTTCATCGAGCAAGGCGCTCTTGAAAAAATTAGGTAATGATATAGTAGACACTAAAGAAGATGAGGACACAAAGCAGAAAGACCAGCTCCTAGTTGAAGAAATAAATAGTGATCCGGAAGAAAATGAGGAATTCAGAGAGGATTCTCAATTTTCAGCCAACAAGGAAGAGACTTCATTGATTCAAGTTAACTGTGAGTTTGTAGCCTGTTGTAGAATCTCCTTTTTCTTTTAGGGCAGAGGATAAAGAGATGCTTCAGGAGCAGTAGCCAGGGGTCAAGAGGAGCATTGGTGAAAAAATTTGGTAATGATATAGTAGACACTAAAGAAGATGAGGACACAAAGAAGAAAGACCAGTTCAGAGAGGATTCTCAATTTTCAGCCAACAAGGAAGAGACTTCATTGATTCAAGTTAACTGTGAGTTTGTAGCCTGTTGTAGAATCTCCTTTTTCTTTTAGGGCAGAGGATAAAGAGATGCTTCAGGAGCAGTAGCCAGGGGTCAAGAGGAGCATTGGTGGAGCATCTTCAAGTCATTGTAAAGGAGAGGAAGATAAGTTTATTGTGTCTTTCTTAGTGTATTTCTGTTGTAAACATTTGGATAGTGGAATTCTCTTGTTTTAATGATTTGATGTGTTGTTTCTTTCATGTTTTCTGAGTAGTACAATTTACCTTACCTTATGATGATTAAATAGAATGTGTAGGAATGTTAAGTGATGAAAAATTGTTTTTAATTACTTAATGTGATGATTAACTTTCAGATATTCATTTACTTTTCATTCTGTCCAAATGAAATGCTAAAATATATTGTGAATCATAATGACTCGGGAGAGCAATGATAGAATAGACTAGGTTGGTCAAATTAAACTGTGGAGTATAGGTGGACATACTTTGTAAGAAGATGCAAATGTTAGAGAAATAATATTTGATGGATTCAAAACAGAATTTAAGGAATTAAAGTTATTTTAACTAATCTTCTTTATGTACTCGAGAAAGGGTAAAGAAGAGAGTTGCTCCAATTTGTCATTAGCCAAATTTAAAATTTGCACTTTTCATTTCTTGCACTCCACTTACATCATTACAAGGGAGGGTAGCTTTAGAACCTAATTTTCATCAATCCAACACCTAGTTAAGTAGGATTTCTGTAGGATCTAAACTTTACATTTACTTTAGATATTATAGGATTAGTTTGTAGGATTTTAACCCAATCTAAATTCCAAGCTAAGAACGAAACTAGTAGAATAGAACTTTTCCTAAGTCTAATTCCCTCATTTCCTGTGGGATCGACATTTCAGACTCAAAAATCCAATATTATTGACACTACACGTGCACTTGCATGAGTCCCCAGAGTGTAGTTGAACCTGGAAGCAGTATCATAGGCGTTCTCTCCCTAATCCTTCAATGAGGTAAGAAGTCCCTCCAAACAAACTCTAACTCTAAGACTCCTGACAATAATAACAAGCATAACCATAACCCTAAGAATATTAGTCCTATTTATACAAAATAATAATAAATAATAAAAAACTAAATTGCCCTTATGCTAATAAAAGATAAAATTGCCTTTAGACTAGAGACCGACATAACAATATTGTTTTTTTCAAAAAGAAATCTTGTTCTCAAGATGGGAAAAACTACTATCGAATCAAGTCGTGTGGCCCCCGCTCATAAACTGGCTTGAATCTGGTTCTCGTCGTCAGCTTTGGTACACTTGTCATAGCCTTCTTCAACTTCTCAAAAGCATGGGTCGTAACTTTTCCCCACTGAAATTTATACTTTTAAATTTCTTCGTCTACGGTCACACAATCGAATTATAACCCTTCAGGCACTTCCAATAATGTTATATAAGTCCCCTAAACCTTCTCAACTGCTTACAGGTCTTAGGTAGTGGCCCTTCCAACTTATCCACCACCTTTGATAGATTCACTGACACCATAATCTTACACAAACTAAAGTCACCGTGAACCACAATCTTATCTCCCTCCCGAAACTCAATTGTCAAAAATTTCAAATTCATCTTAGTTTCTCCTACGGATTGCAACCATTTCAAACCCAATATCACGTCAATGCTCCCTAAATCGAAGGGAAGAAACTCTTCTGTCACCCAAATGTATAGTAATGTTAAAATTACTCATTTACAAACTCCCTTGCTCTTATCCACCTTTTTCGTTCCCATCATGGCAAAGATAATTTCATAATTTGATCAACATGCAGTTGTAAAGTAAACATTACATAATGTTTCGTGTAACATGTCCGCTTCAATATTATTTCAAATTTAAATGAAAAAAAAAAGAAATCTTTGCACATCCTATTGCCCTTTGTGCATTGATAACCATAAAATAAGAAAGAGACGTTTTATTGATTTTTCTAAAATGGTTAGCATATTTCCTCCTGTCTAATACATTACAACATGCCATATATAATTTTTTAAAAACACAACCTAATTCGCCATACCAGCATTTCTAGATAACTAATGTGTTGGTATATTTCTGTCCAGATTTTCCTAGAAAACTAATTTCAGTGCCATCTATATTCTGGAATAGAATATAATTCTTACACAATCACATTTGAACTTATTGAAGCTTGATTTTCTAAGGTTCCAGTACAATATATAACTTTGGAATATAAATTTAGCCTGTTATTTGTTTGGAACTTCTTAAATACTGCCAGATGTGTTTCACTTAAAAAACAAATACGATTGCACAATCACAGGTCCATAACCTATTTCATCAACAGAACTACCCTTGACTGCACGTATAGTCGAACATTATATATAGGAGGTTGGCCTAAAGTTTTATTGCTGTAACTCACGTGAAAAACCAGCAACACCTACTTCCCAACTTACATCCTTGTCCGCCTGCCTCCTCCTAAGAATCTGATTTACCAAATCTTCATCTTCAAGAAGTTAAGAAAGCACGCTTCTGATAACCTAAAAGGTTTTATAAAAGCTAGATGTATGAGCAATCAGTTTTGAAAAATGAGGCGCTTCATGTGTACAGTCTCCGCCATTCTTGCTTTCTCTGTTAAAGGTGACTCTTTGGGAAGAGCTATTGCTACTATAAAAGCTGATGACCAGGAGATGGCACTTTCAAGCAATTGACTCCGAGTATTTGGTTCCATTTTTTGAGATTATAGACATGCGCAAACAGCAATTAAACTCTAGATGAAACAACTTTTCATCGATGAATCCTGCAAATGCTATTTGAAAGTCCACCACAAAATGCCAAATTAATCATTACAGCATAAGGATTAGGACAGGATTCCACGAAAGAATATGATGCGCAAATAACCGTAACTTGCACTGGAACTTTGCAGCTATTTTCTGTCTGCAGACAGCTAACCTAGAAATTCCAAGCTAGTAAGCTGATCCCCAAAAAGGAAAAAAACAACACAAAAAAGTGTATGGTTTTTAATGGATCAAAGAATGAGATAAAAGGAGAAGAACATATATACTTGGAACTACATGAAAATTAAGTATTGGAGGTGATACGATGTTGTGCAACTTTAGCTATGTCAGCAATGCTTCTTGCCGTAATGGACTGCAGGAATATTTGAATAAGTGGCAGACGGAGTGGGACAGGAAAGATGATGAGAACACAAGCAATCTTATTCAATGGTAGAAAAAAGATGAAACATTACGCTGAAAAAAGATATCTCATTTGCATAAGCAATCATTCAGCACATCTAAAAATAAGAGACAAGGAAATAATCAACGGAAAAAAAAACTTGAAACATTACCTTGAACATTATTACACTTGCCAAAATAGTTAAGGATGTAAACATGACATAGTATATTGGAGAAACAACTGCAGTATTGAACGTATCAAGTGCCTGAAACAGTCACAGGCACTTAACTTCAGATCAATGGACTTTTAAATAGAAATATCAATTTAATTAGACAAAGCAGCGTGATATGAACTAATACAGAAACAACAAAATCAGCCAATTTGTTAACAATGATGTGAAGCAACATAAAATGCTGATATCATCAATGTTACTTGATTGTATTATTCCTTATGCTCTATAGAAATATCCATATTTTTGCCATACCTTCAGAGCATAAATCAAAAGAACGACGGTATAACTGCTCATCAATGCAAAGAGAAAAAAATGGGTATAAATGACAGCCAATAAAAGCTTAGAAATTTAACGCTTTCTTTTCACAAAATAAGTTAGAACTTCATCTTCAAGATCAAACAGCACAATTTTCCTACAAAATAGTTCAGAAATAAACATATTCAATAAGCTCACTAACCAACATGTCCTAAAAATAGCCTAGAAAGAAAAAAGTTCACTAAATTCTAAAGGTAACATAGCATCATCCTAAACACTAAATCAAGTTAAGAGCACCAAAGAACCAATTTAACTTCCACTCCCCACTTCCATGAAACAAAAAAACTCTTAACTCCCCACTATCCCCAAGTTTCAACGTAACCAAGCCCATTACAATTTCAAGCAACAATAATCAGAAAAAAGAAATTATGTTGTCACTTTCATATTACTTTCATATTGTAAGTTTCAGAAAGTAAGTAACCTTAGCCCTCCTTCAGCATACCTGCACGCCTATACCCCACTCTATCACCACCATCAACACCCCAAACGGAGAAACAAAGGTTTCCAACCCGCAGAAGTTTATTAATAGCATGAATTCAGATCAATATACAGAGCAAGTTAATATTATTTTCACCATACTTTCTGAAAATTGCTAAGACATTTAGAAAGCATAAGTATTTAGGAGCATATAAACAAAAAATGATAGTTACATAGAACCAAAGCTTGAAGATATATTTATGCAAACAGTTAGTCTCTGTTCTACGGGATTGAAAAATACACATGGCATGAAAATTTTTCTGAGAAATGAATAGACTCAATGAATTCCATTAGTAGTCTAGCATCATCTTGAAAAAATAAAAAAACTAGAATAAAAAGCCAAGTCGCATCCTTATAGGACAAATCTACCTTAACAGGTTATGACTGTAAAACGCTTACCTATTTTGCCTTCATGAATTTATGCTTTTTTGTAGTTCATCCAGTAACTCATAAAAGTTGAGAAATCAAATATACATAATAAAAATTTTAAAGCTAGTTTCATATGCCTGAACTTTATAAGAAAATAAATAAATTAGTTTGAATAGGCAATAGTTTGCCCAGCTTCTTATAACTCTAGCCTCAGCCTCCAACACTCTGAATGGCATTGCAATCAAACTCTCAAATGAATCCGAAAATGCTTTTAAGAAACAATCTATCATTTAAACATGCATGTTAGTATAAAAGGACAAGTAATTCCAAAAGGATCTCCAGTTCCATCAAAATTTCTTATCTAGAATCCTCCAATGGATTTAAAAAAAAAAAAAAAAAAAAAAAAAAAAAAACTTTGTAGGTTATATTCATCTAATGAAAGACAATAAATTAATAAGTGTCAATAAAAAAGTATACTCTAAACTTCCATGACATTGTAGCTATATCATTATCAAATTCTTACATGGTACAATTTCCAAAAAAATATTTAATTATTTACATAAAAATGATTAAAAGATGGATATAATTTAGTTCCTACTTTTAAACCTCACCCGCAAAACGATGACAAATGATAACTTAGTCTAGTGACTTGTCCTTTCTTTAGAAATTTTTTTAAGTTACCTTCTGGTCCAACCTCTCATTAGGCGTAGGCTAGTACTTGAGATTATATGAGTTAATAGGATTTACCTATAAATATCCTCTTGTTATGTCAGGGGGGAGAGGTTTTTTTTTTTTTTTTTTTTTTTTTTTTTTTTTTTTTTTTTTTTTTGAGTTCATGGTCAGGTTGCATCCTCTGAGTCTTAGGGAGGATTCCCTAGTGTACGAGAGCAGAGGGAGAGATGAAACAACAGTGTAGACCAAAGCTTTGCCAAGATTGATTTGCCTAAACCCTAAAGCCTTTCCCATAAAGTCGAGATTAATTCGGGGCATTCAGAATACAGAAACAGTTATTGGATTTATGGTTCCCAGCTATATTTCAATCCCCATTCCATCAAGGTCTACAAACAATTCAAAATTGATGTTCCTGGCTCTATCAGCGTCCAGGCTCATTAGAAATAGGGATTTTGAAGTGGAGAATACATTTCAACCACCTACCAAAAGCGGGGAATCCATTTCATCCAGGCTTATGCTTTTTAAATATTTACAAGTTATTTAACTGAAAAAAAAAGGATAGGAAAAGGAAAAAGAAGGAAGAGGAGTAGAAAGAAGAAATGAGAGGGAAAGATAAATTTTGAGGTAAGAAAAAAATTTAGGCTTATCATTCTCAAGATTAGATTTAAATGAGAAATTGTAAGTGTGGATGATTTTCTGAGATAAGAAAGATAACTTTTGGCCAGAAATTTCAAAAATTGTCGTAACTGACAAAGTGTGTTCAGATTTGGGATAAGCGCCTTAAAGAGTTTGAATGTCCAAGTGAGGAAAAATTCAACTAAAATTATTATGTATTAATTAAGTTTAATTTATGAATTTTCCTAAACTTAAAGAGAATATTCCAAGCCATGTATACAAGACAATGAGCACAAGGCGAGCCTACGGAAGAGGCTCATCACGACGTTGAACCAATAACACATGTGAGATATTTAATTACTAAATTAAGAAATAAATTTTCTATATGATCATTACTTGCTAATATTCATTGCTATATTCATTTATTACGTTAAGTGGCATTTAGAAATTTCTTTCATATTGCACTTGATTATCAATGTAGCCTGATCTACTAATTTCACATTGATGCCTGCATATTTCCAATTCATAGTATTTCACAGACAAACAAAATTAAATGCAAATTGTTGATTTTACTTATTACATTGTACTTATTAAGCGCGTTAAAAAAGATAATTGTTGCAAGCGCATCCAAGTTAAATAATTAAATGCATATGGAAATGATTATAACAGGTGAAGAAAATCAAGAAAATGTCATGTGTTGTGATAGGTAAACTACTTTACCTATGACTTGCGCGGAGGGCAAAATTTTGACCAGATGAGCCCAAATAGAAAAATAATTGAATTTCCAACTATTGATATTGAGATTAAAACAGATCATTTGGTATCATGAGAATGTTGATAAATGTCATGTTGGAACGACCACCCTTTATCAGAAGATACCATAGATGATAGGTTGAGTGATCATCAGAAAAAATGAAATGAGTCAAAGTCTATGCAAATATAAGATGATATTCTAAGAAAGAAATAGTGGAGAATAAAAATAAAAATGCAAGTAAAATAATTTCACGCATTGCGTTGCATTATGTGATGAATAAAAGAATTGCCACTAGTCATTTTATTTATTCTAACTGCTACCTCTAGTACTACTTCCAATGATATTTTCTGAATATTAAAACATATTTTTTTATTTCCAGTGTTATCATCCAGGTTAGCGTTTGATCTTATTTTAAAATTATTTATTTCATTTAGCCTGTAGCTTACCCAATATAATTATGTTGCTTTTCATGGAGGGATACAGAGTAATTGGACCGTCAGCCAGTTGATTTGTCTTTCGTACAGCTTCTGAATGTAAAAGTTTTGGTTAAATATAGAAGAATTTTTGGGTACATAAACTTTTATAATTAAGTTTTTAGAAGCTCTGTATACTATTTAAAGACTATTTTGCATGTTCTCTCATGTATGTTTCATATGAATTAATATTTAATGAATTGAATTGTAATGGTTTACTTGAGAGACAATTTAGTAAGACCAGTAAGACCACTTCTTCACTCACCTAGTCCTGATTTATACAAGTCAGGATAAGTGCTAGTAAAAATTGAGTCAAATTAAGTTAGTCCTTTTTTACACCTCTAGTTGACCTGAGGATTGAATGGAGTGTGATACCAAGTGTGCTAAAATTAATGAAAGTTGGCTGGAATGGATCCAGTCGCACAATGGGGGCTGATTAAAAACCTAATTTGAGTCTTATAGCTTACCCGACATAGTCTCCATAAGCTGTCAACTGAAAAGTTGGCAAGAATGTGGAGGCTATTATACCTAAAAGCCTGAGTTGAAACCTTCAGAAGAAAAAAAGATTTTTTTTTTTTTTGGGTTTTATTTCTATTTTTTTCAAGTAGGATTACTCATCTTAAGTTGCAGGATAACTTCCAACAATGCACCATCAAATAATTCTTACCCGTCATCATTTATGATTGTATAGAACTTTTAACTTTACTGAAAATATTCTTGAGATTAATTCAAGAAGAAACATAGATTACACTTGGCAAGAGATAAATTAAGTAGTTGTGGAAGAAAATCTTATGCAACAACAACAAGCTTCTATCCATTGTATGGATGGCTACACAAATCTTTTTCTCCATTGTCTCCAATTGAGTGTCATATTTTCATTTAATTCTAATAAATTAAGATCATTTTTCAGACAACATGCCCAAGTCTTTTTAGGTCATTTCTACCTTTCTTAACGCAAGTCAAATCTAAAATATCTACTCTCCTAATTAGGTCATCAGATAGTCTACGTTTAATGTGACCAAACCATCTAAGATGACACTCTCTAATCTTGTATGCCACTGGAGCTACACCAAACCTTTTGCGGATATATTTGTTTCTCAATTTGTCTCTAAGTGTAAGGTCATTCATCCACCTAAGTATTCTCATTTTAGCAACACACAATATGCCCAATGCTTTCCTTTGCTTCAACCATCCAACTTGAATTCTATAAATAAAATTCCCATCTATATCACAATCACTTTGAACAATAGACATAAGATACCTAAAAAATTCACTCTTTTTAATGATTTGATCACCCATTATTACAAACCCGCCACTAGATCTACTACTATTAAAGTTACATTCCATGCATTCAATTTTAGATCTAATCAAACGAAAGCCTTTAGACTCTAAAATTGACCTCCACAATTCAATTTTTTTTACTAAACTCTTTCTCTAGTCTTATCCACAATAAGGCTATCATCAAAGAAAGCTTACACAATGGTACATCCTCCTATAAATGTCCTATAAGAACATCCATAACTAAAGCAAAAAAAATACAAGCTTAAAGCCGAAGCCTGATGTAATCCAAATGAAATAGGAAAATACTTGTTCAATCCTCCTTCTGTTCAAACAAAAGTAACAGCTCTAATATACATGTCTTTAATGACTTGAATATAAGTTATATCAACATTTTTATTTTCTAGAACTCTCCTAAGTACTTCTCTTGGATCCTTATTGTCAGTTTTTCTAAATCAACAAAATCATATGTAAATCCTCCTCATTCTCACCATACATCTCCATCAACCATCTTGATAAAATTATAGGTTTTATAATAGCCTTTACAGACATAAATCTAAATTGCTTTTGAGAAATCTTTGTATCATGTTTAATACCGGGATTAGTTGGGATGTGACATAATACAAAGAAAGTAAATTTTTATTAATATTAAAATAGTGATACAACACGACTCAAAAAAAAGAGAAATACAATAATAGCAGAGTCCCTAGCTAGAGCTACTCTGCACCCGAATTCGGGCACCGTTCCAAGTGTTTGCATCAACGTCCTATCCTATATTCAATTACCCGCTCTAATAATTTTAATGTATGACACATTAACTTAATTCCTCTATAATTTGTACACACTTGTGCATCGCTTTTATTCTTAAAGATAAAAATCAAAATACTCTTCCTACACTCTGGCATCTTTTTTTGTTTTTAAAATAATATTAAAGATTTTAGTAAGTCAAGCTATTCACAAATCTCCTAAATATTTTCACATTTCTATTAGAATACCATCAAGTCCGACTAAATTTTCACAATTCATTTTCTTTAAAGTCTCCTCAACTTTTGTTTTATAAATGTGACATAAAAATAAAAAAAATTATTATTATTATTAAGATCACCAAAAGACAATCGTACTTTCAAAATCTTAACTGAAAATTTTATCAAAATATCTCAACCATTTAAGTTACATGTTTTCATATAAGAAAAACACTTTTTGATTTTTATTCATAATATATTTTATTTGAACTAAATCTTTATTTTTCTTATTTATTTGTTTGGCTAGTTTTTAGATATATCTTTCACCCATTTTAGTATATAATCTATTATAAAGATCACTAAAAACATATTTCTTAGCATACAAATTGTTTTCTTAGACTTCTTATGGGTCACCTTATATTTCTTTCAAACTTTTACATTTAAACCAATTTTTATAATAATTTTTTTTATATTTTATATTATTCCACCACTAACTATTTTTATTTAGTTTTTAATTTTGATTCTTCAAATACATCTTCTGCAACACACTTAATAGAGCTCATTATTTCTTTCTTATAAGAAGAAAAAATAAGTCAAGGCAACTTGTGTGCTTAAGGATCTATTAGGGAACCAACAAAAGAGAATTAAAAAAATCAAACTGAACATAGCTAAACACAATACACACAGAAAGATGTCATATAAAATTAGTAATCATAAACTGAGCTATCATAGTATGAGAGGAAACGAAAGATAAGCATTATTGAAGATCAATTATCTAGCAAGCATATTTCCATTTTTTTTCTCATTGGTTTGGTTCTATTTATAAAGAATATTTAGTTAACTGTTGTAAGAATAAATTATTCAAAATAATATCATCAAGTGATTTTCTTCCTCAGTGGTATCTCTTCCTTTAATAGGACACAATGACAATGGAGAAAAATGATTTCCCCATGTAGTGGGATTAAGGCTTTGTTGTTGTTGTTGTTGTAGCATTTGTTCCTTTACATGGTATTTTAAACAAAAGATAGGAGAAGGAGCATCATCCACTTCACCACGCCTTGCAATTAAACCCCCACCCCCCTGCACTCTTCGATAACTCACACTTCAGATTACAACATGCAAGTTGAACAGAAAAAAAATTATTGCAAATGTCACATTTTGTTCAAATGGTTGTATGCAAAAAATAAAAATAAAAAAAGGATGCTGTTATGCCGCGATGAGAAGACCAGAGCAAAGTAATCCTACATATTGATTATGTGGTATGAACAGCAAATTTTGGTTTCTTATTTAATATAGCTTCTCCTCTTAAGTTTTGGCTTGTTCTTGATGTAGGCAACAAGTTAATTTTTTTTTTTACTTTTGAGTTCTCTGCTGAATAGAAGTATATTGTTGTATTTTGCCTCTATTTTACTGAAAATTCTCCTTCTATGTAAGTCATGGCCAGAAAATAGATAGTTGTGACAGAGGCGACCAGTGGGTTTTGGACTTCAAGAGATGGTGGCAGAGGCTAAAAAGATTCAGGTGATTGTGTAGTCACAATTTGGGGTTGGAGAGTTTAGGAGAGGATAAGAAAAAAAAGGTTTTGAAAGAGAATTGGATTAATTCTATTATAAAAAATAGGCTATTAATAGAAATTTTTCATTAAGAATTCAATATGACATTGATCATATCCTACCAAAACTAACTATACAGAAGAAAAGCCGATCCTAAACAAACTCTACAATGTAGGAAAACACTCTCTTAAACTTAAACACAAATTTATCCAAATAAAATTCAAAATAAGCCCTTTTCCAATGAAATTTCTGAATAACTTCATACTAGGATTGCCTGCCATACAAGATTACTTTGTTTGGTCAGCAATGAATATCATAATGTTCTCTTAACTTTCATCCAACGGTCTAGATTTTCTATCTCACAATCTTGATGATCATGCATTTGACCAATGATCCGATTTCAATTCTGGAATCATGCTGCTTTAATCTATCATCCCAATCAAGCAATCAGGAAATTACAATAAATGGTGGCTTTCACCAACAAATTTGAGTATCAAAATTTCAATGACCCCAATCCATTTGATTTTTTAATGATATAATGTGCAAATCATGATCAAAGACATCAGATTAATCAGCCTCTTGATTAAAATTCTAAATTAAAAGGGTTGGAGGGGTGAGGAAGGGAGGCAGAAAGGAGAAAGGCAAACAAAAAGGAAAGGGAACAAGATCATTTTTATTAATTACACCATGATACCTACTTTTAATGCGATGTTAAACTAAAAATCTTCGTCATTAAAAATAGAGAAATGTAGAAAAAATTCAATTTTAGTAATGAAAATGGAAAGAAACTACAAAATGATGCTCAGAAAATATTTATTATGAAATTACATTTCATGTTACCATATTTAGCCTCCCGTGAAGTAAAACAACTGCATAAGTACAACATATATGCATTAAAATCTGACTAGAAACTCCTCAAGCATTTTGAATATGGTCACACATGATTCAGGAGAGTTAGAAGATGGAACATGAGAATTAGTCCCTCAAGTTTGAATCCTAAATATATTTGTCCCGCAGATTGCTCATTTCAAAAAGGCAAAATGATTCTAATTCTAGAATCCACAGACTATAATATAGAAGTCTAGCAGTGCAAAAGAGATGTATTAAGAGCGCTTAATAATAGCAAAAGGCTAGCATAATAATTACGACAATTTCTAGATCTATCTCAATATTTTATTTTGTCTAAAAAGGGCGAAAAACATGATTGTAATTATATTCCAAAGCAACAGCAGGAGGATAGAGAAGACAACAGATAAAACACGCCCTACTAAAAGCTATAATGAGATTATAAGTAGATAAATAACAAATATAACAAATAAATAAAAACTAATTTGCAATACCTTGTTAAGATAGTTCATCTGGGTAACAACACAGAAAACAACTACTATTGCAAAAAACCAGGTTTGTGGATATATTAACTGATTTGTGCCTGAAAAGGTCAACTTTAAAGCTATTCCAAGAGCTTTCACACCCATTACCTACAAAGATAATACAAATCCAAATCAAACTAGGAAAACAAGTCAAGAATATAGAAAAGAAATAAATAATTCACAAGAATGCATACCGAAAGTGAACCAATAAGAGAGCAGACACCAATATATGCCATGACATGTGTCTGTCCATACTGAGGGATAAAATGGACTACAATTACAAAGACTGTCACCATAACTGCAGCTGAATAGAAAAGAAATGCTGCAAAATACAGATACAAGGTTTGACATTTTATTGAGAGAATTGGATAGAAATGCAGATTTAAGAGAGATAGATATTTGTTAGTTGACAAAAGCTAAACAAAGCTAATTGTAGCCCATACTGCAGCTAAAAGAAATAACCAGACCTGGTTCTGTAGCAAGATCCCACACTTCCTTAACCGAATCAATTTCACGCTCTTGAGGAGCATGGAGAACAATTGTTATGGACCCCACAACACAAAGAGCACAGCCCAAGATTCCAAAAATATGCAACTTCTCTCGCAAGATTATATGAGCAAGTGCAGCACTGCAACACAATTTTTTTTAAATCAATACGTGACAGCCAAGTTAGTTGACATGGTGTGTTAGGATCGTACCTGATGATTATGCTAAGGGCACCAAGAGGAGTCACCAGTATTGCAGGAGCAAAGGCATAAGCTGCAAAATTAGCCACTTCCCCCACAACCACTGGATTGTAGGCATAAATTAGCCAAAACATTCGATCCAAAATAAGATAAGAGAGCCAAAAAATGTACGAGTATATTTAACTATATTCATAACACTCAACACAAAAATAACACCAAGGAGGGAAGCATCCTCCACCAATAGCCAACCAACCTAGCAGCAGCCAGTTCTTTTAACTGTAGCACAGTAAGTATAAAGAACTAAACTTCAGGCTCTTTCATTAATTTTGTCCCTAATAACCAGCATATTTTCCATTGCAGTATGTGAACATAATAAGATTAATAAAGTTGGCGGATTTGCCTCGTTTACATAATTTTTTACCCAAGTGAACGCAAAATGTGGCCCTTTAATCCAAATCATTTGATATAAAAAAATGATTCCATCAGGCCATAGGTAAGTCAACTGAACCATAAGATAGGGTTAACAATAAACAATCTAAAAGTAGAGAATGAGATTATAGAAACCGTTAGGTTCCCCTATTGTGAGTTAGAAGTTCAGAGTTCAACACAAATAGCAGACTCTCCGTGATGTGGAATTGAGCTGCCTGCATTAACACAGCCACAGCCCAGTTTGAGTAAGGGCCCTATAAACCAAGTATTTGACAAGCATTTCTATCTTGCTTGAAACTTTACGGTCAGTTTATGTTCATAACTCAAGCATATTGCAAGGAAAAAAATTATTGTTGTCATCAAAAGCACAAATTCTTTTTTGACAACAAAATAACTAATTATTTCTCAGAACTTGAAAACATTAAGCAGAAAAGAAGGGGACAAAACCATAAATTTTTGTTTTATTTGCAAGCCCTATTGCTTCTAATATGCAAAGTATACTCAGAATTAGCACAAAACAAATAACAGAGAAATTCAAGGTATGAATTTAATTAGACCAAGCAAGGCATTCATTACAAAAGAACCCATCAACTAAACAGCACCGATCAATCACAAAGTATTACCCATGCATGAGTTTGTAAATTGCTACACTAAGCTCACTAATAATGTACAGATGTATAAGAAGTCTCACTTGCTATCATGCCTGCCCACCATAGCGGCTCATACAAGTAAGAATAGCCACCAGCTCCTGCATCAAATTTGCAAATACTTGATCTTTCAGTAACAAGAAAAAATGAAGGAGACTTGGCAAATAGATATGATGCAGAATGTGGGGTAAAGTAACGAACACTACTAAGCAAGTTACAAAAGATTTATTTGGAGAATATAAAAAAAAAAGTTTTTATAAATAAAAAAAATAGCTGGAACCGAAAATAATAATGTACAAAAAAAAGATAAAATATAAGAAGTTATGCAATAAAAATTGTTTTAAAAGTAAAATTTTAGAAAATCGGGGAACATATAAGGTGGCTCGTAGGGAGTTTAAGAGAACAACTTGTGATGCTAAGAATTTTGTTTTTAATGATTTTCATAATTTATTAGATATTAAAGAGAATATATATATATATATATATAAACTAGTCAAACAAAGAGATAAGAAAAAAAAAAATTTAGAGTACGGTGTATTAAGGATGAAAATCAAAAAATACCTTTTTAGATAAAGATATTCAACATGGGTGGGTGAGATATTTTGATAAGTTTTTTAATGAATATTTTGAAATATGAAGCGATCTTAATATAGTTAATAATAATAATTTTTTTTTATTTTTACTGTTGCATTAGTAAAACGGAAGTTGAGGAGGCTTTAAAGAAAATGAATACGGGAAAATTAATAAAATATGATGGTATCCCAATAGAATTGTTGAAATGTTTAGGGGATTTATGAATTTTTTGGCTTATTAAATTTTATAATATTATTTTAAAAATTAAAAAGATGCCTGATAAGAGGAGAGAGAATATTTTGGTCCCTATTTTTAAGAAATTAAGTTAATGTGACATACATTAAAATTAAAATTATGGGAGAGAAAAATTAAGTTAATGTGACATACATTAAAATTATGGGAGAGAGAAATTGAACATAGGTTAAGACGTGATACTGAGATTTTTCAAAATAAGTTTCGATTTTTGTCGCGCAAGTTTACTATGGAAGTCTATATATTTATTGAGAGGATTGATGGAGAAGTACAAAGATAATAAAAATGATCTACACATTATTTTTGTTGGTTTAAAAAAAACTAATGATAAATCCTAGAAAAAGAAAGGCGTTGATATGACTTATATTCGAGTCATTAAAGGTATGCATACTAGAGTTGTTACTTGTGTTTGAACACCATGAAGATTGACCAAATATTTTCCTAACTCATGTCGTTTTGCCTTAGTTATGAATGTTCTTACTAGACATTTATAGGATGATGTACCATGATGTATATTTTCTACTAACAATATCCTTTTTATGGATAAAACTTAAAAAAGAGTTCGGAAAAAACTTGACTTATACATTAGATTCTTAAGGTTTTTGTTTGAGTAGATCTAAAACTAAATATGTTAAATGTAATTTTAGTAGTAGTAAACCTAGTGGTGGGGTATTAATAATGGGTAACGAAGTCATTAAAAAGAGTGAACATTGAGATATCTAGCGTCTATTATTTAGAGTGATGGTGATATAGATAGGGATGTTATTAATAAAATTCAAGTTGGATGACTGAAGTGGAGGAATGCATCAGACCTATTGCGTGATAGAAAAGTACCATTTAGACTTAAAAGAAAATTTTATAAAATGGTGATGAGACCTACAATGTTGTATGGTGCAAAATGTTGGCCTATAAGAGTGAAGCATAAAACTAAGTTCAGTGTTGCTGAGATGAGAACGCTAAGGTGGATGAGTGGTTTTACACTTAGAGACAAAATGCGAAACGAATATGTCCATGAAAGAGTTGGTGTAGCTCTAATGGTAGACAATATTAGAGAGTCGTCTTCGATGATTTGTTCACATTAAACGTCGACCATCCGATAATCTTATTAGGACCGTAAATGTTTTAGATTTGATTTATAGTAAGAAAGTTAAAGCTTGACCTTGTATAAAAAATAATTTTAATCTATTAGTATTAAATGAAATATGACACTCAATAGGACTTAATGGAGAAAAAAGATTCATGTAGCAGACCACACTTAGTGGGATAAAGGCTTGTTTTTTTTTTTTTTTGTTGTGTATAAGATGCAGAATGTCAAGGTGCAAATAGAAGTCCAACTCAAGAATAATCTTTTGCATAAAACAAAGAATTTTTCAATTCATTTAAATTCATTTGTAATTTTATTACTGAATAAATAAAAATATAATGTGAAACAAAAGAAAAATCAAATCTGTGCGTGCACAAAAAGATAAATAATACAAATTTAAGCAAGCAAACAAAAAGATAATTAATACAAATTTAAACAAGCAAATGTTAAGAGCCCTATATATGTACCCCCAAAATTTTAATCTGATAGAAGAATGAAAACTGTTATGAAAAAGTACATGAAAACCAATAAGTAATCAGTTAGTCAAATTAGTCTTCTGTTAAAGTTACTAGATTAGGACAAACAAATATCAAAGAATAAAATGATTATACGAAGAAAATTTTATTGATCCAACAAATTTTCAATCTCTTTCACTTTTCTCCCTTATTTTGCAGATTTACACGCATTTAAATGTCAGAAAATCTATTAGTAACATGACCAACAGGAAAATATGATAAGGGATCTCAAACTACATATCAAGCAGATCCAGTATATAATGTATTTCATGAAAAAAGAGCATATTCAAGAACCAACCTTATCAAACCAGATTTCATACATGCTTTGATAAAGCTTTTGTTATTTAAAGTTAGTATTCCCGTACTGATTCCTACGCTTCATCCTTTCTCTATACTGAAACTAGTGACACTAACTCCAAAAAATATAAAGTAGTGCAAAATGAAATCAAAAGATGCAAGAAACGTCAAATACAAATCACAGCAGTAATTTGACAGTACCATGTAAGAACAATTTGTTCATGTAGTGATAAACAGGTCCAAGCCATTAATATAAAGTTTGTTCCTGGAATATACTGGAATATAAGAATGCAGATAGATTTTTTTTTTTTTTTTGGCATCATCTAGTGCAGAATCATTGGTCGAATACATTATGCCTTCAATGCATGCAGAATATTTAAGCTTGAATTATAATCTTCTATGCGAAATTCAACTACCACCGCTCAAAAACACCATCCCAATTTAGTTCTCGGCATAATCCCATACAAACGATTTTAGAAATAATTCCCAGCAGTAAATTTGCTGTCATCAAATGAGACTTGCTTTAAATAGGATTTATCACTGGATTTACTAAATCCAGTCAAATGGCAAAATGCAGGAGTTTCGTAGATTTGCGAAATTTAAGATTTAGAAAATCCAATCTCGCCTTTGATTCCGCCTAAATCGGGATTTATTAAAAGGTGAAGATTTATCGATTTACTAAATTCTACTCGCATCCAACATGTAATGCCTACCATCAAAAGTAATATAAATAGATTCGCCATTTTCCCATGCTGCAGCACGTGTCTAATAAATTCATGGCCAACAAAACCACTTCAACACAAAGCTCCGACCAGCCCAGGAGTTGAATTTACTGGAAAAATTCCTAAACCAAAAGAACCTAAAGTGTATTCGTACCTGCTCTAACACCAGAAGCACTGGCCTTCTTCAATCCCTTCTTCTTAACGATGAAGCTGGCCCCAATGAAAAAGCTGGAAGACAGCGCAAGCACCAAACCCTTTATGTTGTCAGAGGACATGCCCCTATAAGAATCCCGCCAACTACCACCCGACGCCATTGCCGGCATAGAGCGAAAACCCTAGCGATAATTCGGAAACCGCTACCGCGCGATCCCCGCAGTACACTCCAAAGCATCAGCCATGGAAGTGGTTAAAATCAAGAAGAAGCTTAGCCGCTAGATGAAAAGGGCTGGCGGTCGTTGGGGGGGAGCCCGGCGGCCGCCACTTACCCTTGTCCGTAATCCCCCTTCTCTCAAATGATCTCAACAGATCTGAGAGTTCTGGGAAAAATATTGGTGGTCTAATGCTCTGGAAACGAAGAAGCGGATGGATGTCAAGATCGTTCCTTTTAACTGGATCAAAGGGAAATTGTACGACATTCACAAAAGACAATTGTTGTCCACGATTTTCCTTCGCATGGCGACAAATTTTATGAGCAATTCCATTTAATTGTTTCGATAAAATTTTGAGCCCAAAAGTAATTTTTGCAGCGAGGTGGGATTTGAATTTAAGGTAGGATTTTCAGGCATGACACCCAAAATGTTATGACGGGGGATTTACAAACATGTCACTTGATTTTCAAGTATTTATATATTTAATATGTAATATTTTTTATTTATATTTATAATATTTTGATGACATAACTTTATGCATAAAAAGATAAAAAGATTCATGTCATCTTAAAAAAAAATTAATAATAATGTTATTTATAATGTAGCATTAAACATTTAAATGTTATCCATATAAATATGAATATATTTATGGGTCTCTTTGGGACAACTATTGATTATTTATAATTTGCTGATAAGCAAATTATTCTAATAATCTGATAATAATCTGACTTGCTGTTTGGGACAGTTTATTCAGAACATCTTACTGACAGCTGTTGCTGGATAAATGATCATTTTGCCCATGTTTGATTAAGCTGATGGCAACAGAACTGTTTGAGCACATAAATAAATAAAACAGAACTCCAAAAACATTGCAGATCAGTTCAATAAAGAAACATAGAGTCCTCACATTCTTGTGAGTATCAGAACAAATAAAATAAAGATAAATACATTACAACAACAACAAGAAATATTAAAATAATTACAGCTAGAATATGCCCAAAAATCGTTCATTCATTTCATATATCACATCAAAAATTAAAAAATATATATATTCCTTGCATCTCCCAAAAAAACCAACAGAAAAGAATAACTTTCCAAGGATGGCAGGGGACAGCATACTTGATGAATCAGAAGTAAAATCGAAATGACAGAAAAGAATAACTTTCCAAGGATGGCAGGGGACAACATACTTGATGAATCGGAAGTAAAATCGAAATGGTAGGGCTCGCGAGAAGGAAGGAGAGGGTATACCTTACGTCGATCTCAGTCCAAGCGAAGGAGAGGAGGATCGGCGAGCCGAGGGGGATCTGCCAGGCGAGACGAGTAATGTGTGATTCTCCTTGGAAGGGTCTGATCTCCTGTGTATGGGCGAGCAGATGGGTGTGATTCTCTGGAAATGCGAGGGCAGAGGGAGCAAGGTGAAGGGTGCGATTCTCGGAAGTGCGAGGGCAGAGGGAGCGAGGCGAAGCAGAGGTGAAGGAGCACAGGAGATCTGTGAAGCAGAGGAAGCAAACTAGAGGAGATCTGCGATTCTCTTAGGGTGAGGGCGAGCGGGATATGCGAAGGGGCAGCATAGGAACTTTTCCCTAATCGCAGAATTCATACGCGGGACGCGGGGGAAGTCCGACTTGCGAAAAGATGAAGAAAATGGCGATAATAAAACGTCGCGGCGGAAATAATTTAGAGCGAATAAGAAAATGGCGATAATAAAACGTCGCGGCGGGAATAATTTAGACCGAATGCGATATATAAACGGGAAGGCGGCGTTTTCAAAACGCCGCCGCTCCCTATAAGATGCCTCAAACGGGCCCTAAATGTTAGATATATAGTAACATAAAAATTATGTGATATGTTATGCCTATTTATATTACATGTTTAACATTTAATAGCATCCAAAACATTAAAATAAACTAAAAATATAACATATCATTGTTAGAAGCAATAACACGATCTCATGTTGTCGCTAGCTCACCATCACCATCATTGTTTCGTTGCATGCACCATCATTAGCTTGTCGTCACCTATCTGTGAGCTCGCCTCCCCGCCTTCTGCAAATGTACCATCACCTGCTCCTCGTCGCCTGGCCTGCAACAACCAAGGGTAGAGCTAGGGGTTGTCAAGGAAGGAGGAGAGAATGCGGGTGTGGGGAGCCTCAATGAAGTAGAAGAGGATTCAAATGAAAAGTAAAGAGGGGATATTTCAGGAAGGAGGATTAGGGTGCAAGAGAAGTTGTTGAGAGCGATGCATTCAGCACAATGAAGAAGGATGAAGAGGTAAATATTGTTCAAGGCTTTCATGATGGTCACCTAAGCGTGTAAGCAAGTCGAGTCGAGCTCGTCATGCCAAAATGCTAGCTCCACTCAAATGAAATGTTGTGACAACTCAGATGGTTGTGAAGAAGGAGAAGTCATGGTAGCTTGCTAGAAAAGACATCAAAGTGACTGGTTTTCAGCTAGTCGAGTCGACTCACGAGCAAACAAGTCAAGTCTTGACAAGCGCAAGCTCAAGCTCGTTTAATATACAAGCTTGAGTTTAACCTTGAGCTTTATGGGTTTAGAAAATATATCATCATTCAAATTATAATAATTAATATATAGTTAATCAAATATAAATTTCAAAATGATATATTATTTCAAAAGATAAAAATATTATTCTATAATGGATTCAATCACTGAACAAAAATTTTGAAAACTATGGGCTTGCATGAATTAAAGATTTTTTATGTAGCTAATATGGGTAAGATATTGTTCATTTTAATCTTGTGTACAAGTTTCATGGAGGGGCAATCACCTATAATTAAATTTATCATATGAGTAATAATCCTGTAGGAACACTCTCGATTAAAGTAGTAGCTTCTCTCTTAATAAATTTTAAAGTTTAACTTTTAATATTGTTATTTTAGAATATCAATCAAAATATAATAAATTGAAACTTTTTTTTTCGGTTGAAGAAAGAATGGCAGAAAGTTTTTGGAAACTTAGAAGCTTAGTATCACTCTAATAATCTATTTTAAGCTTTTTTGTTGAATTTAAATTTGTCCTTCGAGACATGCTCAGGTCCTTGAGGCAGAAAAAAAAAAGAGAAAAATAAGGAAAAAAAAAATAACACATATAGGCTTGCCCCGTAAGGGCGAACTAGGGTATCCCCTTTTATCTATTAAAAATAACAATTACATTGAGAATATGAAAGTTCTCTCTATATGAGAAGTCAAGAGAGAAGAGCCCCATTTTATATGCTATGAACTCTCTATTTATAGAAAAAAGTGATGAAGAAGCTCTCCTCATCGGAGAGAATGAAGGAGTTGTTGAATTTGACCTTCTCCCAGACAGAGAGTAAGCTTTCCTCGTCGTCTCATCGGAGTGTCACCAGAGAAGAGGAAAATGACCAACAAAATGAAAGAAGAGATCAGAAAATGAAGGAAAAGAGCTTATCTTAACTTCTCTTTAAAGAAGAAGATGGAATCACTCAAGAAATCTCCTTGGAAGCTCTTGAATCCCCCTTGCTCCAACACTCCTCTGTAACAGCATGGTGGCTGATTGATCGAATGAACACTTCCTTAGGGGTTCGTCAGCCATAGGGGGGTTATCCAAGGGTCAAAGACCACATTCCAATTCAGTATGGACGAAAAACATCTCCCATGCAATTTTTAGGTGAAAAGTCAGGCCGTAGGGGAAACACCAGCGATCCCGACAGCCTTTCAATGTGTCACAGATGGAGGTAATTACTCTTGGCGCTCTGTCTGGGCAGTGAGGCTACGCCACTTACGGGTGTGGTCACGACGGTCGAAGAACTTGGGCACCTACTTAAATCTGAACATGGTCACGCCAAGATTGCAATGTAATTATGTCATCACATATGTTTGGTCTGTGTGGCCATGCCACCTTCAAGCGTGGCCACGCCGACCATAGCCCTTTTGGCTTGTGTAGGGTGATCTCGACATGACCACACCTGGTTTAGGAGTGGTCATGCCACTAACTAGACGTGGTTACTTCTGAATTAGACGTGGTCATGCCTGAATTAGGCGTAGTCATGCCTGAATTTAGGGTAGTCACGCCTAACCCCAAAAAGATTGCGCTTATGGAGAAGCTCGCCAAGGGGTTTTTGGGCCTTGTGGGACCTCCGGAGAATCGAATGTGAGTAGCTAATGACACTTGGACCTATGTAGGGACAATAAATGTGTATCAAAAGAGTTCGAGAGGTCGTACATATCGTCGAGCAAAGCGGTTCTAACATGAAATCCGTATGTTCGGGCCTTGGACTTAATGTCCGAACATGGTGCAGGGTTCTCTAGTTGATAGCCTGTGCCAAGAAATATCTATATCAACAGGATACAATCCTGTGTCACGAGAACGAATGTCAACCTAGAGGATACCAAAAGCAATGTCGGCTTGGCAACACTCAACTTGAAGCCCGACTATGATGGTGTAGAACCCAATTAATGTCGAGTCACTCGACAAGGATGTCACATCAAAAATGGATGCCACCAATAATATATCTATGTAATGATATGCCAAGTCAAAAGAAAAAAAATGTCTAGCATAATTACTCTAAAATATCAAGCTAAGAGAAGTTAAGATGAAAGAAAATTATACTATTGAATCAAACAAAAGATACATGTTTTGATGGTCATAATAAGTCTTACATAATCATTAGAGAAAAGTATTGATATTAATAAGTGACCTACTTTAAAGCTCTAGAAACTCAGCCATTAAAAGAGAGACTTAGAATCCTCAACATGTTGGGTATATTTGTGGGGAACATCACATATGCTAGAATCCCCAACTTGTGCGGTATGTTTAGGAGAACACCATATATGCTGAGGATGATCATTTAGAAAGGACTAATTTACAATAATACTTTAAACATTTAATAAGTGTGGATTGTTTGAGGGAAACACCACACAATGGAGTTAACAAAGATGTTCCAATGCTAATGGTACAAAATCAATCTACCCATATATGAGGAACATTTAGAAAGGCTAAATATGACTCAACATATGGTTCCAACCCAATGATAAGTGGCCAAGTTAATGACTTTAAGAACTTATTCGATGAGATCCTCAACTCATGGTATTTTCAAGGGGAACATTACATGTTAGCAATCACAATAAGTGTGGCATATTTAGAGGAATTTGGCAAATGTCAGAGTTGTAGTATGATGTAGTAAAATGATCATGCTAGGAAGGGAGGACTCTTCTATGTTTGATTTCACCATCTCTAGTATTTAATCTTTATTCTTTTACATTCTTAAAAAAATAACCCATTTTAGCTGCCTAAAATATATTATTGCGTTGGGTGAATTTGATAATTATAAGGGATGAACTTTATCTTTGTGATGAAGATATTTTTGGGCTTACTTTCTCATTTGGCCAAACATTTGATGCCATAGATTTGAATTTACCCTACAACCATGGAAAATCATACTTTTTATGAGTTGGTGTTTATGTAAGAATTGAATATTACATTATCCCAATCAATTACTAAAGTACATTTTATTATTTTTCAAGCATCTATACTAAAAGTGGCATGTCATCCTTTTATAACTAGTTTAGTAATAAAAATAATTTCTCCTCAAACCAAGAATATGCCTAAATTTATATAATTTTCAAGTATTTCCATTTATTATCTTAATTATCATCTCTAATGTGTAGAATACTCAAGAATTGAAGATCAATTAAGAGCGCTTTGTTATAAAATTGTATGCAACATTCTATCATTATATCTTTATTGAAGAATATTTGAAAGAAACAAATGAATCTAATATCCAACTTTTCACTAAATTACACTCAGTATTACTCTATCTCATATGTCTTCCACAAATGCATTCATCAATATCTTTTAAACTTTTAGCCTCCATCTTATTTCTTAACCATGTATTATATCATTAACTCAAAAATTCCTAAAGTAAAATCACCCACTTAGTCAATGTCATGGATTACTTTTGTTTTGATTTAATTATTAATTCTTTACACAAGATTTTATTCTGCCTTTTCCATTATTTTGTTCTTATTTGGAGACATGCTCTTATAATTAACATTTAAAATAAAAGATAATATTTATTTACCTTTCTTGTGATTTTTAATATTCAAAACAAGTATAAGATCTCTACCATCAATGACCTTTATGATGGAACATCCATAAGAAATGCTAAAAGTTGTTATAACACCATCCAAACTCACGGGGAATGATGAAAGTAAGCTTAATGCAATGATCTCATTATTGAGCATATTGATCACATGGTTCGTCTATCATTCAATTAAATCAAATTCATTGATTTAATAAGTGGCTAAAGCTCATTATGACATATAAGCTTAAAGAATACATGCATTATATACACCTTGTTGCTTGTGGAGGTCTTTTCATACATATTGAATAGTGTCTTGATGATGCTTGATATAGTGGTCCCACTAAGAATATTAAAAGTGATTTTTGTGTTGAGAGATGTATGAATGACCACCATATCTCATTTGTTAATTAGCTCGCACTTTTCTCATTAAATGATTGTGACCTTTCTCCCTTGAGAAGTTGATGGAGCATTCTCTAGTAAAGATAGTCCTCTTTTTTCCATATTCTTAAATATAAAATATCAGCCATCTAACTCGTTAATTTTGACCTTAGCACCATCATGATTTGATCTAAAATCTTTATAAAATCAAGCTCTGATACTAATCCTTAAGATAATAATAAAACTTCAAACAAAAATAAAACAAGAAAGAATAGTGTGCATAATATAATAGGACTCACCTTTATACATGACCACATATAGATCAAATAATCAATAAAACTTTAAAAGGGAGATAAGAGTAAGTCATACTTCATATAAAGTTAGAGATGTGAATAGCATCATCACTTTTTCTAAGCTAACATTTGAGAGTTAGCACAATCATTATGTTAGTTGGATGTAAAGGATATGACTATTATTGTGATGTCTCTTTTTATTAGTGTTATGGAATGTCAAATCAAAGCTTTTCATTACCATGGCCGATAACTTATCCTTTACTAAAATCTAAAATAACTACACTTTTTATACCTTATAGAGTAAAAAACTTTAATTACATGCACTTAAAAATCTCTGAAAATAAAAGATATCATAACTCGAAAAAAAAAAAAAAGATTTAGTCATATCTTCAAAAATATTCTCTAGGATTTATAATAATGAGTTTTAATTCATATGTAATGAGAAAAAATCCTAAGCACCATAATTCAAACATAGCCATATCATATAACATCCACATTCCCTTCAAAATATCCCTCACCTTCATTGTTGCTAACACCAAGTCCCATATGGACCAGATCCATTCCAGTTTCCATTTCTAAGCTCTTGTCATCTAGAAACCATTTTGACGTCGTTAAAAACTGATCACAAGAAAATTTCAACAATTCCTTTATGAAGCAAAGTCTATCCTTGTTCCCCCTATAATATGCTCCTCTGTCAAAAATTATGAGGCCATCGAATATAGTTGCAAGTACAAGAGAATTAAAAGAATTTATAAGATAATATCTATGGGAAACTCTCTCTTCCAAATATCCCTGCACTTCTTAATCCCCATTACTTTAATTACATTGGATCTATCCCTATAAAGAGATGCTGCCATTGAATATGAAAAATGGCTTCTCTCAAATAGAAGCTAAAATAGTCATTCACAGGGGAAAAACTTGACCAATCTAAATGTCTCATGAAGAATTGTTGCTTAGATGCTCCATTTACCTGAATGGCTTGTCTGAGTGGGCTCAAAACAACTGATAATCTTGTGGCTAGAAAGACAAATATTTTTAAACTAATTTTCTATGCTATGTAGAGAGAGAATCGCAATCTCACTTGCATTCTGGTTATTCCTATTCTAAGTGGTTCCTTAGGAAAACTGTTCTTGGAAGTCATCTCTCTCTTCATTACTTCAATACTTAACACAAAGTTAATTTAATGGACACTATCTAGCTAAAAAGCTCCATATCTTAATCGTGTGTGCAGCGCTTTACAATAATTAGTAGGAGAGGAATAACAGATACACATAAATCTATTAACACTGCCAAACTATAAATAGAATCATTTTTCATATAAAAAAATATGAAATTAGGTGGTGGAAATGGAATCAGAATTGGCAAAATGTTAAAAATTTGTTTCATTCCTGGCTGGTAGGCTAATTATGCTGATTTTATGTTGCTTGGCCAGAGTTTCTTCTTTCTGTTTCTCTATCAAAATTATGAATACCAACTTATTGATTTACACACATACATCTAAAATTTGAAATTTACTAATAACACCAAAATCTTTAACATCATATAAAAAATAATATCATATCAAATTTCATATAATTAAATGCATCTTTTCATACACATATTTTGATGTAATTATGATAATAATATACTAGATAAATAAATATTAAAGACTAGGTATTAGATATGTAAATGCACAAGAATTGTGTTGCATTTCTTTTATTTAAAAATGCTATAAACAGTGCAACGACCTCTTTTAATATCTAGCAAGAGCAGATCCAGAATAATTTGTCATTCAAATACAATGAGGCATAACTGATTTCCAAAACAAGTTTGCACAGCTCTGTAAAAGCAAATTAACATCTGCAGCGGGGAGAGGATGCTTTGATACTGACCAATCTCATCATATTTTGCTATCTGGAGCAAGGTACTTGGTATATCGCGCCTGTACCAGTAGCTTCCCATTCTTCTTTTTCCGAAGGTCTATGTTAGCTACCCCAATGGCTTTTCCGGTTCTTAGAACCTTAGCTTCTATCTCAATTTCTTCCTGAAGAACCATTAATGGATGTAATGAAAAATCTACAGGACAGACTGTAATTGGTGCAGAATAAAATGAGCAGAAGAAAAGATTGAACAAAAGTTATGGCAGAGTTGGGTCTATATATTCTAGATATCAGTTTTAGAAAGGTCATATGTGAAGTTTCCCTTGCAGTTTATTAACTATCATAGTTCAAAAATAGATTATATTTTAACTTGAATTGGAATATATGTTTAATATTGTCAGGGGACCCCCTCAGACAGGAACACACATATTTTACAGAATATATCATGTGGTAAAAACATTGCAATAAACTATAAGCAATTACGCCACTTATTACAACATATTACGTTATTATTATTTTTCACTAAACTTCTCATTAGCATAAGTATTAATGGCAATTGGAAGAAGACATTTGCATGTTACAACAAATCAAATCTAGCGTTGTCAAAAGCACCAAACATCCACAAGGTCATAAGTTTACCCAGAGCCTAAGGTGCCAGGCATAACGCTTCGTGTTCACCTTAGCGAACGGGGACACTAAGGAAAATATATATTTTACTTAATAAATTTGTTCTCATTAAGATGGTTTAAAATGGTAATTATTAGATAAACTATGTTTGATAAAATAATAAAATTTCTAGTTTAGACGCATTTCAAGTTTCACAACCTTGTTATTCTGTATTTTTTAAGCAAATAACCTAAAAAATATGCATAAATAACTCAAACATCAAAGGAGACGGATGGGATAACTTTATGTTTTTATTTTTAGTTGATTTGCTAATGTTTTGATATAGAATAAAATATGTTTAATATCTTAAATATAAATATAGTTATTAGAAAGGATATATGTGAACATTATCACATAGACATGATGATAAAATATAATTGTTAAAAATAGGACATAACATAACATGAATGCATCATGTGTTATAAATTATTAATATAAATATATAATTTCTACTATTCTCAATTAAACTAATGATTCAAATTTTAAAATAAAAATTACTAACCATTTGATAACTAAATATATAAATGATTACATGAATATATAAAGTTTACACCTTCATATAGTTATTAATAATAGGCATGTATAAAATAATATTTTTTAATAATTTTTTTTAAACTAAATTGCATATTAGATAATTACATAATTTTTTGTAGAAAACTCCAAAATATAAACCAAAGGATACTATGAACTCAGAAAAATGAGGAGAATTTTTCAAAACTAAAATGATAATTTTCCATCAACCAAATATTTTTAAATTAATTTTTGAAGTTCGGGAGTATTTAAATTATAAAAATTAAAATATAAATAAGAAAAATATGAAATTTGGCAGATATATTAAATGGCTTTGGGGAGAGCTTCTCAAATTTTTCCAAAACATTTTAATGTCTCTATATTTGTATTTTGATTTTTGAACAAAATGACATATTTATGTAAACTAAAAATTATAAAAATTATAAAAATTGTATAACTCTCTCTGATTGAACGTTTGACCATAAAAAGTGATTTAAAAATTTTAAAATCATATTTAAAATAATTTTTATAATTAAAACACGTTAATTAGGGTTCAGGTTTAATTTAGGCTAAATTTACCTAACTCAAGCTCAATCTAAGTCCAACCTAGCCAACTCTCTTTAGATCGTGTTCAACCTGATTACAGACCTGGTTCCAACACAAGGATTGAGTCAATCACCCATTAAATCCAATTTTAGTCATTTAGGGCTTTAGGCCAGCCAGTCTTTAGACCGAGTCTCGTCTGAGTAAACTTAAAATTTAGTGGATTCCAATTTGAATTGTTGGAGCATTTTAAACTTGAGCAGTTTGACTATTTTAAACTTGAGATTTAAGTCATTCTATCAATTAATTCAGACTGAACTTCTTGAAGATTAGGGTTAGTCAACATGAACTATAACTTAGTTTAACATCCATATTAGGTTCATCCTAAACTAAACCTTAATCTTAGGTCAGCCTTAACCTAAACCATTAGGATTAGTGATCCTAACCACTAAGATTAATTAACATAAAACTTAGGTTAGTTAACCCTAAACCAATAGAATTAGTTAGCCTAAACCCTAGGTTAGTTAGCCCTAAAACCAATAGAATTAGCTAACCTAAACCACTAGGATTAGTTAACCTAAACCCTAGGTTAATTAACCCTAAATCGATAGGATTAGTTAACCCAAACCTTAGGTTAATTAACCCTAAACTAATAGGATTAGTTAGCCTAAACATTATGTTAGTTAACTCTAAACTAATATGATTAGTTAACCTAAACCCTAAGTTAGTTAACCATAAACCAATAGGATTAGTTAGCCTAAAACTTAGGTTAGTTAACCCTAAACCAATAGGATTAGCTAAACCTTAAACCTTAGGTTAGTTAACCCTAAACTAATAGGATTAGTTAACCATAATTCATAAGATTAGCTAAGTCTAAACCTAGGTTAGTTAACCTTAAACCAATAGATTAATTAACCTAAACCTTAGGTTAGTTAACCCTGAACCAATAGGATTAGTTAACCCAAACCTTAAGTTAGTTAACCATAATTCATAGGATTAGCTAAGCCTAAACCTTAGGTTAGTTAACCTTAAACCAATAGGATTAATTAACCTAAACCTAAGGTTAGTTAACCTTAAATAATTAGGATTAGTTAACCCAAACTTTAAGGTAGTTAACCCTAATTCAATAGGATCAGTTAACATAAACCTTAGGTTAGCTAACCCTAAACTAATAGAATCAGTTAACCGAAACCTTATGTTAGTTAACCCTAAACCAATAGGATTAGCTAAGCCTAAACCTTAGGTTAGTTAACCCTAAACCAATAGAATTAGCTAACCTAAACCTAGGTTAGTTAGTCCTAAAGCAATAGGATTAGTTAACCTAAACCCTAATTTAGTTAACCCTAAACCAATAGAATTAGTGAACCTTTATCCAAAATTGAGGTCAATAGTTAGTTAACCCTAATCCAACCCTGATCTTTAGGCTAAATAAACTTAAATCATAGCTTAGCCTTAAGCTAATCCTACCCTAAACCTTAGGTTAAGAACCTAACCCATAGGTTGAACACAGGAGAACATTTTAGGTATAACCTTAAACCTAAGTTAAACCTAAACCCCTCAACTTGAACATCAATTAAGAAATAAAATAAAACACATTGGGAGGGGTAAAATTTACATAACATATATTAAAATACTTAAACTTAAACCAAAACAAATGCAACAAAACTTTAAAGCATGGCTTTGAGGTTAAGTCAGTTTCGAAGTCGTCAACTTCACATAAGTAATAACAAGTGAACAAAAATAACTAAAATAAAACACTTAAAATCCGACAACAAGATGTAAACAACAAAATAACCTTAAATCAATAGGATTAGTTAACCTAAGCCTTTGGTTAGTTAACCCTAATCCAACCCTAATCTTTAGGTAAAACAATTTTTTTCTAGTTTACGAAGATTCCTTGGACGATGCATTTTGTGGATGTTGACAAGAATCTTCCGGTCCTAGTGGGAAACCACCTTTCGGACTAAGTAAACTAGGGCATCCGGCAACCCAGGACGACGGAGCCATAGACATCTTGATTGAGTTACTACTAATTAAATAATTAAAATTTAATAAAAATTTGACAAAACTTTATTTCTTTATTAGCTCTATTTATTGTTTTGTGTAAGCTTTATTTATTGTTTTGTGTATCTCAATGCATGTATTTTTTACTGTTTTTATCAAATATAGAATACATGTGTTAAGGACATAACGAAGGAATAAAAGTTGCTTAGATTAGGAAGAACCTAGAAATCATAACACTAGGGAACTACTTAGCTTAAGTGAACTTAGCCTTGGCCTAGGTTTGAACTATACCTCCACCACCCTTCAATTAATTCACTGTAAAATTATCGAAACAAATAAAATTTTTAATAATAAGATCAGAAGACCCGAAGACTCGAAGACACTTCAGTATGGAACTTGGAGCAGACTCGTGGGCAGTTTCTTTAGTTTAAATAACAATCCTTAGAATTCTGATGTTGTCTTTTATGACATAAAACCTCTCTTTTTTTAGGCTCCTGCATAGTCCCGATATGCAGCATGTCCTAACTTGTTTTAGGATTCTGAAGTAGTTATTCGACGTAAAACCTCATATCTTTCTAGGCTTTTTGTGTAGACCATCATTACACAAATCTAAGCCCTAATTAATAATTGACAAGAGTTAAATTAATATTATCTTAAATTGAGCCAAATATTAGGATACTTTGGGGGATTACCAAGAACCTATTATGGATCTTTAATCTCCCCTACTTTTCTTTCTTTGATTCTTAAAACAAAATCTTTCATATTTGAACCAATCCCTATTGAAAATTTCACAATCATGTTCGTTGAAAACCATTCCTTTTGAATTCGTGAAGACAAAAGATTACTAATTTTTATCGAGAGTTTTCTTAAGTGATACATTGCTTAAGATGTAATTAACTATAAGGGTTTGTCATTATAGAGAACTTAAAAGAACCCAGACTTAAAATAAACCTTATTTGACTCCCATATCGAATAGGAGAATTTGTCGGTCATCATGCAAACTTGTAGATTAAACGGAAGTTATTTATTTCTATAGTTTATTTAATTAAGCTTATTATCAAGTAGTGTATTACCTTTCGGGGTGGTATATTACTCGTGGTTAGCTCGATTATTCAAATTATAGGAATCAATGAGATCAGTTTGACCCCATTTTCTTTAAATTAAAATACATAATTTCTAAACACTATATTACGCTAAATTAAACCGCACCCAGCCGCATGATGATCGACAAGAGGCAACTAAAAAAAGGTGAGTACCATCTTCCACCGGATGAGGGCAAGAAGGTCGTCGTTCGATGAGTCCTACAGATTGAGGCTACGAGGGATCAACAGTGGCATCATCACAATAGATTCTACACTCATTGCACTGTGAAGTAAAATGTATACACTCTCAGCATTGAAGGAGAGAGCAGTAAGAATGTGGCATCCAAACGGATGACGGACAAGTTGAGTCTCACAACTCAGAGACACTCCTAGCCATACTCCCTGCCATGATTGAGAAAGAAGAACATGGTCAGTATTGATAGAAGGTATCGCATGGAGTTTTCGATTGGAAACCAGCCACAGGATCAAGTTTGGTAAAACATGGTGCCCATGGATGCCTGTCACCTTTCATGGGGAGACTATGGCAGTTTGAGTGTCGAACTCAGCATGACAAATTCAGAAATACTTACTCCTTCACCAAGGATGTCAAACACATAGTCCTTCTACCTTTTGCAGAGTCCAAGATTAAAGCCGCCCTTGCCATTAGAGAACTGCCAGTAGAATTAATTTCGATGATGACAGAGAATAGTGAAGCAGAGGCATTGATTACAGACATGAAGCAATCAGTACAGAGAGCAATTCAGGATATCATGATTGATACCTTATCACCATGGCCACCGTCGTTAGGGGGAGTTCAGATTGTTCTCACATCAGATAGGGATGAGCCAACTTGGGGACTCTAAAGGGCACACTTAGCACCCAGTTTCATTTCAATTTAGCAATGTACCCTCATATGGTTGGACCAACACGGATGGCTACTTGCAATTAGAGAAAACTCGAGTGTTTTGGGGGATGGTGCAGCCGACAGTGGAATCAAGATGCTTCTAGCGGCGCACTTGAAGATTCTTCAATCCCGGGAGGTTACAGAAGCTTCGTCATTGTCAATGTACAAACATAAGCTTCGATGAATGAGTTTAAAGTTCCCCCCTGAAAGATTGATGTGGGTGTCCAAGGCCCAGGAAAACATAGAACTACGTCCAGTACGTGGAACTTTTCACGACCAAAGACGCATATCTCGTGTGCTTACCTGTACCGAATCGGTCCAATTTACTTCCTTTTAAGGAGTTGGCAGATCCTCCTGGGTCACTCCTAGTTACTTACCCTCTTATTACATATTTGTTTTTGTTAGAGTTTAGGATGAGTTTTTTTTTCTGTCAGAACAACAGTCGACATCCAGGTTTTTCATTCTAAGATTGTATTCGATGATGATTGGAGCTCTAGTTGTATCTCATTCGAGGTGGCGATTATCCTCGACCTTTCCACTCCTTCACAACCTTCCCTCCGCCGCCGCCGCCGTCACTGTATTTGCTGCAGCCACCCGAAAAACATCTTCGTTGTTTTCTTGCAGCCACCCACCACCTAGCTTCCTCTCACTTTGCCGCCATCTCTCACCGCCACCTTCCAGCACCCAACCAACCCCTCTCCTGCAACTTATCCATTGTCCAAGCCTCCCGGAATCCCTTCCACCGCATCCTAGCTGCTTTCTCAACCTTCCTGGACTAGTTCCCTGCCACCTAATCGCTGTCCCAGCCTCCTGAAAGCCCCTCCCCTTGCATTCTAGTTGTTCTTTTAACCTAGCCAAACCAATTCCCTGCCACCTCGCCATCCCAGCCACCTACAACCTCCCCACCACAGTCCAAAACCCACAACCTTCTCCCTGTCGCTGACTAGCAATCCCCTTCCCCTTCTTAGTTGCACCCACGGCTAACTCCTAACCTCTTCCAACGGTCACCACTCTTGTGATATGCTATAGTTCAATTTGTTTGTGTTTGTTGTTGTACTTCTAATTCAAGATCATTTAGTTGTAACAGTCTATTTACTTTCACTACTAAGATTTGATTTTTCTATAGTGGTTTGAATTACCTCCGGTATCAATATTATAGAAGTTAGCAGTTAAATGTATAAATACATAATAATTCTGTGGAATAAGTGAATCCCCCTATTTCTTTTTCTTATATTCACATCATTACCATCATCAAAAACTAAGTAATTTAATATTAATATGCATCTCAAGCCCATATCATTCCATAGTGCCTAAAATAAGGAAATCATATTAGTATTTTCTTTTGCATAAGAGGTGAGCAAAATATTACTGCTTCACCAGGACTCACCAAGCATGGACAAAAAATATGATAATCCAACTCACCTTTAACATCAATAGCGAAAAATAAATGATGGAATTTGAACATTTTCCTAAGCTCGACTATAATGAGAATTAGACTAAAGTTTCTAACCGATTCCCAAACTTTAATTTGATGAGATCATAACATAAAACTTTGGTCAGATATGGCCCCATAGAGTTCCATTGCCCAAAACAGACCACTAAATGCAATCGGTCTAAGCCAATTTAGTTTAAGTTATGTTATTTAAATTGTTTCCCAGGCTTACAAAATGACCATATCAAAAATATTAATTCAAGTTGAGGTTCCAAGAACTATGCTTGTGTTGAATATAGTCAAATTCAATGAAGACATATCTAGGACATGGTAATACTATTTCCATCATAGATGATCAAAATACAATGTTGTGTAACTTAAGAATTAATTGAACCATTCATAATAGCACAGCAAAATATATTAAACAATTTTCAAGTACGTATAGTAAGTTCAAGCCAAATCGGTTATAATGTTGGACAGAAGATAGCTTCCCTAATTTCATTAAATACCTATAAAGTTGGTCCACCAACTACTAAAGGAAACATATTAGTTTGAAACATACCAAGAATCAGCATAATCTTCATTATATTTCAATTATTTGAGGTCGGCTTTATGATTCCTTTGTAGCATTCATTCTTGTTACATTTCACTATAAATTACTTAAAATATTTTTACCAACTTTCTAGACATTATGTTTGGCTGATCCAATTTCTTTCCTCTTCTTTCAAATTAACCCTATCACCAAAGTATTAGTTTATATTTCACTTCACATTATGCATGGCCGAATTACTTCAACCTTTTATACAGAATCTTTTATTAGTTGTCGCTTATCCCACATTCCATATGCATGCTATGGTTTTAATGGAAACAAATCTATCATTTACAGTTTCAAACCACGCATGAAATAAAAATCTTTAAAAGAATCATTTCTTTGTTGTTGTATGTAAACAATATGGTGTAACCGAGAAGGAAAAAGATAATTGATGACATTTATTTTCTTATTTCTTCTAGCCATTATAATCATTGCTATCTAAATGTAGGAAAAACGCTTATTTCATGCCCTACCAATGATCAAAAAAGTTGAACAGACTTTCTGGGAAATTGAGACAAGTACGATCAAAAGGATCCTCCAAAATCATCTCCACAATATTCTAGAAATATTCCAGAAGATTCTACACAAGCCTAGATTCATCTGGAAGGCCCTAGAAGACCCTGAAAAACTTTGGATGTTACAAGAATATTTAATAAACAGCCAAAATTCTCTAATCTTTTGAATACTATTTGAACAACCAAATCTCTGTAGAATATTATGGATATTTAGAAGTAATATAATCTTTTAGAATTCTACACATGTAAATATTACATTATAATCAAAAAACCTCTATAGGAGACGTAGAGGGCTATAAATAAGAGCCACTACTGCATTTGTAAGCAAACCAAAAATCCAAGCATATCTAAGCAAATTGAATTCAAGATAAACTCAAGAGTTCTTAGTTTTATAAAGTTCTCCAAAGTGTAATACATTTTAATTTTCCCTTAAGTTTAATTTTCTTCTCTTAAGTTCTTAGTGTTCTAGCCGGGCGACATGGAAATTAGACTAATTTAATGCTAAGGAGATGTGCTATGCCTGCACAATTAGCTTGATGAGAGTTAGCTCATCTTAATTGATATCAAAGCCTTAATTTAGCCATGGCAAAGAAATTCAAAGATCAAGTGCTTGGGTCTGAGACCACCAACATGGAGAAATCACATCAACGCCGGTATCGTGAGCGGCAACATAATCCTGTCACATCAAATTCCCAATCAAAGCACAAGAATGTGATCTATAACTTTGATTCACACCTATCTAACGTAGAGGAGGTTGTGAATGACATTGATGCCTAGATGGAAGATCTAGACGAACAAGTGAATGGCATAGAGTAGGAAGATTCCCGTATCCATTCTGTGATAAGAGGCATACTGCTCCAACTAGAAGAGTGTGATGACCGTAATGAAGAGCTTAATAGGATGATCAAGCTCATGATGCTGAGATGACTAGAATGCTTGCGCTCATATAGAATATATATTAGGACATAAGCACAATTCAAGCATGTATTGGTGACGTGATTTGTTGCATCATTGAGGCTACACATATTGAAAAAACGCCTAACATAGAGCGACGTTTGGAGTCCACTCATATGCGGACACGTGGCTTCAAGAAAACGCGCGCGCTTTCCTTTGATCCGGCCCGGTAACATGGGGGAATATTCCTCCCGTGTTATTCCGCATTATTCAGGTTTGATTGTGGTGATATTCATGTGTTATTGTGTTTTGAGAATATTCTCGGTGTTATAATAACACAATAACACATCAATACCACCACAATAACACCTGACGTGGAATAACACGGAAGAAATATTCTTCTGTGTTACCAGGCCGGATCACAGGAAAGCGCACGCGTTTTCTTGAAGCCACGTGTCTGCAGATGGGTGGACTCCAAACGTAGCTCTACGTTAGGAGTCCTGATGTAATATTTTTAGCACATATTGGGGTACCAAAACCAAAAAGTTATTGTGGTGCCCGCAACACTTTAAAAGTCAACAACTTTTTGTGGGCACTAGAGCAATACATTGGGCCATGGCATAGCGGATGAGGATGCCAATATCCAATTTACTGCCCTCTATCTCACTGACATAGCCATTTTATGGTGGAGATGAAGGCGGAGAGATGTTAAGAAGAGTATGTACTCAGTCTACATTTGGAAACTTCAAAAAAGATCTTAAAAGTTAGTTCAAATATGAGAATCCTGAGGTAAAACTCCAGCTCGTTTGTGAAGGCTCAAGCAATCAAGTTTGATTCACAAATACATCATGGATTTCACAAGTCAAGTTCACAAAATCCCCAATCTATCTGAAAAGGAAGTACTCTTGAACTACTTAGATGGACTTCAGCCTTGGGCAAAGATGAAGCTAAGGCGATGTAGAGCACAAGATATTTCTGCTGCCATAGTCCTGGTGGAAGGCTTGATTGATTACACCAAGTAATCCATACACAATGCCAAGGACAAAAGTGGCCAAGCCAATTGAGGGGAGACATGAGCAAATGCAAAGACAAGCCATGCCAATACTTAACCAAGAGTAAGGACAGAAGTAAGCCAAAGTATAGTAATGGTCAGGGAGAAATTCGTGCTGACTGCTTTCCATGCTGAAGATCTTATTGAGCAAAGAACAACGCACAAAAGCAAGCTTTGAGCTCGCTCCTCGCAAGCCATCATTGGGAGATGGAAATCGAAGAAGGTGAAAAAGCTACTCACATGGGGTCAATATAAATGTTCAAAACGATATAGATCACCCTTAAGCCTGAGCCAAAGGACAACTCTTATCAAAATCACTGAAGATATGGAGACCACAACCATGATAGCCACTAGTGCGTCTCATAGTTTTATCTCCTTCAAAAAGGCATTGAGGTTGGGAATCAAGTCAAATGGTGAATGATGATCCATCAATGCGGTCAACACTAGAACTCAACATATTCAAGGCACAGCTTAAGGGGTAAACACCAAAATAGGAACATGGTTCAAGATGATGTATTTCTCACTTATTTTAAGGGATGACTAACAAGTCATTCTGGGATTAGACTTCTTGAAACAAGCTCAGTTGTTTCCTGTGCCCTTCACCAACATCTTTTTGTATTATGGAGGATGATAAGTCTTCCATTGTGCCCATAAATAGGAACACAAAGCAAAGGTCAAAGATGTAGCTGACTTTGCAATTCAAGGAACACAGTCTGAAGGAAAACTTCACTTGGTGGGTTAATGATGAGAGGCTAAAGTCTTGGGAGGACTTGTTGAAAGGACAAGCAGCAATTCTCGAGTTCAGGAATGTTTTTCCTACGAAGCTACTCGATGATCTACCACCAATAGAGGCAAGCATGTCAGCTGATGGATTGAACCAAGAGGTGAAACTGCAATTCCCTAATCCTTTGGTGAAAGGGATCAAGTGTAAAGAGCTACAAAATTTTTTAGCGGATTTGAAGTCTAAAGATAATAGATGGCTCTCCAAGAACAAGATATTGCAATAAGGGCATCACGGGCCTAGTTAAAGAAGAATATCATGCTCCATCAATGATCGAGGAGGCTAAACACGCTTCATTGGGCATGTTAAGGTGACTACAATCAAGATGATCTTCCAGAATCATCTTAAAAAAAAGCTATCTTCAAGATGATTCTAGAAGATTCTTAAATAGGCTTGACGCATCCAAAAGGCCCCAAGAGAACATGAAAAGCTTGGAACTACAAGAATACTCCATAAATTTCTGAAATTCTATAGAATCTTTTTAGATCTTCATAGATAATTTGAAAATCTCTAAATTTCTTCAAAATATTTTGGATATTAAGGAGTCATACACAATCTTCTCTCTACATATATGAATATTATATTATAATATAATTTGTCTATAAAGATAGTAAAGCCTATAAATCTAAGTCACCATCTCATTTGTAAAACTATTACAGTATCCAAGCATATCTAGGTAAATCCATTAAAAAAAAAAAGAAAACAGAATAGTTCTTAACCCTTTAAAGTTTCCCAAAGTATTATACGTCCTTATTTTCTCTTTCTAGAGTTCTTCTTCTCTTGAATTCTTAACATTCTAGCCTAGAAATATGGACGTTATGTAGACTTAGAGCAACAGTGGTGTGCTAAGGGTGCATGGTTAGCTTTAGAAAAATTAGTCTGTGATACTTAAGCTAAATTGCTAGTTAAGTATCAACAAGTTATAGATGTAGCAAACACAATAGATAGAAATTGATTATGTGATAACATGATACATAAGACAATTTTGACATTTATCCTTTCTAGCTTTACAACAAACCATATTAACACTCTCATATATGCCATATTTATATCGATTGTAAGTGAGATCTTTGTTTCCCTAACTCAAAACCATACAATTTCACCTATTTACTATTTTATAAAATGGCTTTTAAGCCTACATAATATTAACTTATTACATCTAACCAAAAACTATTTTATATTTTACACAACTAGATTAAGGTACAAGTAATTCCCATATCCACAACACCAATTTATGTATAGTAAGTCCAAGAAAAATAAACTTGCAATAACGAAGTATCACTTAATAATCCTATCATTATTTCTTAATATAATTGGTTTCCTCCACAAAACCAGCATACATTTTACTTCCGCTTTGGTACAAACCAAGAATTGCAATAACATAAACGGTTTCCAAAATGTGTAAATGTGGTTTTGTACAAATGCAAACCTTCGACTATACACAAACTGGCTAAAAGGCTTCAATTAATATCATGGGCATGGCAACAATAAATATACTATTCCACTTACCATGATTCTCTTTACAAGATCAATTAAAGGGTCTCCATTACTAAGGATGTAAGTCAACTAATATGTTTAAAAAACAGCTGGATACTCATTTATTTGAAGCTCATTATATTAGTTTATTAAATAACTAAACTTGTTTAAATAAACTTTTAAAACCTCAAACATATTAATATACAAGCTTAAATATTGATGCCCTCATTTATTTATGATCATGAAAATGCATTTTGTGTTGTGAGAAACTAGCAAAGATTTTAATATAATACTAATTTAATGGTGAAACAATGACATGTTTAATGACTCATTGCTTTGCCTAATACCATTCTCATCCCCTGTCCATTTAAAAAGCAGGTAATATTAATAGAGATTCAAATATGATAAATTTCAAGTTAATCAAATAGTTAAGTAATTTTTTTAATCTTATTTTTCATCAAATAAAAAAAAAGGATAAAAATAATACATAGTGATTATGTATTTTTTTATTAGCTTCCAGAAATATATAGTTGTTCAATGACGAGTATTGTTCAAGTTACTAATACCATGCATTTGATTAGGGCTTAATTAAAGATTGTTTAAAGCTTAAACTTGATGGACAAAATAAATAATGAACATTATCTCAAAACTCAAGCCATGTCAAACTCATCTCAAACTTGCTAAAATATTAAATGAATCATGGACATAATAAAAATAAATTCAATTCAACTCGTTTTCAAACAAGCCTTCATTTAATAAAAGGCAGAAATAGGTTTCTAAAGCCACATTTCTTAGTATGCTCGCATGCTCATCATTTAGAAACAACCATATATGATCGAGATGGGATTGATGTTCATTAAGCATGCTTTAACCGTTATCAAATAAATAACTCATGTGAAAGATTTTAACAAGTGAAAATCCCAATGGTCTAAGCCATATTGTAGGCATCTTAGTAAATTTCATTGTATTGGATTAAGTTGATCATTATCAATACTCACTAATGATGAAAACATGATAAACTGAATTAAAAAATATTAAAAACTTATTTTCAAAGATATAACTATTGCAGACTTTTTTGGGCTTTTAATTTGGTTGATTTTTTATCAATTTCAGTATTTTTTTCTTAATAATATCTTTAAAATATGTTTAATATTATTTTATTTCATGATTACACATGAAAATTAGCTAATCTTTATAATAATAATAATCCATACATGATAACAAGTTTAACGGATTCTATATTTCATTATGTTGAATGCCAAAAAATTTATGACAATAGAATGATAATTTAATGTCTTGGTGTTGTATAAAAATTCAACCCACACAAAAAGAAAAGTAGCGGGATGAGATACCAAGTTTTTTATATAAAAAAACCCTAGAAAGTGAAAAAACCATGGGGGTTGACCCAGTCGAAGTAATCCACTATATATTTGTAAGTACATGAGTATGTCTCTCTCTCACGATAGGACCCAGTCGAAGTAATCCACTATATATTTGTAAGTGAGTATGTCTCTCTCTCACGATAAGGAAAATAGGATTACAATCTTACATTGAAAACTATATTTGTCTTTATATAACAGAAAAAGTATAAGTGTTAAGAAATTCAAAAACAAGTGCAATCAAGCTACAATGTTGCAAGCATGAATCGTCGGTCGTTGGTGGTTAGTGGCAGCATGTGGCGACGACAAGTAGCGGTCGTCAATGACAAGCAACTACGGAGGCCGGTGGTCTATAATGGTTGTCGGCTTCAGAGGTCGGTAGTTACTCGTCGGGCCTTCTCTCCAGAACAGGCTATAGAACTTTACTTCTTCTCTTCTCCACCTCTGAGTGAGATTAGGGACCTATTTATGGCTTTTTGAGGAGGGGATTTTGATCTTTCGACACAAATTCTCTAACCACCAGATCGAACGGTCCATGTTGATCGCTCTTGATCATAGGTGATTTTTTAATGATTTAGGTACCTTAATAGCCTCGGAATTAAGTGATCTTAGACTTGTTGGGTTCCTCTCATCGAACGCTTGATTCAACTACAAATATGTTAAGTTTAGAATTCATTTTAATTGATGGTCTAAAGCCTTCTATCATGCTTCAACAGCTTGATATGGATTTGATTGGACCCAGATTGAATCAACTTTAGAGTCGTTGTGTTCGTTTTATCAAGACGCTCAGTTTGATTATAAATTTGATGAAATCAAAGCTTGGATGATCATGAATTTGAATTGGAAGAACTCTTATAAGAAAATGCATCAAGATTTTTGCTTATTGTCAAAAATTCGTTGATGACACAACACATTCTATATATTAAATTTATTTAAGTATGCTTAATATGATAATTATTAATCACGTAGTTAAAGATACCAAGCATAATTTGAATAATGACATTTTTCTTCAATTAACAGTCTCTCATGATAGCCACTTTACATAATTTATTATAGTTCCTACATAGCATTAAAGTTGCCAAAATAAGTTAAACACACTTAATTATATTTACTAGAAAATAGCAAGTTTACATTATAAAAAAAATTAAGCTTAAAGAGTATTTATTTTTACTTAACATTATTGTGTTAGCTTATTTAATATATTTAAAATTTCAAAAAATATGTTAAAAATAGTATTAATTAATAAACTATTTTATACTTGTTGAATTTCAACTTCATTCCTATTTCATTAGATTCTTTACATTGAACTTCATATGTTATGCAACCTAATTTTGATTAAAATAAAATTAGGAATTTCTAAAACATTAGTTGTTTCCAATTTTATCTCATGTTGAAATGAGAATTAGCCATTGATATTCTTTTTGAAATTTTTCTTAGTTGTTGGAACTTGATTTAGGGATTAGCCATTTAAAATTTTTTTCATGTGTTTTAGTATATAAGCTAAAAGGTTAATGAGGAATTTAAATATCACACCAAAAGCAAAATAAACATGTAATGAGAAAATGAAAAGTAGAATCCAAGTTAAAAAACAATTGAGGAGTTTTCAAAGAAAAATTCTTAAGCATTCATCATTTCATTCCTAGGGGTTTTCACGTTTGTAACCTAAAGCTTGATATCTAGGTGTTTTTTATACCAAGTAATTTTTTGAATCAAGGGCTTTTCTTGTATTTGATTTTAAATAATTGTATCAAAAGTTGTATTTCGTTTTAAATGTTTGTATCAGAGGCATTTTTTTATTTTTTTTAAACAATTATCAAGAGCTTTTACTGTATATTTACCATAAGAAATTTGGTTATGGGAATTAAAGATGAAATTTTTTATCTCCGCCAAAGTTTATAAAATATCTAGTCGAACCATGTAAAAATTCAATGTGTTTGTATGTCTTCTGTGTGTTTAAATAAAAAATTTTATATTATGAGTTTGATTTTAAAATCCTTTAATATCATACTTGTTCCTCATGGTTTTAAAAACTATATTTTCTCAAAAAATTTGAGTTAAAATCTCATAATTATTTTGTACAAAAACACTCAGTTTTTTATTAATAAGTTCAATCCCCTTCTCTTGGGTTTGTGCAGGCTAACATGAACCACTTATGACAAATTTCTCTTCCTCTCTTTCAGTACAATCCCTAAATTATAAAAGCGGTTAGTATATTTATAACAAAATTTTCAACTCAATAAGTAATGTTAAGCAGAGTTTTTTTTTTGCTTTAATGTGCAAAGAAAAAATGAAGTATGGATTTCGGTTAATTGAAGCACAAATATCACAAGTATGTGGCCTTATATTATTTGACAACTAGCATGAAAATTAAAATTATAAAATAATCTAAGTTGGTTTAAATGTACCATTGACATGAAAAATTATTAACCACTAGTTAGTAATAGGGCACACATGCGACAAGATGAGTAGCACATAATATCAACTGATAGATTATTAATCTTCTTATTAAACTGAACATTAAAAGCAGAGTTTGTGTTTTGTACTCTTTATAGAGAAACAGCAAAATGCCTGCTATGCCGCTTTGATTGTGCTTTAATGAGCAAGTTTGCTTCATTGCAAGGCCATGTGTAACCTTATCTCCATATTCCATATCACATTTAAAGAACGTGCATATCTTTCTGCAATTAACATCACTGCTTCAAGATTAGATAGATAAAATACAAGATAAAACTATTTTAAACTAATTTGGCATCCAAATCGCATCTCCTAAACATCCAGTCCAGCCTAATGTTGAGCCATCCTCAATTTTTCTATTATCTTAGATTCACTGCCCAAGGAAGTACAATCCTGTTTTCCATTTTTAATTAAAGCATTTAATCTGAATCCATCATATTGTTCAAAAATAGCATTCCTCGATCTACATCTACAAAACTTAACTTTTTGTATAAATCTCCACATAGATTCATTTGTATTGTTCTACACAAATAAAAGCTTACTATAGCTCCTTATTCGATTCACTCAGGTTGGGTCTCTTGAATCATTTGTAGTTTTCTTCTCTCAGTGGAGACTTATCTCGATGCTGAAAAAAAAATACTCAAACCTTAGGAATTCCATTTCTATCACACTATGAGAATTCCAAGCAGTAAAATATGTGCACACTGCATAAAAGTAAAAAAGCAAACAATAAATCAACATCATAAAGCATGCATCTAAGCAATAGCAGCAACTACCAGGAAAAAAAAAATTCAAGTCTAGCATGAGCAAATGTGGAAGGGGCTCTTCTCCCATCTCACAAGGGTGGCATTGGCATTGCAATTAGAGATGAAAATGGTGATCTTATCCTTGCGGCCGGAGAGTCTATTGAACATTGGGACGGTGCTTAGGTCGAGCTTATGACAATCTCAACACATAAATATCATGTGGAACCGAGGATGTATGACGTCAAGAGCACCATTATTGAAAGGGACAACCAAAAATTATTGCTTCACTTGGACTCTAGTACTTGGAGACAGCAACCACAAGATATGGAGAATCTCTCTTGCTTGACCTCGTTCAAACAGATTTTATTTCAAAATATAAATAAAAAGAAAATTATAGTTGCGCATACTTGCGCAAAAAGAGCCATAAGTGCTAATTTTTTTGTTAGGAAGGTTGATAGCTCACATTTTCGTTTTCTTTTTGTTGATTTTGACCTAGCCCATATTTTGACGCTTTAGACCCATTTTTGTAACTTCTTGTACTCCTTTTGTCTTGATTAATGCAATATGCACATTTCAAGGGGTAAAGTGGCCAAACTAGAAAGAAACTTACTTATTCCTAAATGGCCTTGCACCTTCCTGACATTCACTTGGTCATCCTGGACATTTACCATAGCAAGGTACTTTCACTTAAAGTTGGATTGTACTTTAGAATCCCACAAGCACATAAGAACGGTACATTTCGTCCAAAATCAGGATTATTTTACACAACAAGAGCCAGATTTGCTAAAACTATAACTTCACGTGTAATAACCGATCAAAATGCCAACAACCTAACGTTTTACACGATTCCTTTCCAGTGGCCATCAATCCTTTCGTTTCCCCTAACTAACCCCAAATTAATTAAGCATCAAAGTTCTGAATTACAAGAACCATGGATCAAGCAAATATAAGCATAGAGTCGCCAAAAAATGGACAAATGATCACAATAACAATTACAGCTTACATGAACAAAGGCAGAGTCCAAAAACGCGGTGCTGATCTCAAGTGGAGAACCAGTCGTCCGAGCGCCGACAGTGTAGAAAACAGCGGAGCCAACAGCATCAATCAACGAAATGGCGGCGCCACCGTGCAAGAACTTTCCGGTGTTCTGCGAGAGACCAAAACATATGGGCAAAGATAAAAGGGGAGGACGAAAAACAGAGGAGAAGGAGCTTAGGACTTTACGAGCAAGCGTGGAGGGATACTCATGGAACAGAGGAGTCGACCAGGCTCGATGAGGTCGACGCTGAGCCCGTGGAGGATAAACGCATCGTAAAATTTAGAGGGCAGAGAGTCGATCAACGGCGTGGGGAGAATCTCCACCGCAGCGGCCTCCAGCGATCGCCTCACAGCCGGAAAATCCATAAGTCTCCGATCAATTGGAGGAGAAGAGAAGGTTATGCTAACGACGTTAGCTGCATTATATTCGACATAAATATAAAACAAATGGGGCGAAACATTGTCAAAACGGTTAGTTGTTCGCGAACAGGCTCTTTAAGAAGGGGTTAACGAACCAAATATTAACCACACGAATAATTTTTTGTTGTTCGTATTTGGTTCGTATTTGGTTCGTTTTGACTCGAAATACTACTAATCAATTATATATATATCTTTGATGAGTAGTATTTTTAAAAAATTTAATTGACTACAAGACTACAAAGATTTATAATCAATTAAAAGTATTAATAAAGAAAATATAATAAAAATTATTAAATTAGATTCAAATGATATTTTAAATCTTGCTCCAATCCTTAACATCTTATAACTACGTGATTAAGGTTGTCAAAACTACTAAAAACTTCTATTTGTTCGTGAACGGCTCGTGTTCGGCTTGCTAAGCAAAAGAGCCGAATACGAACACAATTTTTGAGCTTGAAATATAAACGAGCCGAACACAAGCCAAGCCCAGACTCGCTCGTGTTCGGTTCGTTTACACCCCTAGTCATCTGTTTCAACCATTTTTCAAATTCTCCCAAAATAAATATATATTTTTAATGATTATCTACAAAATTGATTTTGTCAAAATTGTTGCTAAAATTCATACAAGTGATATTTTAAACCCCTTTTGCTTGAAGTTGCTACAAAGGCAAACACTAAAAATATTCACTAAAATACTTCTAGAACCAAATTTTATGAAAATGGCTAGAGTATTTTGTTGTCCATGGCTTCCTTCCTCTTTTTATTCCTCTATGGATCCCTAGCTTTCTTGTTCACTATTTCATTTTCTTGCGATGGAAGGGAAAGTGAATCCAATTGTGTTTTGTGCTTCCTCTTCACCTCCAATTGCTCTATTCTTGGTCGTCCTCTTTTATTGAATTGGAAAGGGATCGTCTCTTTTATTGGCATGGTATAACTGGTTTCAATCTCTTTTATATCACAATTCTGATAGATAATGTGTTATTCTCAAATGAAGAAAGAGAAGACTTCAAGCTTTTGAGTTTGGCTTTGATGGCTATGCACTTCGTAAGTGATGCTTCTAGGGTTTCATAAATAAATAATGAAAACTCGAATGTATGATTGATCTTGTCTCTCCTATTGAGTTTTTTTTTTTTTTTTTTCCTTTCAAGTTTAACATAACTTAAGGATCTAGGAATTATTTTGGAGGGAGGCCTATAATTAATTATTGGTAGACCATTAATTTTCAAGAAATGGACTCATAAAATCCAACCTATTATTTGGTGTAAAGTTATAATCCTATTCTCCTAGTTGTGGGAAAAAGGTGCATCTTTTGTAATTACATATTTATAATGGAATATTTTATCTATGCTAGCCCTGTAGTTTTTTTCCCTTTACGTGTTTTCCACTTAAAAAATCTTGGTATCTCCTCCTACTACTTTCAAATTATTTGTGTGTGTGTTGGAACATTGTGCATCGCAAAAACGTAAATTATAACTCTATCGCCGTGAATATTCTGGCGCACCAAAACTTTAATTACACATTATTGTAAAAAAAAAAGAGTGGGATTAGGACAATCAGTGTTTAAACTACTATCACCAAAATATTTCTTAGATTTTTCTAAATCATTGAAACTCATTGTTATTGTAATTTTTTTTTTTCAGTTGTAACAGGTACTTTAAAAATCAGGAGTATATATCAATCTTGAATTTACTTAATTTGACATTTTGGACAGGGTTTGTTCATTCTTATATTCCTCAAAGGAGAAATAAATTATTCTTCATATAAGATTTTGTTCTTCGTACTCGGGTGTTTTTTGAATTATTAATTGTTAAGGAAACTACTCCGAAAGAGTCTCCTTTTAATTTCACCACAGAATAGGATCATAGGATTTGAGAAAATCAGAACAAAAATTAAAGAATGGACAATCAAAGTAGCTAGAAAAGCACGAAGGAATTTTACGTAGAAAAACCTAAAAACGGGAAAAAACCACAGAACCATACCACCACAAATTTCAGTATGTAATTCAGAGGGTTTTATAAATGACTCACAGAAGTTTCTTCTCCACACTCACACGAAGAAACTTATAGGACTTGCACCAACAATCTTCTCTCTTCAATCAGATGCAAAAATCGCATCGGATCATCAAAATCCACCTCTTCGATACTCCTCACTTTCACTGGGATGCTCCTCAAAGAATTCAAAAGAAAGAAACAACAAGCAATTTGAAACCCGCTTAAAAAATTGGCATAGAACCTTTTTTTGTATTAACTGCACTGTGATTAGCGCACAGAAATGGGCGCCCAGGCGCCAATAGACCGGTGCCTAGGCACCGATCTCTTAGGAATAAGAGCAGTGCTCACTCTTATGGAGCTCTTAAGAGTCCATGGTTGGCGCCTAAAACTGCTTGGAATGCTTTTGCTCCACACACATCGTAACAATCTCTCACTTGAAGACAAAGCACCGAGCACCAGTCCTCTGTACCAACATCTCCATCTAAATAGCCTTCATAAACACGTACCATGGTCACGAAAATATGAGTGCATAGAAAATAATCATGTACTCCATACAATATAAGATATTCATTTCTATATTTGCATATCATAATGTAATATCAACAATGCTTAAATGAAATGATTATTGCACTCAATAACTACCCATTCAAACATTTCATCAAAGTTGGTTATGCTTAGAATGAAACATGAAATCCACGGATCTCCTCTTCCTTTTGCAACCCCAGTGGCACCTCCATGAACACTTTGAATTGAACATTTGTATCCTTTTTGACTGCAGGGATATAATATTTGATGTAGATGTAGATTTTGTGAGCACCATTGCATAGCCATCATCCATATAATCCATTCCTTCTGGGAACAGCTGCCATAGAAGACTTCCTCCTCCACTCCCACCAATCTTTGTAGAGTTCAGAATGTTCTTATAAATCATATCAATGAACTGATCTCTGAAACTGACACTGAAGTTCTTGTCTTTTGCCGACACTCCAAACTCCGTGAACAACACCGGCATTCCAAGCACATTCTCTGCATCATCAATGTGGCTCTGCATCCAAGACTTGGTGAATTGGAGGTGCGAGTCAGAGATTGAATTCGATATCCTGTATCAATAAAGAGAAATTATTAATCTATAGCTAGTAGCATGGGCGTCAAGTCGGGTTCACAGTTCGAGTTTAGTTCTGACCCAAAATTGACCTGACCTGAAACTGTGACCCAAACCCACCTGAATATTAAACTGGTTAGAAAGTTCAACCTCATGCAACTATTTGAGTTGATTTCAAGTCAAATTTGGGTCAATTTCAGGTCAATCTCGGATCAAATTCCGATTGTCAAGTCAACTGTGAGTTAATTTCACGTTAGTGGGTCAATTTCGGGTCAAATTTGGGTTTAACGGCCAACCAGAATCTGACATGAAAAATTATATGAGTTAAAAGTCCTAACCCAAGCCGACCAAAAAATGGTGCTAGTCAACTTGAACCCAAATTTTTGAGTCAAGTTCAAGTCGAGTTGACATGTCAGGTCAATTTTGGCCCCGCATAACAAGAAATTCTTTCTTATGTTATCACTTATCATACCAAGCATCTGGATAGATGTGGGCTGTCGCAAAGTCGATGCCTAAAGTTTGATGGTTCCTTATGAAATCGGTGCCGACCTGACTGGCAAAGGTGTTGGGATTGAACTGAAAGCGATTAGGTGTTGAGGATCCATAGAAGCCTTCGAGCCCGATCTCGACCAGATGCTTCGGGTCCATTGACTTTACGTGGAATGCCATTTCTTCAATCCATGACTGAAAATGGTTCATGATCAGTAACTGATGTTGGATGGCGAGTTAAACAGAACAACTTTGAAGCTTGAGATAGTTACCTGCAGGTTGTTGCCTGAAGGATCAGCAAGGCAGCGAGGTTCGTTCATTAATTCCCAAGCAAATATTGTTGAGTCTTCTTTGTATGTGATGTTCGTAAATGTGTTTACTCTATTGAGAACTGCCTGATCACTTAGACAAATCATTAATTAAAGATATTTGTTATCTAATCTTACACTCTTCATTTGGGTGTCGTAGCATTAATTGTAGCAAGTAAACAATAGAAAAATTTATTTGTTATCTAATTAACTCAGTATGCATACGTACTACATAGGTTTTATATATTTATATTTCTAACACTGAAACTTTGATATTTACTAATATATGTAATAGCTATTTCTTATGGGGATTTACATAAAGAGTCCACAATTCTTATGTAATTACATATCTAACACTAGAAAGAAAGCTTTTCAATTTTCTTTTATATGTTTAGAGTCATAAATCATTGCATGAAATTGGGTATTTCACTTTTACAAAATTATTAATAGTGATATTTTTTTATGTGATGTTGAAAATATGAGTGCCATGCATGTAAATATAAAAAAAAATTAGGTGCTAGAAGGATAAATACCTTAGAATTGTGTATATGTATATAAATCCTCCAAAATTTTAACATCACATTAAAAATATTATTAATAGTAACTTCTTAAAGTGAAATACATATTTTCAGGGTGCGTTTGGGGCAGCTTTTGTGTTTCAGGACAAGCTGATTATCCTGAAACGCGGCCCGTGGGCAGCCAGCTTTTGTGTTTCAGGACAAGCTGATTATCCTGAAGTGCGGTCCGTGGGCAGCTCCGTGGTCTGTGTTTAGTGTAAAAACTCAAACACAGTTTTAAATAAGCTGGCGAAACGCGCAAACCAAACAGTATGGTGGCGTTTTGAAAACGCCGCCCGCACTTATAAGCTGCCCCAAATAGGCCCTCAGTCTTCAGACATATGTTATGATGTGATTATGACTCCAAAATAAAATATAAATAGATTAATATTAAAATTTAGGCGCTAGATATATAAGTCTGAAAATACCCCAAATTTTAATCTGAAAAAAATTTAAGTCATTGATTTTTTTATTAAAAGTGCAATATAAATTTTAGTGTATTTCTCATAAAAGTCATATTCTTTACATAAATTAATTAGAAACCTCTCACAATGTAAATTCCAAGCTGTTTATTTTAGTTTATGTGAGAAGATTCAAATTGTTTTTGGACTAATAATTATAAAAAAGTTTATTTTGTTTAAGTAAATAAAAAATTATGCTAAATAAATATGAAATGCCATGAAACTCTAACATTATTTACCTTTACATGAGCTTTATAGTAACCTTTCACAGTTGGATCAATGAAGAAATCATCATCAGAAGTAAGATTTAAACCTGCTGCCTTTCCCCACTTCACATATTGAGACTTTCCACCATATGCATCCCAATTATTTGCTAATGACAGTATTAATCTGATATTATGCGCCTTTGCCTCACTCACCACATAATCAAGCGCCTTAATAAGTGATTAACCAAAAAGTTAATTAGAAATCGCCTAAGAAATTATTATATTTAATCTATAATCATAACACACAATTAATACAGAAAACATTAATGAAACTCAAGTAAATAAATAAAAATTACAGTTTTAATGTATTTGATCCGTTGAATCAAAACTAAACAGCAATTTGCTTAAAATGAAGTGCATGAGTATCTTAGCGTACATATTTAATACCATAAAGAGGTGAACTTCATTAGTAGCATGCACATGCAAACATTATTATATAATTTATTGTATTCAACATATTTTTATAGTAATCAATATATAAAAACTAAATTAAACATGGTTAGAAAATTTATGTTATTCATTTTAATACGATCAAATCATTTAATGTAACACGTAATCATAAGTAAATTTATTGTGATAGTCTATCTTAAACAAGTATCAGACTATCTTATGCATTTGTTTTAGAGGAATTAGCAGTATTGCTATAAATAGAATTATGAAAACATATCTCAAAACTTTTTTTTCTTAAAGAATGGTCGGAGGTTATTATACGAGCCCCCAACCACCCTTATGTGTCTAACTATTCGAGGACCGCCCTCGCTGCCCGCAAACAATGAGGAACTTAAGAGCTTCAATGAGGTTGCCTCTACCAACAAGCCACGACTGGCGGCAAACACATACACACAGATATGTATGTATGTATGTATGTATGTATGTATGTATGTATGTATGTATCTATGTATGTATGTATATATACATACATACATACATACATACATACATACATACATGTATCTATGTATGTATCTATGTATGTATGTGTGTATGTATGTATCTATGTATATATACATACATACATAGATACATACATACACACATACTTAGATACATACATAGTCATTACATTACATAATATAGAGAGAGACCTTATTCATGCATTTAGGTAATGCATGTGCAGATAGAATTGATCGATGGTCGAAAACCGCCTATCAACCTCTTTGGTCGGGCTCCCGTCAGGTCTGGGACCCCGCTCAGTATGCTGAAAATTCGAGAACCCCGCGTCACATGAGATTGAACCCCGACCCGAGGGTCTTACGCTAAAGCCGCCACC
>NW_018164444.1:24721978-24723518 GCF_001263595.1 Phalaenopsis equestris | reverse complement strand
GACAGAATGAAAGTGTTGGCGAAAAAGTTCAAGTTCTCAACACTGGCTAACTATCAAGTGAAAGAATAACCTATGCCTTTTGCTAACTACTTTTGGTATGAACAAGAAGCTAGAGAATCATTTCAGATAAAAAGGAATTATCCTGATGAGGCCATTTTTTTGGCTCCTAGCATAAAGCAAGGTGAGTTGAGCTACAGCCAAATTTTCATCCCTCTTTCAATTTCTGACGGGCCCTTACAATTTCCTTTGCCTGATATGGCCATTAATTAAAAAATGCATCTCATTTAGATTGTAAAAGTGTGCAAGTCATACATCTTGGTAACGATAGAAAACAACTAAGCGGTTCAAACTAAGTCCACCAACTTGACAGTTGCCTCTATAAATGATAATGTAGAGGTGATGTAAGGGATTGCAATATAAGAAGATTTTTTTTGGTGATGAAGGACCTTACATAACCTATGCTATTGTTGGCGGAGTTGGAGTATCATGTTTAAGTGGGCGATGCTAATGATAAAACTAAAGAGGAAGATGTTCGCCATCTACAGGCCCAAGATGGCACAAATGAAGCTAGCACCCAAAAATCATGTGGCTGTGCCAGCAAGGAAGTCTTCCTCAAGTTCTTTTGCATTATGCATACACCTCCAATTATAAAGAAGGGTAATTCATGATTATAACTAATGAAAACATTTTAAATTGAGCTAATCCCTATGATTTTCTCCCTTTTGAATTTTTAAGAAAAACATCCTTTTATCTCCTCTGTGCACGTCTCCACCTTTCTGATTGCATGCAAATATTTGTTTGAAAAGTAAAAAAAAATTCTCCTCTACCATCTCAATGCTGCAACATATAAAAACCATATTTACTCATTTTATGAATTTAATGCATCCCTTCTCTACTTTATTTATTTCTTCTTACTTCAACAAATCTTGTTCTTACAATGTGTAGATCATGATTGAAATTTAAGAAATTCCGAGCTAATCAAATCCACACCACTCTCAGGTTTGTGAAATAGCATTCAAGAATTGAAATTTAAGAAATTTCTTCTTACTTCATCTTATCTGGTCTAGACGTGGAATGATATAGACTTTCAAATACGTGCTAGAAGATGTATAACAATCCTTGTTGTCAATGAACTAAACATTCTAAAAGAATATGCAATACATAGGCTTCAATAAACCTTAAATTTATTAAATATGACCCTCTACTCCATGCATGACAGTTATTAACACAAGATCAAAAAGTGATGGAGCGACTGGGAGGAACTGAAACTGAAAGAACAAGGTAACTCACAGCCTCCTTAATGAACACGGAGGAAGCAGCGCCCTTCCATTTAGGATCATTATCAGGGAAAATCTGCCCGATATCCGGAAGCCCCAATGCACCCAAAATAGCATCGACCACGCAATGAAGCAACACATCCCCTAGGCCACCAACCAAAGTCAAACGAACACAAATCAGTCATGAAAAAAAAAAGAATAATGCGACCAAGAATGTAGAGCCGTAGATCTAACCGTCGGAGTGTGCCTCGCATCCGCGATCA